>NC_051442.1:4251538-4420516 GCF_001649575.2 Kryptolebias marmoratus
AGAGTTCACAAAGAGAAACTAGAAAGTCTCTAAGGCTCAGCACTTTACCACAGAGGCAAAACAATGCTCCAGCGCTGGTCTGGTTCCCACCACGGCCTTAAGTACCATCTGTCTCCTGATGAGCCTGATCTGCCACAGGTGTAGAGGGAGTGGGGAAGGGCTGCCAATCAATTGCCGAGACGGCCCACCAGGAAATACAAAATACAAAAACCTCCAGAATCATCACAAGAAGTTGTGTTTTCCTTTCAATGTCAAAAATGTCCTGCAGGCTGAACCCATTACAGATATAATTGGCTGTGGAGTATGTCTGAATTATGTTTGGAAGAAGTTTGTTAGTTTCCTTCTCTTTGTGTCATTCAGTTCTAAAGAATATTTCTCCTTTTAATTTTAAGAAGATTCATTTACAAAGAGTGCATTAGCTTTGTGCAAAAAGTCTACAAATAGTTTACTAAATTAATGATAGGAAGTCAGAGAAAAAGCAAAAAAGCTCAATAAATTTTAATGTGTTTACAGTGTTTATAATCAGTTATTCATTGGTCCATGGTTTAATTTATTTTGTGTCCTTATCAAATGCTTTCAGATCACAGGGGACCCTTTCAGTTTATATTAAGTATTTGAGATAGTTTGACTATTTTTTGTTTGTTTGTTTTCATACTGCCAGAAGTGAGGCCATTGCAGTCAATAAAGCTATGTTTATTGTGTATTTTTTAACGGGTACTGATCCAAGGGGATGTGATAGGTGCATACATAAACATGTTAATAGGCTGAGCAAATTAAACACTCCACCTGCATTCACACCATCAAAACTGCATTCACATTGCTAAAATAGGAGCTACTAACCTTCTAATATTGTTTGCTGTGACAAGCTCTTCTTTGAATGTGGGCAGCGCTGAAAAGAGTGATCTGTCGTAGTGTTCACGTGTCCTTTATCTAAGTATATGCAGCAATTTTTCAAACTCCACTTTACAAATTAAATCAAAGATCTAACAACACACAGATCCAACTATGGAGCCCTCCATTGTTGTTGTCGCTGGTGAATGTCATGTGCATAAGACATGACCACGCTGACCAGAAGTGTTGCACAATCCCAGCCTTTGGTGGAGCAAAAACAAACAGAAGGTCTTTATGGCCCTCGGAGAGTTGTTGTTTGGTCTGAAAGTGCCTATTGTTTGACAGGACCAGTGACTTTTAAAATGTGTTGTCTATTACTATGTAGTTCTATAACCATCAGTGTTTGTTTTGTAAGATCAACACCTGACCATATGGATTTTTTTTCTGCAACTAAACATAGTTTATAGTTGAGAACACAAAATAGAAAATTGATGATGTTGCCTATTTAACTCAAAGCAGGTCATGAAATCTAGGTAGTAAGCTTCTTAAATTTACCCTGGAAAGAATCAACCTTAATCTTAGCTACTAACAATGGCCTGTTCTGGATTCAGAAACATGCCTGAGTTGTGGATGTGTGTACTGTGTTTGTGTATATTTCCAAGCACAATTTATTTTCAAAGTGGGTTGGTTCGTCTTTGTTTCCTGCCGTTAGGAACACATGCAGTGCATGTGAGGTCTGTTTATTTGCCTTTTCCGTGCCCTTTAAGATTCCTCAGTCTTACACTGCATTAGTCATGGTTTATCCTGGTTCTGTGTTTTCATTCTGTTTTACAATATCTCTTAGAACGGCTTCTGTTTCCCTGTTTCACTCATGAACAAACACATGTGGCTGAGAGCTGCCTGGGAGCATTACTGTGGTAACTTGCAGGTGAGTTTTCAGGGTAAAATTTGCTGTAACACTGAGAACTTTAGTTCACATGTTTATTTTTTTCTTTTAGAAAATTAGTATGTGCAAATGTGTGGTACACCCTGAGATTTAGTCTTTGACATCATGTTTAAACAAGTTACAGGATGTTGTAAAGTATTTGGAGACTAAAAAAGAATTTGAGTTGGAAAGAAAAACAATGTGTGAGCTCCATGAGACCACCTTTGAATCAAGGTTCAAAGTCTTCCTCTAATGGACCAGGTTGAAGTCACATTACAACACTTGAGCCAACTCTGGCCTAATGATTCCTCTGAGATCCACTGGTAAGTCCGCTATCTCAAATTTTCCACTAAACTCAATCTGCCTAATCAATGTACATGGATGTTTTTCTAATGGAAATCAATATCAAAAGGCAACACCAGGGAGATAATGAAACAATCACACTACCAGTTGGTCATGTAAAGGAGGAGTTCACGCTCCCTTGGGAATAAATGAAAGTATCTGGGAGTGACAGGGTATGACATTAGTAAGTCTCACATTACTGATTTTCCTTCCATCATTGCACTCTGTGAGCACATTTCATGATGGAAACCAACAGCTGCATTTGGCCGCTTTGCATGCTTGTGGCCTCACATAGTGGTAGGAAAAGACAAAAGAATTCAGACATCAGCGGCTAAAAATCCACTGACTCACACAACTGAAAGTACAGTTGGTGATTCACATACAGTATTAGAGGAGCCCAAAGAATGAAAGAGAGTGACTAAGAATCAGTCCAGTTTTCCCTGAACAATGTGCTTTGTAAATCATGATGAATTAAAGAAAAGAAAAAGAAAACTCGTTTTTCAATTTGAAAATTGCAACCTCTGGGTTGGGATGTGACTATATTGACTCAAAGAGATTTCTTTTTTTTACAATTTCAAATATTTAAATTAAATAAATATAACCTTTAAGCTGAACTGAAATCAAATCTAAATAAATTGACATCTCATGTATGTTATTTAGTCAAAAACATCCACACAACTTTACAGGGACCCGTTTTTTGACCTAAAAGTTAAGCAAACTGTTTTTAGCGTTTAAGTCAATAATTTCTAAAGTCTGTGATTTATGTGGCAGAGTTGTCGTCCTATGACGAGCGCTGTGCCACACATGGCCAAGTACACCCCTACAAAAAACAACAAAAAAAAACAGAATATAGTTAAAAGAATGGTCAGAAACAAAAACAGGTATTCACTTATTGAGAATTATTAGAAATCATAAACACACCTTTATTTACTGCATCTTGAACATTTTGTTTCTGATGGGATGATCTTATCTGTGCAAACATTTCACTTTACAGCTTTAAACTTAAAATAATTTCTCTAAAATCTAAGCTATCGGTGTGAACATTTAATACTTTGAAACTATTTTAGAACAAAAAAGTCTAGCATGAGTTAAACTGCCAGACACCTGCTTGTTTTAATTAGCATAGTTGTGCAGTTTTGCTTTGTCTTGCAAGCTAAGCTATGTGTAGTTAATGCTTTTTTCAACACCCAGTTTTTTAAAGCTTCATAACACATTTGTCTCTACTTTCCTGCTACAAAGACAAATAAATCTCCCAAGCCTTAAATAGCTCAAGGTTCCAGTCATAATATTGAGGCTGACTGAGGTTTTTGAGCAAGTTCTCAGGAAATTGGGAGAAGACTCAAAGAAAGACTCGTGTATTTTCTTTTCTGTATGCTGTTAGCCAGGGGTTTCTGAGAGCACGCATGAGGAAACTTTGAAGAGTTCTGTGGCACAAAAGCCCGAATAGCATTGTGATTTATAACAGCTTTTTAGATTTGCCTTTACACACACATATAACTTTCTTGACAGTCGGCACTTGAAATAATGGAGGAAGACTTCAGCCTTTAAAGCTTTAGGAACCAATAAACCTTCACTTCAATACAGAAATCAGAATCGAATTTTCATCTGCAATACATCATCTTTACTTAAGATTTCCATTGGCTGTCTTCTGCTGTGTTGACTCTTGCAGTTAAAAAGGAAATATGAGTGTGCTTTTAAAATCTGAGGACTTTATGTGGTTACTGCAAGTGGTCAAACCATTCAGCCAAAGTCAGTGCTCTTTTCATTCTGCTATATGCTTTTGCATAATTAAAATTTGTGTAAAGAACCATCTGAATCAGCATTAGCAAAAAGCTTCTGAATGGCATGAGCAAATTCTATCTTAAATGAATAGGTGCCAAAAATAAAATAAAAAACTACCATATATTCTTTCAAATTATAGAATGCTAGTTAAGGCATTCATTTAGGTAAAATTCAAAGCAGAGCAGTAGCAACCCTAATCTGAATGATTTATTAATTACAAACATAACCTTTTCAAATGACCAGTTTTTTATTATCAGCACAGTGAGGTATAAAATCTACAAGGATACAGTCTGGTTCTGGCTCTGAGATGGATATTTTGCATACTGCTGCATTTGCACCTCTTATCCACATTCAAACTGTGCTTTTGGTGGAAAATTTAGTGAGTTTTAGTAAGACTGTGCAACGTTGTGTTTAGAAGAACCCTGTTTTTCTTTTGTTTGTTTTTTTCTAACTAAGTCCTGCAACACTTCCTTTAAAAAGACCTTGGGTTCGTATCAATCAATCAATCAAATTTTATTTGTATAGCACATTTCATCAGCAAGGCATTTCAAGGCATTATATGCAACACTAACAGAGAAATGCACAGTAGTATAAACTGTGAAGTGTTTTATTGTGCTGTGAGGTGAAAAATGTTGTAACCATCGTTTAAAGAAGCTTGCTTTGATATACTGTTTTCTTTTGAGTTTCATTTCCACCAAAAGAACATCTTACATTAGCAATTCAATCTGAGAACGGTGTAGTACATCGTTTCTCTGGTCCTATGCCACTGGCTGATACAGCTGCGTTTAAATTCCAACATATTGCCTTGACAACATCATACCAGTAATACATTACCCAGTCAATGACAGAGTGTGTTACCCCCGGCCTTACTTTGTCCTTGATGGCAGCACTCTTTCCTAAACTGTAATTTATTTGCTGTTCACCTGTCACTTTTGTTTGTCATCAGACATGCATTTCATCCTTAACAATAGCTCATCCATTTAGCATTACTTAAGTAAGAAAGATGTTAGCTTGGCAGAATAATTGTCATGCACAGGACAAATTGATTTTTAGAAAAAATAGACACTGTTTTACTAATAAATATAGGTTATAGAGTATGTTAAATGTAGCTTTTAAGAAACAAGTGAAAAAAAGAGAGGAGATACATGCATAAAACATGAGGACAACAGGGATTGTGAAATACATATGTATAGAGTATAGATGTGTGGATTAAGCAATTCATACTGATTCTCACGTTTACAATGCAACTGCATCAATAGAGCAGACGTGCATTGATGCAGTTTTGGAATTAAATCTAGATGCATGGATTTATTAAATATTTGTGCTGATAAAATTTCATCTGTAATCTTTAAGTTAGCAGCAGGTTTGTTTTTTACACAGGCATCCACTCTAAAAAAAAATGACAGACCGATGTATTAATTTTGCATTAAGCCTCATTTTTTGAGTATTATTTATTAATTGTGAGTCAGGTTTTAAGAACATGTTCTGCAATATTAAAACAGGACCCTTTTGTGAGAGGCAGTAAAATTTGTCTAAATAACTGTCATAGAAACATTTATTCACTGTGTTGTATTAAATTGCATTGAGTCTCAATGTGTTGAATCAAACTCAATTTGCAGTGTAATTAAGGCTCAGTCGTGGTGCATCATATCAGGTTTTGTTGACCATTTATCTTTAATAAGTAGGCTTGATGGAAGATATCGATAACTGGTCACAGACCGAGCCACAGAAAAGCATCATGGGCGAGCATAACATTTTTGCAATAAAATACATTTTACTGCAGAAAGCTTTGGCAACATTTGTCATGTTACCAAAGAAATCAATCATTGTGACATTATAGACCTCACTAGGCGTGGCTGAGCGTGTCAATGGTTGTCTGTCTGATTTGACTCTAAGTGGCCCCGAGATAGACTTGTGACCTGTCCAGAGTGTACCCCGCCTCTCACACAACGACCGCTGGAGATAGGCACCAGCTCCCATGTGACCCTGCATGGAAAAGCAGATAAAGAAAATGGATGAATGGACGTCCAAAACGTGCACTTAAAAGTATGTTGCGTAATGAAAATGGATGCAGTGGGCTTCTGGTCAAACATGAGTATTTTGAGACTTTGGCATGAGAACAAATTATTTTAGGTGTGAAGTTTTCTGACTCATTCTGCTTTTTAGCACTATGTTGTAAATGCATTAGGCTTACTTGTTATATTGACTTGGAAGCTTTTTCCCCCCTGTCACTTATTAAATATTTTGTGCCAATGCCTGTCCGCTTCTAAAAAAAATTCTAAAGAAGGCTTTAATAAGGTCCTGTGTAACACATCAGTGATGTTATGCAAGCTTTTTCACAAAAGTGCAATAATCTGTCTGTCTGCAAAGTCAATAATAGAAAGCATGAACATCCCTCATGCTTTTAAATGAGAGGAATGTTTATTTTATATATTTATTTTGGCACAATGATTTTAATGGTAATTTCAGTACATTTGTAAGTAACTGACTGCAGTAAATTCATAACTAAAGACAAATGCTATTTACAAAATTGGAATATAGATTCTCTGTGGGATAAGTTTGGTGAATTATGATGGTCTCCTAATAGATTTGTAATAAATCAGTTGGTGTATCAGCCCACTAATGTCAACCAATTTTCCCCTGAAGTTGTTTACAAGCAAAAAAATGCAACAGCTTGTAAAGTACCAGTTAAAATAAATATATAGTTGTATATTTTGCTTTCATTTAGTGTCACCAAAATATATATAAAATATCATTCTCCCATAATTATAAACAGACTCTCAAAATTTAAAAAAATTAAAAAAAAAAACTTTAAAAAGATTAGTTACCTTTTAAATTCAACACCAACATGACAGGAGTTGTTGATTTCCCCTTTTTTGCTCTACTGCACAAGTGCTATTAACTCAGAGGAAAACATAGCTCCTTGTAAGTAGAATTTTAATGAATGAAACTATTCAATACAACATACATTAGACGTTTTCCCTTGCGTTTAGGTCTCTAGGTTGTGATGATCAATTAGTATGCATGCCTTGGGCCAGGCCAGGAGCACAGTGATCACAGATTATTATTCTGTCTGCTAATGAGTTTATTTTCACAAAGTGTTCATCCTCCTCGCTGCCCTTGGGTCTTTGTCTTATACGTGAACATGATCTCATTCTGATACATGAAACATTTTGTGTTAGCATTTAGCTGGCATATCCATTCATCATTGTAACTGAGTGAGATGGCCCAGAAAGACCCTGGAAGGAAGTGATAAACTTGGCTGTAGTTTGACAGCATCCAAGGGTGAATAGCATGCCCTTTGCATGACAGAAAGCTACTTTTTCTCTTTTCCAGTGTAATTTTTATGGCGCAGAGGCCCAGCGAGAGTGAAGAGCAGAGGTGGACTGTAAATTCACCTGGGTGATGCTTGTCTTTGGATAAGGATTGTGATTTTGACACCCATGTCACACCTACCCTCCAAAAGTTGGGCTGAATTTTCAGGATGGCACAGTTGTCAGTTGAAATCTTTCATTGCTACTGAATTTCATGACACTGAGATGTGATTTGTTGGACCATAATCATAAATATACAATGACTGTTTTGACATCTGCATAACCTGTGGGAAGATTGACTGACCTCCGTAATTAATGTTGGGAAAAATGAAAGCTCACAAATCTTAGACTATAGCATCTCAGTCTTTTACTGTTACTGTAAATGTTATTACCTCAGCAGCTCTGGTCTTAAACAAATCCTTTTTGGATATGAGTAAGAAGGAAAATATTGAAATTAGCCAGAAAATGCTAAATTTAGTGGACACACATGCAAATCACATCTCAGGGAATTGCTGACCTATTGCAGATGGCTCTAATGATATCCTGGATGATTGAAAAAGCAGCATATTTTGTCCTTTTTGGCTGTACAAGGTTTGTGTAATGAGACAGTCACAGCTATCGTTAGACTATACTCAATATTAATCTCCAAACAGCATGGAGAAAAATCATCAAATCCTATTTTTGAGCCTACTGTAGGTGTATTATAAATAAGAATATATTATTTCTTTGCAACATTAACAGCTACTCACACCGAAACATGATGGGGCTGATGACTTTGGGCTACTTCCACTGTCTTTTTTATTATCATAATAGGATATTTCAGTTTAATATATACAGCATATAGATTTTGGAATACATATTTAATAATGCTACAGTAGTCTTTGTTCACATGGAAACTCCTTAAAAAGCAGAGGATCTCTGTGGGTGGTTTTGTGATCCATTACATAAACTCCAATATCTTTTGGAAGCAAAGAGGGAATGAAGAAGGAACTGACTTCAGTGGAAAAGCTCTTATTAGTGCATTTATAATTGGTATGGGTACTGCTTGGCTGATCTGTCTGTGCTGCTGTCACTGCAGCTGGAATTCATCGAAGCTTCTAATACATACAGGGCTTCTCCCTGCTGGCTGCTGCCTTTTCAGGAAACCTGCTATGACAATCACGAAACATAAGAGCTACATGTCAAAACATGCTGGCCACCGCAGTGTCATAAAGCTAACAGGGTCAAAAGAGCAGTTACACCCTGCTGCAATGCAGCTATTTGCTGGCTCTCTCACCAATCATAAATCCACAAGAAAACCAAAATAGCTTACAGTCAGACTTCATATCACACCTTCAACAGCTTTTAAATCACCTTATAATTAACATGCTATTTTAAGACAAGACCTGAGACCACATACAACCTCTTTTAAAAGTCTTCCTTCTGTATTTTTGCTGTTATATTACTGGATTGTGAATTCGACTCAGGGTACAAAGCACTGTATGTATATTAAAATCAAAACTTTAGCCCATAATATATTTGAGCTAATTGTCATTTTATTCTAATAAATTGAAACTAAGCTGATATCTTGCTAGTTTCCCACAGAAGAGAAACACAGGACAAAATTCCTCCTTTAAAAAAGAAAAATGCATAAAAAATATTATTTTTTAGGTCAATACATCCTACTTTGTTAAGACTTAGAGGACTTTAATTATGCTATACCAAAATGATGTTGTAGAGAAATGCTTCTCTTCCCCAAATGTAATTTGTGTTCCATTTAAGAACATTATTTAAAGTAGGGATATTATTTGTTATTTCTCTGAGCTATTAAAAAAAAGGTAATTTAATTTTTTTTCTTTCTTTAAATTTATAGCTTTGTAAATATCTTTCCACATTTTAATCATGAAATCTATTTCTACTTCCAAAAAGTTATGCTACATTTAATATGGAATTAATGAGATGAATGGGGAGGAGGGTTGGGGACCCCTCTGCTACGTTTACAATGTGGCCACTGTTTCCACTCCACTGTAGACTTCATCATAGGTTAAAAAAAAAGTCAGGAACTTCTAAAATTGATTTGTGATGTACTTTTTCCATCTGTTTTCAAGGTTCATCAACACTCAAGGCATTAGAAGTCCAGATACTGTACTAACCCTGGTTTGCTCATTTCCTCTCGTCAAATTGCTGAAAAATCCATCTGGATGTGTGTTGTCCTGGCTTTCACCTCTCTGGCTAAATTTTTTTTTTCTTTACATAAAACATAACATAACTTTAAACTTTATTATTAACATTGTGCCATTGAACATATTTTGTAGATGATAACATTGGTGAGGCATTAAGTCACAATGTGGCAGACAATGTTTTTCCTAATGTGTGTGTGAGTGGGTGGGTGTGCGTGGGCATGCATGTGTGTGTTTGTGGGTCTGTCTGTTAGCAAAATATGTCATGACCCACTGCACAGATTTTAATAAAACCTTCAGAAAATAAGCATTGGATGTGTCTCCATAAGTGATAAATCTTTAGAGCCAACCCATTTCAAAATGGCTGCCACAACCTTCAAAAACACTGAAAAGGCTTTTAATAATTTATTTAAGTGTTCAGGTGTAAAATATTTCAGTATCACTAATAAAAACTGTCACAAAAACTATAAAAAAGTAAAATTGTATAAGGAGGTTGCAGGACTTTGATGGTACACAACAAACTTAGTGTTGAAATCTGTTTGGTTTGGGTTCATTTTTCAGATTTGGTTTCTTTACATCATTTATTTCTAAAGCTGGGATTGGGCCCCCACTTTGGGTTTCAAAACACCAGCTGGTTGTCTTAATATCATCTTCAGTAATCAAATAAATTTAAAAATGATTTAAACTAGAATGTTTTTGCAATACTTGAGAGATACAAAAGTAGTAAAAATGGATATAAATTGAATAATGGCTGTTCCTATTGTCATTATGCCTTTGTTTATTTGGGTCAGAGATGTTTATATGCTTCAGCCACCAATAGTTGGGGTCATATGCTTTAGATTTAGTCTTTAATGTTTTGAGTTTGTCTTAATTCTACACTCTTTTCAAAAACAACCAGAATATATTTTGGTGCTTTAGCAAAACTTGTTTTTTATTTTTCACAAAAGCTGAAAAATCTAATATGTTGATATATCATACTGCCATTTCTAGTTATTCCTATTAGCTACAGTTATCTGACTGTTGTTGTACATTTTATGATGGGTCATAACTCATTATGACTGTATATCAGAATGCAAAACATTACATTAATGTCTTTATGTCAGCAGAAGATGTAGACTGAAACACTGACATGATTTTACAAATCAGAGGATAACTGACGGTGGTGTTGGTGCAGTTTATAAATTATTAACTTAAAACATAAGAGAGCCACCTGACAGCACGAGTGAATCGATTCAGCAGATAATCAGACACATTGTACAGGAAATGGCTCCTGCCATTCATCATTTAGCCAAAGACAAGCTCTGCCTATTTGACATTGTGTCATTTATCATAAACATACACAGCATGACTAATGCAGGACAATGTAATGACTTTATCAATAATTCATCATCTGTGACCAGTACATCAAACGTACTGTTTGCTTTTTTATTATTAGCAGGAGTTCTTTATTTTAAGATTACAGCTTGTAAAGCACATGATCTCAATCAGTTGATCAGGGCCATGTCTCACCACTGAAGCACTCCACTGCTAGAGCGTAATATCCCCTGACAGTATTGACATTAAAACAAGGAGTCTTTCATTTCTGCATACTTTTAGTTGCCTAACAGGAGCAGACACATTAGGTTGATGGAAATCTAATTTCAATGAAAATTCACTAGTGAGGAAAGTGCTTGTTTGCAACACAAAACGTAGTCAACGGGAATACTCTGGCAGGACATGCTTATTGTCATACAAATGAGTTTTTCAATCGAAGAGATGCGATCATGAAGCCTGAAGCCATTTGTCATCTCCTTATTTGCACTCCCTGGCTTTTTTCTGAGACAGAGCTATCTGTTAAATTGCAAAGGAAGTGGTCATGCAGCAGAAACAGAAGGTGATGACTGCAGCTTCTTCTATGTGATGAGATTTCACCAGATTAAAAAACAGGCAGAGTGCTGATAATGGAACAGCAGCTTGGCCTGGCAGTAGTAAAACTCCTCTACAGTTGCCAAAGTCTTGTTGCTGCAAAGCGTCTAGGAGCTAATTTATTTAATTATTTTAAATATACCAGTTTCTCTGTCTTTTGTCTTTCCCAGTTTGTTGAGCCACAGTAGCTGCCATTCATCATGCAAAGCGCCGTTTTTTTCTTGTTGTGTTAAGCTGAAACAGTTCCATTTACTAAAGCCAGAAACTCCTTTTTTACAGCCACAAAACATTTTTCACCAGAGGCTTTCAGACTTTTCAAAGCTATGATGTATATATGTATTTGGAACTGTATGTGTTGCCAGTGGAGAGAAATAAAACAGAAAAGCTTGCGAGTTGGGCAAAATCAGTGCAGTACAGAATTAAAAATCGACAAACTTATACAATATTGACACTTCACAGATTTCCATTTCTATTCCCTGAAACTACATTTGCAGCAAACATTAATGAAAGCTGAATGTACAGCCAAGCAACTTGTTTGATTCAAGCTTAAGACTACAGCTGGTTCGTCTTTGAACACAACAGTTGCAGTTTTTTTTGCAAGTCTTTTGAAACATTGTTTTAATTTCTTCCTTTCTTTTGATGACTATTCCTTAATCTAAGAAGACTTCAAGTTTATTTAGATTTGGCTTAAACTGCAATCAGTTTCAACACTTTCAACACTTCACTGTGTTAGGTGTTCACTGAAATTGGCCTCCCCTGGTTGACAGATAATAATAATAATAATGCATATTTACAGTAAATTGAAGATTTGCATTGATTTTTTGTCAAAACTGTGATGAATGAAATCCAATTAATAGTAAAACAGAAAGAAAAAAAAACTGTACAAGGCTTCATTTCTTGCTATCTGACTTTGATCAAGACCCACATGTCCTTATAATAAATTGAGGGTATCTTATTGTATAAGCAAATATTATATGTGTGACATTTTAATGCATTTAAAGTTGCAAAAAGGCAAACTTCTAATCTAAGGATGACGGGATTGACCTCAGATTCCTGTTTGACTCCAGTCCAGTGGGTCACTAACCTCCATGTAGGACTGATCAGATAAGATAACATTTGACCTTACAGGTTTCCAGAAGTGATTTTTAAAAGTCCAACCAAGGCAGTGTCATAGCCCATTGGTTTTTGTTTCAGGTTTATTTCTTCACTTGTATGTTCTGTGTTTTGTGTCCGTTGTGTTTGGTCCTTTGTCTGATTTTCTTGCTCTGCACTCTGTTAGCTTTACTTCCTGTTTTATGATGGTGGAGCCTGTTCTTTTTATTCTCCTCAACACACCTTGTTTCTTTTCATTAACGTCCTCTCAGCTGTTCATCCCTTGTTAGTTGTTTCAGTATATACAGTCGTGGAAAAAGTAGGACACTCTAAGAAAGTTTGTATGAATTTAAACACAATTGGACACATGTAAATTAAATAACAATATTAACAATACAGAAATATTCAAGCAAAACTGGTATATGGATACAAAAAGCGACTCTTTTAAGTTATTTCAGCCAAAGAGGGTAACACCTGCTACATTGTTGTAGAGAAGTTAGGACACTCCATTCCCTAAAAGCAGGTGTTACCCAATAAATAATTTTAGTGAGACACTTCTTGTAACCATTTACCAGTCTCAGTTAAATCTTTTTGTTATTTAATTTGCATATGTCCAAATATGTTACAAAACACAAGCTGTCACAGGGTGTCCTAATGTTTTCACATGACTGCATTCTGCCTGGTTCTTTGTAAGTTCATTAACACTGCTATTTTCTGTCAGTTAGATTTTTATTGTGGCTTTTGTTGCTTCTACATCACTTCTCAGTAAGTTTAATAAAGCGCTTCAGTTTGAACATCGCTTTTTTTTTGTGTGTGTTTGGGTATTTTACTTCTTCCAAATATTGTGACAGCTTGAACCCATCACCTGCTGCCTACAGGTTGACTGAGTAGTTCTCTTTTTATAAATTACCACCAGCATGTAATCAGAAATGGGGCAGTGATCAGTCACTGGAGTCAGTTCATCGTTGGTGGATTGATACTGAGAACAGTCGCTGCCATCCACAAGGGCAAAACCTCCACTATCTTCTAAATGGTTTCAATTGTGTCTTTTTTTATTGATCCGCACCCCTCCAGCTTGAATACCGGCTTTTTTTCTGTTCATTCATGGATAAAATTTGAAACCTGTAGAAGAGAACAGGTTGGCAGTTTTTAGGGAATAGCAGTGATTGAATATGAGTTTGGTACTTTAGTATTTTCCACAAGCAGCTGATGCATGTGAGATTTCCAATACAGATAGATTATAATAAAAAATGGGAAGCCATAGTGGTTGTAACGCTAGTCTAAAAATCAAAGAAGTCATATCAGATCTTGGTACAGTTTTAAAACTAAAAATGTAATATTTTTATCTTGCAGATAATCTGTTTTTAGTCAAAGAATCACAAAGATATTGTCTTGGCAAAGAAATAAATGTGCTTCATTTAGAACATTGTATTTCAAAACATTAGACTACATAATGAAAACTGGAGAAACAAAAAATACAATATGTTCATTATTTTGTGGTTGTGCTTTAATATTGTTTCCTCATTTATCTGCGTACTGTCCCTCTACTGCACAAAACTACAGATGTTCTCTGTCATGTAATTGGTGTTATTTTGGAACTTTTACAATAGACTAGAAACCCCGGCATGTGTTGAAAAAAAATGTCTTGCCAGAACGGAGAAGAAAAAGAGAAAGGAAGAGAGTTAAAGCTTCTTTGATAACGCACAACAGTTCAGTCCGCTCCTACGTTTTACAGTTCATCTCTTTACTGGCCAACATCACCTCATACATACACACACATATACACACACACATCCCAACACTCCCCTCTTACCACCATCCTTCATCCATGTTTGTGTTGGAGGAGCACTACTGGCTGTGAAGCATCTGTCTCTTCTTAGGTTCGGGATTTTCTTCCTCCCTATCGCTTTCGTTCCTCCGATTGATCCCTTTTCTTGTCACGTATCCAACCCTGCTTATCCCTCACTTGCACAAACACCGCTCCACTTCATATCCTTCCTCCCTGAGCAAACTCTACCTTACCCCTGCCTATCCAAACAAACATTGTTCTAAGCTTTTTTTTTTTTCTGCCGGCGTTGAGCTTAGTGAAAGAAACAAATTGAACTACATCTACAAGTTGCAGGATTAGGGACCTGCAGAACATAAGGTGTGACAACAAAGCTAATCATTAGTATGGGGGTATCCCACTGTTCAAGCACTCTGCTTGTGTGTGTTTTAACACATCACTGCATTTTATTGTGTTCTTTGAACACAAAAAATGTAGACCTAATTCTGATTAGTAACTGATCATTTATTTAGTTATTTTTCTTTATTTCCAGCTTCTCATATTTAGGCAAAGACTGAACCAAATTTTCATCCAGTTGTTACATTCATGCAAAAATCTGACACTTATTGGATGGCCGTTCATCAAAGTTGTATCAAAAAAATGACAGCTTCTGTAATCGTGTTAATTTAAACAAAAATATTAGAATATTTTTGACTTCTGCACCCTAATCTTTAAAATAATGAAGGAACAAAATGGAAGAAAATACCTCACAGGTCTTGTTGCTGTTTCAAGACATGTATGATGTCCTTGGATATTCCTCTAAATAGAATTGAAAACGTTGCATTTGTCTCAGTAGTACAGATGAAAAACACAGCATAGAAATAGAAGCTAAAAGAAAAAAAGAATTAAGACAAATCTTGAGCTCCCGGAAATTAATTGTAATATCCAACAGTAAGAAACTGCTTTAAAAGTAGGAAAGTTGGCAACTACTGTGAGGCACGTGTGCTTTGTGGATAATAGTCAAAAATGTGCCAACTCCCTGGTGTGTTGCTTGAACAGAAGTGATGAAAACAGTGAAAGAGCCTATCAATTTTGAGAATGTCAAATATAAAAAAGGTATGTGGTTGTGCATAATACTTTCTTTTAATCTGGCTTAGCTAATTCAAATCCCCCAGAAAAGAATCAGAGTGAATATATATTTAAAAAAACATTGAACTCTTCACTGCTTGTTATTTTCCAGGGACACTCTGTGTTTTTCTTGTCATTTTACCTTGTTGTTTATTTGTACCCAATTACCCAGACAGAGCAAAACACTAACTCCACAAGGCCTGGCGGCTGAATGAATCTTTCAAAACTGCAGAATCTGTCCACACAGCCACTTTTCTTTCTTGTGTGAAAACCACACTTTACTTGTTGCCATCAAGTGCCAGCTGAGGGAACACGCCGTTTTAGACTTATTGCTGTAAACCCTGTGGGCAACATCATTGTGACAGGTGTATTTCACTGTGGATCAGAGGTGCACCTCTCTCCGTGTAACCAAGTAACATTTTTTTTTTCTCTCATTCTTTCTGAATTTATGGTCTCTTCTTTAGACCTCTGGGTTTGAGTCAGTGAGCTGGACATTATATTTTGTTGCAGAATTCTCCAGCTTTACAGGTGCAGTTCATTTGTGATGTGGACATTAACTGATTTTTACCAATACACAGACAGACACATGCACAAAGTGAGTGCAGCAGTAGAGCAGCAGTGAATACATGTAGTTTGATGTGAAGCTGAGTTTTATGTCTTAGCACAGGTAAAATCCAATCATTTTATTCATTACATAAAGGGTCTCCAGGCAGGCTCTCTTCTGCAGGCATCCACTTGAAAATCGAGAAGTTGAAATTGTGCAGTTATATTTGTCTATGATGATTTTTTGAATGATTGTTCTTCTGGTGTTGGTTCTGCTGTGAAAAAGATTTTCACAAGGAACTTCAGTGAGTGTTGATTAACTAATATTCCTGAGGAAAAACCATAAAGGTGGTATGTCATTGAGCTGCAACTGTTTGGAGTATAATTGGTGAATAAAACAAACCAAAAAAAAAATCCTCAAAATTGTGAGAAAATAGGTGCAATTTCAGCAGCAGTTTCACTGAATTCTGAGTGTTTGCGACCATTGAACTGCTTGGCCATGGTGTGAGGATTTTCTTGGTCTTTGTTTAAGAAAAAATAAACTTTTGGTGTAAAGTCTTCATCATCCAGGACATGACGATTCTAAGAATTGTTTTAAAAAAGGCTACTGAACTTTTCTTTGAGTCTTGAAGATATTTTGCTTCTCATCCCAGGAGCATTCTCCATTTAATCTTAAAAGTGCCGAATTCAAAGGTTTAAAAGTGCAGTGTTACTTTTTATACAAGCTGAACTCCCATGCAAATCATTCTCCCTCCCTTCCCTCCTACCTAAGGGTCATTAGGGTCTCTGTAAAAACTGAACTAATTTATTGACAGACATGTAGATTATGCCTAACAATAAATATTTTAAAAGTTTATTCTTGTATGCTTTTACTTAGACGTTGATTTTTATCTAAATGTTTGAAAAACTCTTTGAGGCCGAGACTTGTTCAAGTTGACTGACTATATCTCAGTGATAAAAAATGCTTACAATAGTTTGTGACAGTTGACAGCTCATCAGTTTTTTAATCTTTTTTAATGTGATGCATTTGCCACCAGTCGACAATTTATATTCAGTCCCCCACAAAGGATGAAAATGAGAGAAGATGCAGATTTGAATGAAAAGTGTTAAAGTGCTGGCAGACAGAATCACCTGAGCCGGACGCCTTCTTGTCAGCGCTGGCTCTGGGATCTGTCTTGAGACATTTGCCAATGCTGCAGTTGTGTCTGACATGACAGCTCTCCTCCCAGGGGTTAAGCATCATTTATATTCATGAGCGCAACATTTGAGACTGGCTGGGAGCCGAGCCCTACATGAAGCAACTGTTGGGCGTTTGGTCCACAGTGTCCTCATGCTCAACAGTTTTGATTTGCAACTGCTCCAGTGTCACTCATGCTTTGTTGATTTTTGTGAAAATAATCACTAACTTATTGACTGCATCTAAAAAGGCCAAATCAGTAGTTTAAAGCTACCTCAAACACTTCTTTTAGCTGATGTTTCAGAAATGCATACAGTGTTTTTATAGATGAGTGAAGAATGTTTGTTTTATCGGCTTGGAGTTTACTTTCCTTCTCATACTGCTGTGTTGCACTTTTCAAAGTTTATCTCTGAGCCAAGCAGCATCAACAACTTTGTGAAAGAAGCATGCTGTGGTTGAAGAAATTGTTGTTGTTGCCGAGATTACTTTTATGATGTACACACACTTTTAATTTGAATTTGTACCCAAAGAGGGCTTTAATCAGTGGATACACATACCAGACACCACTGAAACTACTGGAAACCCATTCTCTAGAATGATCTGCTGATGAGGTAAGGTCATCCCCCCTAATTACAGAGAAATCTGGCGTCAAATCCCCAATGGTTTTGGCCAACAAAAGAAGTGATGTGTAAAAATGTGCAAGAGCAGAAAAACAGGGGTCCCTGCGTGTCTTTAAAAAACCCTCCTCAATCTTCCATCCCTGCTCTCTGAAAGGCATTTTCCAAAAGCTTCACAGCTGTGTTTAAAGGTTCTTTCACTGACTGCATATTTTTATTGTGACTGACAGAAGCTTGAACAGAATCTACATTAAAAAATAATGAAGACTGAACAGCACTGTTGTTTATTTCAATCAATTTTAAACAACAAAAACAAAAAAATGTGCAAATACTGTATAGCCTCCTCATTTTGAATGGGGATTTGGTCCTACAGTGAAAAAAAATCTATCAGGAGCTTTAAAGTGGAAACAGTTCAGAGATTTTAGTTGGTATATTTCAGTATATCAGCAACTCAACACATTTACATCTATTGCATCACAGCTGCTGCTTTTTTTACATTCTGCTACCAATTTTAGAAGGATTTTGAATTTTTCTAACTATAGCAGCCAATAGCTCAGCAAATTTACCTGAAGTTGCCATACATTTCAGTTTGATGTGTTTAAATTCTTCTATTTGATTTAATCTATAATGAAATATGTAACCATTGATCACAAACAATTTAAGTGATATGTATTTCACAATTTTAGAGACTGTCATTTCTCAAAAAAGTAAATGTTGATGATTGTGTACTCTGGTGTGTTTGATTGGCATCCAGAAAAACCTTCCCTTGAATTAAGATATTCAGCTGAGGTGATTCAGAATGACTGGTGGAGGTTATATGGGCCAGTGGAGCTGACCGGTCTGAATAGATTGGGCTCCTCAAAAAGACGTTTGGCATCACACACTATTTTTACCCTTTCCTTTAAGGGAATGAATGTCATTAACAATTTCTTATCCAACTTTGATTTCGTTCTTTGGATTTTTAAAAAGAAATTCAGATAAATTTGTGGTGTCAACCTAAACATTATACAACTAAAGTGCCTTCTCTTATTTCCACCCATCCTTCTTGTTAGACTCTACAGTGTATTATGCATACTTAAAAAGGGAAACCTGGTGTACGGTTGAGCAGCACCTTCTGAAGGATACCATCCAGGCCTTGGTGGAGTGTGTAGCACTTGAAAAATGAGGCACATTCAGCAACCTAGAGCCGACATGTGTAAACAAATTATGTGTATGCTAATTACAGTTATTTGGCATAAAGATGCTAGAAAATTAATTAGATTTTGGCTCAAAGTCCATTAACTGTAATTTTCTGAGGTTAGCTCCATTTTGGCAAAATTCCACCTCACTGCAGATTGATCTAATTATGTCCTCATGTCTTTGTCTGTAAAATCAAACATACAGTTTTTTGAGGCCTGTTGACAGAGCTGCTTGGCATACATATCCTATAACTAAATATAACTGGTTGTGCTTCATACATTAATATAAAGCTTGATCAAGAATGTTGGATGCAACAGTAAACATAACAAATTTGTTATTAGCGTTGATGATAAAAGTAAAAATGCTAATATTTATTCTGACAAAAAAATGATTGTCACAAATATTTTAGTAAAAAGTAAAACCAAAATAAAAAAATCAGTTTTTACAGCTTAAATGTGCCCACGACTGAAGTTTTATTGACATCTTTTGGTATCCACCGCTCTCCAAATTTGTATACCAAGTCTGGATGGTGTGATAGATGTATGTTTGAGTTTATCTCAGCACAGAATAAACAAATGGGTGTCAGGTCCAAGGTCTGCCAGCCAGGAACGGGACTCACGCTCCGTCCGACTCTCAGGAACGGGACTCACGCTCCTGCAGGTCCAATTTATAACCTGCTGAGGGTAAACTGTCCAGGTGTTTCACTGACAAGGACACAGCTCCACCTATAACTTCCTGGAAAAGATAAACTGCAGAGAAAAGGAAAGAAGACAAACTCCAACCCATAGGTCATCAATTTTGTTTAAAATTTGGAAAACACTAATCTAATAAGGGGGCTGTTTAAAACAAACAAAAAAAAAAGAGAAATTTCAGGATATAGACAAAAATTACCATTTATTAATGCAACCCTCTCCTTTTTGACTGAAGATTTTAATAAGAATAAATTTGTTCTGCTCCACTTTGTTTTTTTGTAAAGCCTATAATGCCCCATTGGCGACAAATCATGAGAACATCTGCCAAAGCAAGAATTTAAATATGCATTTTACTATTAAAATAAGTGGGAAAATTGCACTTGAGTACTCTGCATATAGGTGACAGCTCAGGGTAACAAATGACACGGAGGAAGCATGTTGAGAGGTGACACGACAAAGCTAAAGTGAAATATTTTCTCCCTCCTGTGAATGATGACTCACCATATTGTTCAGAATAGCACCAGAAGTTGAAACGGAGACAGATGTTGTTCCACGATTATGTTAAAAATACTAAAATGGAAAATGCTGAAAGGGCGGTTTCTGCATTAACAGGCCAATCTGGCAGACCGTGGAAGGATTGTGAAATTCAATAATTCAGAGAGAAATTACTCCTCTGAAGGGAAATGTGAATAATTCAGGGTATTATGACTTAAATGAACCATCAGCTGCATACAGAATGAAGTGGAATTATGATTAATTCCATATCTCCAATAATAATATTTTAGCCAGAGTGTCATTTTGCGTCAGCCTGTCTGGCTGTCTGGCTGTCTATTTCTCTTTATCCACATTCTTTTCAGCTGTTACCTGTAGTTTATTTTGGGGGCTTTTGTGGCAGCATGTATAGAAAATCATGTGGTGAGAACCAAGTCTAGAATTTGAACTTTTATGATAAATCTTCACAGCAAGTGCTGTCCTCTTTCTGTAAAGCATCAGAGATGCATAGAGTGAGCTGAGAATAATCACTTAGGGAGTTTCCACAATGTCTTGTGATGTTAATGGTGGTTCTTCATTTCCTTGTTTGAGTTGAAACGGCTTGTAGTTTTGTTGCTTTTATTTTGAACATGTTCATAAAATTTGTGTGAAAATAGTGATTGAGTTGTCTGACTTTAATACATGTTTCCTGTGAGATCACTTCTCTTACAGAAACTTATTTCCGAGCCCAAAAATCACATTATTTCTGAAAAACTTGTCCAAATCTCCTTGTCTTCTTTTCAAAAGTCTACTCTATCCAAATAAATCATAAACATGGAGGCAGCTGTCAGGGTGGGTACAAAGCAATCCAAGAAGGGTATGATGTGGGAAATGAAATAAGGTGCGCGGTCTGTAATACAGTTTTGGAAGCCATGCACATGAAAAAAAGGCCATGATGTTCAAAACCTGCCAGTGCAAAATGTGGGCCCACAGCTCATTGGTCACTTGGCTGCAAATGCTCCAAATTTAGTGAGATTGCACTGAAAAATTTGCATTTTTTTCAACAACTTTCTTGCAATTTGGATTCACCAACTATTCTGCAAGAGTGATCTCATCCAGCTAAGCATGAGAGCTGCTATAGTAAAAGCTGTGTAACATGAGATTTAAAGAAGCTCTAAAGCAGTAATGTGATAGAATGCGCATTACTGAGAAACATCTTGGAAATAGAAAATAGTATTATTGGCAGAAGGTAAGAAATTCCAGTCATCTTGAAGAAAGACTGAAGAAAGTTAGAGTAACACTTAATCATCAGCTACTGTCTTCTTTCTTCTGACTCATTAAAATGCCCATTGGAAATATCTTTTTTACAGTGTTTATGTTTTTCTATTTGATAGGTAATTAAAACAAACAAACAACAACAAAAATAAGACATATGTATGTTTTTATTGAATTACTATATTTCAGATAAGCTGTTTTATCCATATGGTGCCATGTGTGATCTGCAAGCCTGTTTGCTGTATACTCTGAAACAGTTAAAATGAGATTTTTTTTTATTTCAGCAGCATCAAGCTGCGCAGGTGGGTGGATGTCGCTCATAACATTCTATCGGTTTCAGTGTTTGTTTACAGTTTCTGTAAAGTAAATATGAAACGGAGTTCTTTAACGAAGGAAATCTTGTATTTTTTTTACTCAGAAATATGTATTTTGTACTTCAAACTTTCTGGCTAATTGTTGACTAAAATGTAGTGTACAAATTGCAAAGATTGATAAATAACATTTGCTCTACCAAACTGAATAAATGTCCTTCTGAGACATGTTCATCAATTACATGGCATTACTTTTAGCCACATTTTACTTTACCTTCACCTATTTTCATTATTTGTTCAAAGAAACAAAGGAAAAGGAACTGATGACTTTTAAGATTTTTGCTGAAACAGTCGAACTTTGCAAAATAATAAAATAATTCCTAACAGTTCAAATTTCATATTTATTTTTCAGATAAAAAATGCCCCATTCTGTGTTCACCCTGACTCTGATGAAGTCACAGTCTATTTGGAAACATTAGGTTTTTTGCATATTAAAAGTAAAAAAATCAATCAGTGAGTTCCAACCATTTTTTTTTTTTTGGAAGTTTGTTGTCTTTCATCTCCGAGGCATCTGATTCAGCTTGAAATTACTGAATAATGCACTGATTTAAAAAAAAAAAAAAAACTAAACTAAATAAAAGTAGTCACATGTTTGGTTTGGGCAACTGAATTTTAATCACTGCCCCAAAGCCCTAACAATAAATCACAAAAACCTTGAAGAATTAAAGGTAGTATCTTACTGGGCTACAACTGTTGCACAAGAGCACTAGAGCTGTATTTTGATACCTGTTACAGAGCTCTCCTCTGACAGAAAATATGTCCAGCTCTAAAAATTATGCTCAATGATGACTAAGAATCATTTGAAAACTGGTCCAAATTTGTCTGTGTTTATTTCTGAAATGGGCTCCAGTAGAATAAATCAAAAGCATTGGGGTGGGCACAATGAGGGCAGAGGTAGACAATGAAATAATGTGCACAGTAAGCCATTAACACCAAAATAAACAGTGATTTTCAAAATTTGGCTGCTGTTGCATGTCTTTCCGGCTCCCAGTGCACAAGTGAATTTACTCTGGGTAGTCTGGTTTCCTCCCACTGACCAAAACATACATGTTAGGTTAATTGGTAACTTTTGAATTGTCCCTAGGTGTGAGTGAGAGTGTGAAGGATTTGTGTGGCCCTGTGATGGACTTGTGACCCGTCCAGGGTGTCCCCCACTCTTGCACAGTGATGGCTGGAGATAGGCACCAGCTCCCTGTGACCTGGAAAGGAGAAGTGGGTAAAGATGGATGGATGGATGGCTCGCTGGTCGATAGTTACAAATAGTCTGAATTCAGTGAGACTCTAATTGAAAAATTGCATATTTTTAGTGAGATACTACTTTATTTGATGTTGGTTTGTTGAGTTACTGAAAGCAAAAGGCTGCCAGAGCCCAAAATCACATAAATAGGGAATGAACTACAATTTACTACGTACCATGTCAGTTTTAACAACACTTCTACATGTTTTGCACATGCAGACAAACAGCCTGGTATGTTGCCATCTGATGAAAGTGTTCTTGAAATTCATGCAATCCTGCAGTGAGACAAAGTATTGTGCAAAGTGGCTATGAATATTTGGTGAGCTATGTTTAATACTTGCATGTAGTCTTATTTCTTTCTTTTTTTAAAACTTCTTTTTTATTTTACGCCTTTAGGCTTCACCTAGTAGCTTCGTGTGTAACGTCCCAACGCTGGGAACTGAGGGCAATGCCCTCTAGCACAGTCTACGAAAATGTGGAGTTACAGAAAGTTTGCAGAAAGTGCTTGAAATATCTGTGAGAGAGCTCTCATTCGCTTGGCAATCTGACTGTAAAAAATGTCTCAAATCTCACAGATTGAACAGGAGGACGACTAAAAGTCCATGAACCAGAGTGTTTTTCCTAAATAAAAGCGTATAGTCATAAAATGCATTTGATTATGTCAACAAAATGTGGAAGTTTGCAGCTGTTTATGTCCAATGACTACAATCAGTGTATGACATTACAACATCATGACAATGTGTTGCTAAATTGTGTCATGGTGATATGAGGTTGATAGCTTTGGGCTCATTTCTTTGGTTCCTCTAGCTTCTAAACTGATTAAATTCAAAGATGAAACACACTGAGTATGATTCAAGGGCAACATTTCCAGCTTGAGGGCTGCTGCCTGACATGATGAAGGACAATGTCTGTGATTTTTACATTTCAGTGAGGGCTTTTGTTCTAAAAAGTAAAAGGGGAAAAAAAAAACTTGCTGAGAACTAAACATGTGTCTGTATCTCAGATATTTGACTTCATTTTTTGGATTCTTTTCTGGTTTAAAATATGCAACATGTCTGGCTTTGTTCCATTTATTGACATTTTAAGATGTGAGTGTGCATGAGAGATGCACTGTAAACAGAAATTCAATGTTAGATTTTGTTTACTCTCTTGAAAAAAAGTCAATTGCCCTCCTCACTCTCCTGGCAGACAGTCAGTTTGTCACGTCCAGAGCTCCAGCCAGTGATAAAGCACTTTCCCACTTTTCCCAAAATGGATCGCCTGCTCGTTTCCAAGGTCACTGCGACTGCCATCTGTGACTGTACGTATGTTTGTGGGAAGTAAAAAAAAAAAGAGAAGCTGGGATTGGATGGCATGCACATTTACTGTTGTAGATGTGCACGAGACATAGAGGTGAAACTGGTACAAAATTCAGCAGTGATTCACATTGAAGGTTTATGAATCATGTTTTATGAATTGCAATGTTTGTGTGTTACAACAAAACAAGCAAAAATGCTAATGAGTACATGAATATTGTAATATGAAGCAAAAAAGTAAACACGATTGTGCCACTGATATATTTAGTGTTTGTAAAAATATAAACAGTTATCTGAATTTGTATCGAGGTGGCCCTCACCATGATTTGCGCCTAAATAAGTTTAATATTTTAGAATTTTTACCAGAATTCTTCTTTTTTTTTACATGAAATAGTTTTGATATTGAAGCCTTCTGTTCTTTTAGTTCACATGTAGGCCAGTTTCAGCTAAGTGACCACTGAGCTCTGTCTGGTTTCTCTTGTCCCGCTTTCTCACTGTGCGGTTGGGAGTTGACTGATTTAGTGTGACACGTCGGTTTTGAAACAGATTCCCAAAGGATAGAACTCTGCTCCAATTTATCTGTACATCTTCCACTAACTGTGCAGTAGCAAGAAGGACGCAGGCACATGAACTCTATTACAGATTGTACTGTGGGATGATTCTTTCCATAACAATTGTTTTGCCACGTCTCACAATTTTTTAAAGTATGATTTTGATATAAAAAAAACTGAACAATTTTATTAATTGGAATTGCAAACATTTATTGTCCTAAATGTTTTAATTTCATGAATGGACTTGTAATGAAATCAAATAAAAGCAGATTTTGACACTGAGATCACATGTGCAGTGATTTTCTATTACACACTATGAGCACCAAACTTAGGTTTTATTCAGCCATTGATTGTTCAAGTACATCCAGACAATATTTTAACTAAGGCTCTGGCAAAATAAGGTGAAATTAATTATTTTCTTTAGCACAAATTCATCTGCTTACATGGTGTATAAAGAAGAGAAATAAGCTAAATAAACAGTTCTCCAAGGAAAAACTTGATTGTTATTATTGTGAGTTGCAGTCTTTTTTTATCCAGTAAAAGAAACAAGTAGAGTACACATTTCTATATCAAATAAAAGTCTTGAGGTCATGAAAAACATGTGCATGTACAAAATAAAAGTGGACTAAATATTGCTCTGTGTTGCATACCTGTGGGGATCCTAACCTGTCCTAAACTTATAAATGCAGGTAATTAAAAACAGAATAGAAAAGTAAAGTGGGCTGTATTCTGTAGTTGAGTTAGTTTCTTAAAAAACATGTTTTTTAACATGTTTTTCACATGAACATTTTAAAGATAAAAAAGAAGCAAAAACTGGTTCACATCTGTTATATATGACTTTTTTTAATTATGAAGTTCATGTGGTTTTTCTGTAAGGTTTTTTTTTTTAATTAAAATATGTCAAACTGAAAATAGAAAGGTAAAAAAAGACATCCTTGATAATTTTCCTACATAAACAACTTCTATGTAGACGTTGTTACTTTCTTTGGGAATACAATCAGCATACAGTCTAATCCAGTTGAACTTTGGTTTCAGTGGAGGCTATTTTAACTTCTCTTATTATGAATACCGTTGTCACCTAATACATTTAATTTTTTTTAATAAACTGACATCTGTTCTGTGACAAATATTAATTTGTTAAATTTCACGTTTCACACTGTGCTGTGTAGTGTAGTGTAGCTATATTTTCTTTGAAGTGTGTAGCAGATAAGGAAAAAAAACATAATAATATGAAATCATCAGTTGAGAGTCAATTTCAGTTTATGGTTTAATTTGGGGAGGTTTTAGGGATTTCACTAGTTTGTTTACGAGTCACACTGCAGACTATATACAGCTCTGCAGTTTTCTGTGTTTCTGACTTCAGCTGTTGCAGTATTTCTGACAGCAAGCTGCAAGTCATCAGAATAATATTAACATAGTTAAGAAGTGCTGCACTGACTAAAAAGAGTCAGAATCATCTTGATAGGGAGATTTTAGGGTACAGTTGTGCAAGACTCATTGCTATGAGCTTTAACTTTGAATTTATTTTTATTACTCATGATTTATAACTGTACTTATCTAAATCACAGCACTTTTATGTTCATAGAAAAAAAGAAAACACAAACGATGTTTATGTTTGATGCAGTAAGATGCTTCGGACTGTTAACAGTTTGGACCCTGAAAAGGACTTTGGTATTTTACACATGAAATGTCTTGTCATAAAACTTGTCCTTGTGTTCTGTTTCATAATTCCACTTAGCATGTATGGACTTTTTGAAGGTGACATTAAACATTAAAATTCTGCTTGAGGCAAACTCAGTCTAAGTGTCAACCCTGAATACTGAATGTAATCTTTACAATCCAGCTTAGCTCGTATTAATATCTCTTTATTCATAATGAATCTATCCCAGAGGAGACCAAACAGATGTTGACAATGGCTAATTCATCAAGGTTAATTTGCTTTATTAAGGGATGAGATTGCTGGTGATGGTTGTTTCAGTGTCTTTCTTTCTTTTCTTTCTGCTTTTTTCCTCATTTATGCCTGCTCTCTGGAGATCTACTTATTTCCTCTCTTTCCGCTCCTCACATATTATTCAGAAAGGCATGGTTAATGCAGTGAGCATTTTAATTATAATGTGTTGACATTACATATTATATCAGATTTCTACATTAAATATAAGTCTTTATTTATCGAAACACAACACCTGTGCTCTTGGCTTTTCCAATTGCAACTTCCTGCTTATAAGTTTTGATAAACATACTAGGTGGTATAATTACAAAATTGCATTTTCTGTCATAAGGCAAAAAGGGGTGGATATGATCAACCTATTGTCACTCCTGTCACATATGAGTGCTCAGTCAGGAGCTCTTGGTGTCACTTTAAACACACAGGGTACCTATTTTGTGCCATTTTTCAAAGTGTGGGTTAGCTTGATAGATTTATAGACCACTCAGTCTCACAACAGAGTGTTTAAAGGCCACCTCAGTCAGCAAAAAGCTGCAGGTTCACATTGAAGAAACATTGTACAGTGGCTGTTTCCTTTAACTCACTCCCTATAGAGACTCAACTTACATCTCATTACATGATGCCGTAGATGCTTGACGTCTCACTGTGTCTTGCTAAGTGACGACTGTGATGCTTGCTGATTATGTGTTGAATAAAAACTCTTCTAAGAAAAAAAAAAGGAGTGAAAGAACAGCTTAGTTTAAAAAGACTCATATGTAAGAGAGTATGAGACTTGTTGAACATTGTCATTCACAGCCTTTTCACTTTTCTAGGTTATGTTTTCTGTAGTGGTGACTGGTTTGATTTTGATGAAATTTTCAGGAAATGTTAAGGTTGTCACAAGAAACAACTGCTTAAATTTTGGTGGTGATCTGGCTCACGATCCGGATCAGACTGTTTCTTTTAATGACGCCACGGCCTCGGCAGAGGTTTGCGCTCTCCAAGTGCTTCTAGTATGGTTATTAATTAGTGCATCATTAGGATAAAAATTAATAGATACAGTTAGGTTGTGCTAAAAAGTGCATGACAACCAGGTATAGTCAAATTTGATATAAATTAAATAGCATTCCTTGAAGGGATACAAATTACCCGCCATCTTTTTATCAGTTTTATACTAAGATCATCTTATGTTTAAGAATTGTTGGAGTTGCAGCTGTTTTGGTCAAACCTAGGAAATAAGTATGTGTTATGAATGGCTGTCAGCTACTATCACACCAGAGTTTATCTCAGTATCTGTAAAGATTTACTGAGGTATAGCCATTTCAATGAAGGCTCAGGAGGATTAGCTCTGGTGGCCATCTTGAATTTGGTTAATTTCAAAGCTTTTGCTGAATATCTGTACAAAGGGCTGAGTTATAGCATTTTCTGTGTTTTATAAGGTCAGTTTGCTGTGGTAGTCAGCTTAATTAGGGTTGAATTCAAAAGGTAAACAGTTGTAGATGTACATCCAGCTAATACTTTCTAAAAATTCATTGAAATTTGTGTACTGATTTTAAGATATTTTGATAACAGTATAGATACACAAACACACACACCAACACAGGCAACAACCCATTTCCCCCTAGGATTAATATAGTACTCTGATGCTGAAAAACATTATCACCCTTTCAACAGTGGGTGGTAAGAAACTGCCATAAGAAGCAACAAATTCTGCAGTTCTGATCTGGGAACTGTAAATAACTGTTTTGGTGGTTTTTTTATACTGAAAAGACGTTTCTGATTGTTATTGTTTTAACGATAGGAGTGTTTCCTGCCCACCTCTCAGGACATCCGGAGATTTAAATTTATTACATTTCTTTCTGACCTCAAGGCTTGCCTCACATGTAGTTTCAAGGGAAAAAAAGACACATTTTATTTGACTTTGCTGGGTTCCCCCCACCCCCCAGATCGTGTTTGCACTCAGGAGTTTGAAACACAGAAAGACATTCTGCACGAACCACAGCTCACCATAAATATGTGCTGCTCATCTGGAAGGAGAGGCGAGGCTTTGTGCTGTATCTTAGGCTCCCACATTTGCAGGAGTAGGCGCCACTCCAATTGTTTCACAGGAGCAAACAAATATCTGCACTTTTAAGAGAAACAAATTATCCTGCTGCAGCATTCATCATGCATAGTTGGGCGCTAACAAAGGCTTGGGTATTCTTTAGAGGGACAAATGCAAAAGTAACCTTTTCTCTTCAGTTATTTTACTTTTCTTTACATAAATTTAACAAAAGCTTTTGCCAGCTGGTAAAAAAAAAAGTTTGTATGTACAGCATGTAATCATTAAGGTATTCATATTTTATGTAGTTCAATGTTATTAGTTATTTTTATATTATTTTTGATAATACTGTGTATATATATATATATATATATATATATATATATATATATATATATATAATTTTTTAAAAATATTTTTTCTATGTAAAGTACCAATAAACATGCATCTACACTTTTATTTAAAATCTGTCTGTCCAATGTGATTGTTAACACATAACAGGTTAAACAACTGGTGTAGAAAAATATATATTTCAAGTTACCAATTACTGCTTTAATCGCTCATCATTCTGCCAACCTCTCAGAAAGAGTTTTTTTTTTAACAAAGGTAAAATAAACTTACAGATATAACATGATTGCATCTTTGCTCTGCTGTTCCTAGCAGTTAATAGACTGCTGTTATAATTTCGTCTCAGATTGTTTTATCCTCCATCTGAATGTAAAACCATATTGCAGACAGAAATTTGCCTGGAATATCTTCTGTGATTAAACTGACAGTATTCTTTTGTTTCTTTGTTTTTTCTCTCTCCATGTCGGCTTCCTTGCTTCCTGCTGATTCCAAAACCATTATTGTGCTGCATCTCCATCACCACCTAAAGGTAAGAATCTTTACTTTTGTTTGGGGCTACTGCACAAGAAATTAACTGGATATATGAAGTACAATTAGTCTAGTTTCCTAGCCAAAGCAGTATACTTTATTTAGGAAATTAGCAAAGATTTGGTACATTACATTTAAAAACCAAACAAACAAGAAGAAGACTTTTGTCAAGTCACATCATCCAAAACGAGAAGAGCACTGTACCTAAAGTGAAACTGGAGGAGGCTCGGATCTGTTCTGGTGATGCTGTGCAGCATATGGCACCTGGTGTCTTGGTTCTGTGTTGAGTACAGAAATCTCAAGTCTATCGAGGCATAAGATTAGCTCAGAACAAAATAACTGGACTACTCTGAAGTGACCTTTCGAGTCCTGATCTAAATCGTGTCGAACATCTGTGGAAGGAGCTGAAACATGCAGTCTGAAGAAGGAACCCTTCAATCCTGAGACAGCTGGAGCAGTTTGCTCATGAGGGGTGAGCCAAAACACCTGTGGACAGGTGCAGAAGGCTCAGAGAGAGTTACAGAAATCACTTGATTGCAGTAATTTTCTCAAAAGGTTGTGATACAAAATATCAGGGGGACCATCCTTTGTGCCAAGGTCAAATTAAAAAGCTTGTTTAGTAAAATAACTCTGTTCAAAATTCAAAACCAGTGACTGATTTTCAGTAAATCTTATCCCCAACCATGTTGACTGTTTCTAAACATTTGTTCACTTTGGAATATGGCTTGTTTTGATTTAAATTAGTGAACAGTGATAGTGTATTGTCTGCTTTTCTGCAGTTTACAGGAGGTGATGCTTGTAGTTGTACAGAGTTCTGATGGTTTGTTTAGAAGTTAGTGATCCTGGAAATTAGAAAATGTTTGATGTTTTAGTGTTACAACACCCGTTAGTGAATATGTGTGCACAAATTAAATAAACTGAGCGAGTAAATTGTAGGTTTGTGCACATGGTTTAAGAAACTCAAGATAGGGGTTCTTACAACCTAAAACTTTTTTTCTACCCTGACACCCAGAGGCCCTGTTGTGGCAATAATTTTTTTTCACACACATAATGAAAGTGTACAACATAGTATTAGGGTCATGCAGAAGAAAAAAATATATATTTTGAGATTAAAGTGTAAATATTATTGACTGAAAAAAGTTGTAATGTTGAAAAAAGAAGTTGGCATTCAAGACTAATCTGAAGGAACTAAACACCGCTGTGCTCCTGAACCCAACCGTGTTTGTTAATAGGCTATCATTGAATCCGAGGATTATAGGCCAACAGAACATGCAGTGTTTTTGTTGAAGCAGTCTAAGATGTGGTTTATTTCACAAAACTCACAGGACCTGTTTTAGTCCTTCACAATAAAAGTCTCTAACGCATACACCTTAAAAAAAACCTACCTTTTAACATTTGAAGATTATGAAAATAGCTTACATTATTATTATTATTATTATTCAGAAAAACAAACACTGCAGACCTAGATCACTGGGAATTCTCAGAGTATTTAGCTGTCAACACTCAGTGTGTGTGTACGCGACACCTATTATAAAGGATTGAAACACATTCTCTGAGTCCTGCTGCAGCAGGAGTAATAAACCGAACCTCAGACTGGTTCAGCTAAAATATTGCAAGTCATTTTCTTTTAATCCAGGGCAGTAGCTCTGTGGCTCTGTGGTCAGTACCATGGTTTTGTAACCCTGAGGCTGCAGATTTGAGCCTAGGTTGTGTTAGGAAGGGCAACCGGCGTAAAACAACTGCGAAATCTTTCATGCGGGTTCGCTTGCTGTGGTGACCCCTGCAGAGGGAGCAACCAAAAAGAAAAACATTTTGTAGTTAATCCAGTAAAAGTAGTTTTACTGTCAATATTTTTTCTCTCTCAGTAATATTTACACCTTAATGTAAACTTTCAGAAAGAAAAAAAAGTCATCCTCTTTTTTTTTCTGTGTAGCCCTAATACTCTGTTGTAAAAGTGAAATGCTCTTGAATGAACAAAATGAATTCTGATGAGGTTTGATCTCTCACCCTTGAGCTTCTCCGAGCCATTCCAAATTACCGTCAACCTTGCTGCCTTTGAAAACAATCAGTTGCTCTTCTGCTTGTGTTTCTGTTGCATTAAGCTCTTAAAACAGCAAAAATTCATTTATCAGATCCGATTACCCTGATGCGCTTGTTAGAGGGAATTTAAATGCATGTGTAAGGCTTTTGATATGAGCTTTTTTTGAAGATCACAGATTCTTAATGAGGACACCGCTCAATTAAAATAAATCACAGAACATGTTGTACCGTGAGCCACATCAGATACGGTGAACATGATTGACCTCTAAACCATAAAGTCAGAATACCTGAGGGATTCATTCTGCACTCTGTCACAGCTCAACAGCACAAAGCTCTACATCTGTCACAGATCATGGAGCAAGCCCCAAAAAAATCTTTTAGTTTCAAGGTTTGAATTGAGCTGAATTTTAAATGAAGTGGTTCTACTCGAAAAAAGAGAGAAAACCAAAATGCTAAAACAAGATGCTCAAGTCAGTCTGATAGAAATGGAAGATAACACACTGCATCCCTTACTTTGACCCAACTCGTCCCCAGCAGAACCGTGTAATTTGTGGTACAGGGGCGACAGGAAGTCGTAAACAAAATAACTGAAGCACTTAACTACCTCTGCCAAATACAGCAGTCTCCTCTTGACTCCAAGCAAACACTTGGAAACGACACTCTGTAACCACACAGAGTCCACGTCTGTTGTTTGTTCCTCTTCAGAAATGTATTTCCGCCCCTGCTGGATCAGACAATATTATTAAACAAAGAAAATTCAATTAGACAGTAGCAAAATAAAGAGACCAGAAACACATACAAGGAAAAAAAAGAAGAATGTGGCTTTTCTCTGTGCTCTATCTCCCAAGAGCCTGCCATGGCAGTCCTGGGTCTAATCTCCTCTTTGTTTTTTCTGGCAACGTTTTCCCTTGTGTCCATCACCCTTTTCTACTCAAGCTGTTTATCTCAAATTCACGGAAATGTACACAAAAATACTTTGAGCTCCTTAAAGAAAGGCAGAGGAGGGCAATGGCAATGAGGACATAAACAGCCTTTAGCCCAAGACTTTATATTACGGCCTTTGGACAAAACTTTGTATTTCTTTTTCTTTTTTTAATCTTGAAGTGCCCAAGTTGTAATAGTCATTACAACCCTTTGCTCTTTCTGAAAAATAACAAAAATAGCACCAACTTTTAGGTTCTGATATCAGTAAATGCAGAACCCTTAGGTCCTTCTTCACATTTGTGCTGAACTGTAAATGAGACATGAGCCAGGGGATGTTATCTGATATCTCATGTGATATTGTGAGATGTTTTGAGATGTATTAGTACTTAGAAAATGTATCAAAGATGACTATCAGTTACTACCACATACAGTTTTAGCTCAATATCTGCAAAACCGAGTTAGAGACAGGTTTGTGTTGGCTAATGTTGATGAGCTGTGATGGCCATCTTGAATTGTGCTGTCTTCAAAAGTTAATCAGTTGTAGCTGGACATCCAATAATATTTTCTGAGGAATCAAATAAAACTCATCCAGTGGGTCAGGAGATATTTTGCTAACAGACAAACTGAGTTTACTTCAACGTGTAATGCCAAAGTTTCATGCAAAAATATTGCACAATGAATACTGCTCCAAGTATGTGTTGGTGACAATGCTCAGCCTCTACCACACCAAATTTTAGCTTAATATTTGTAAAACTGGCTGAGTTATTGTCATTTATTGTGTTTGCCAAGGTCAGCTGGATGTGACGGCCATATAGACGTATATTTAATGACTACATTCTGAAAGTTGTATTAAAATATTTTGTGTGATCAGTTAGTGCTCAGAAAATGTTTTGGGAATGACTCTCAGCTACTAACACATCAAATTTGAACTCAGTATTTATCACCTTTAGGCTTTGGCGTTAAGCGATAAATACCAACAAATTTGAAAACAGTCGTACAAACCTGGAAATTTTATGTCAACAGGGCCTTAGGCATGAAAAGATAATTCCAATTATATCAGCCAGCACTGTGTCAAGGCTGTATTGTTTCACAAAAGTAGAAATGACATTATTTATTTTCTGTTAGTGGTCTCTTATAAATAGAATTCCAAGTAAAACAGTAGTTATCTGCAGTACATGGAGATCAGATTAGTCTTTGTAAAGTTAGTCAAACCAAACATTTTATGTCCTAAATTTCATCAGGCCCACTTCTTTCTTCTTTCCTATGGTTTTTCCCCATCTTGCCTCATCCTATTCTTCATCTGATCCATCCTTTTCCTCCACTGATCCAGAGAAAAGTTTTCATTCCCATCCCAACCCCAAAGGTTCCTTCTCACTGTTGCAGAAATCTCTGGCTCAAAAACCCAAGAGAGCAGTTGTAAAATGTTGATTTCCTGTTCGCACCGGCTTATAAAATAAGTCAAGCACAGAACCGAAAGACACGATGTGCCATGGTGGGCGGCAGACCTAGTCAAACAAGGTCAGTGTCTGGTTGAAAAGTGGTGCAGCTGCAGGAGTGCATTAACTGCAGCCACTTTTCATTTTTCTGACAAACCCACTGACCTGTTCAGGAGGCAGATGGAGCCAAAAAATGACTGCAGTAAAGTATTAGAAGAGACTAGTTTTATTAAAACACTATCGTTGGTGGAGTCTGTGGATCTGTGGAATGGTTTTTGGTATGGATGAATGAATGAACTGATATTTTATTTATTCCTGAAGGAAATGATAAATCATCATAGTGTTCATTAAGTTTGAAAAGAAGAAAACGAAACATAAATTTGTTTTGTATTTGATATCAGGCTTTTGACGAATGACTTCAATTCAGTGGTTTATAAATCTAAATATAAGTTTTAGTATGGCTAAAGGACTTTATAGAATGTTTATTTGACATTTATTCAGCTGTTAAATAACAGAACTGTCCAAACTCTCCTGATGCATTGTTTTCTTCAGATCTATCATTACCATCACCTATTTTCTTTTTTACAACATTAAATCAGATAAAGATAAAACTGCCTAAAACAGTTTGAGCTACAGCCAAAGCTTCTTTGCCGTGTTTGATTAAACAGTATATCCATATTTTCAACTGTCCCCATCCACTGGTGTTTCAGTTTGATGCGATGCAGCATGCTTGTTAGAGTGAGATGACGTTTTTATGATAAAATATCTCTCTTAAGAGAATCCCAAACTCGAATATGACTTACAGAATTTTGCAGAGTTACAAACTTGCCAGCAGTGGTGACAGTTTCCATATGTGTCGTAATGTTTGAAAGTGATTAAGTAAACTTTATTTATATACCACCTTTCACAGCCCATATCTAGTTCATATCTATCCCACAGTTTGGGAGCCACAAGTTTAAAGTATGTCTCCTATGATCTTAAAATGAGTCTGTACCACCAGCACCCCTTGACCAGAGTATCTCAGACTGCAAAAAGGGGTTCCAACAGATCAGAGCTGTCAGTTAGAGCTAGGACTTGAAAAGTAAGGATTAAAATTTTAAAATAAATAAATGAAAGATCTTCTTATTAAAACAAATAAAGGGCTGTTGCAAAAGTCTATGCAAGATGAAAAAAAAGTGTGGATGATCATCTTTAATTTAGACTTTGACACCAGAGATTGGAGTTTGGAGATATTTCTCAACTGAAAAAATCAGTTTCTAACTAATTTTCCAGAATAATACTCCAAAGACAGAACTGAATTGAAAACAGCAGCAAGATTTCAGAGTCTCTGCTGGACAGATGAGCTCAGTGCAGCAAGGTGTTGCTTAATTTTTGAAATTTTGTTTTCAGGGGCAATAATTAGGTTTTCAGTTTTCAGCTCTCTGAGTTCAGCTGAAAGTAGTTGTCACAAAGCCACTATTTGATGTAAGCAAAGCATTTCATTATAGATGACAACTTGTGATGTCAAACAAGCAGGAGTGCTGAATATCATCAGCATAGGAATAACAGAGAAAAACAGGAAACTGCCTAATTATTAATCGTAGAGGAAGAATGTACAGAAGATACGAGATAGGGTCAAGAACTGGACCCTGAGGTATCCAACAAGACAGGTAGGAGTGAAACCACTCAAGAGCCCAACCAGGTATACCAACCATATTGTAGAGCACGTAAATCAAAACATTATGATCAAAAGTATCAAAAGCAGATGTGAAATGGAGCAGTATCTCAATGGTGATAGAGGCTGCTGGCATTATAATGTCACTAGAAGCTCTAACTGAAGCAGTTTTTGTGGAATGCTGCTTGCAGAAACCAGGCTGAAAACTGTCAAAAATCCCATGTTTTTCTAAAGAGAGGTGAACTACTTTGCTATTCGTTTTTCAAAAGTTTTCAACATGAATGGTAGCTTAGAGCTGGACCTGTCATCTTTTAGCTATAATGGATCTAAACTACACTTTGTCCCCCCTTAAAATACACTGTTTAGTAATGGCTCAACAACAGCGTGCTGAAGGAGCTAGGGCCCACATCTGTTAAAAGTGAGGTATCACATTTTTCAACAATACTAGGGCCAATAGAGATAAAAACCTTTTTAAACAGCACAGCAGGGAGGTTGTCTCTAGTTAATAAATACATTATGCTCTCACAGTATTGCAATTAATCCTTCATAAATATTAGAATGACAATTTAATAAGCCTTTTTGTGTAAATAAAGGATGTCTTTAACAATATGTTTGAAACTACCATTGCGCCTGACAAACTTATTAGTTAGATTTTTTTTTTTTTACATGTTGTTGGTAAGCTTTAAAACTATGAAAGCTTTAGTCACATACTTCACTTTATTTGCTGTAAAATTTTGTTGCAAATGTTAAGCACAGTCGGTCTCTTCATCGCTCCCATCACAAGCATGCTTAATTGAAGGCATTTGAAGTGTTATTACAAATGGCCAGTGTCTAAAGAACTTACAGCTGTTACTTTAACAGATTAGTGAAGCCCGAAAATGGGCCAATCACATAAAAAATAATCAAGTTTTCTAAGGTTATTTTCAAACAAATTTAAAACAACACAAGCTTTATAAAAAATAATTATGATAAGGGTAATTTGAGTTATAATAGTTATTAAGTAATGTTTCATATGCACAATTTAAAGTCATAACCATAAGAAGAGTCCAAAATCCCTAAATTGTTTTTACTCCATACAGCATGTTCATTATTCATTTACACAGATACACAGATTGTGAGAACAGGTTTGCCCAGTAATTGACACTAAATGTTAGTCTTAAAGCTTTTCATGTTAATTAGAAAATTGTGCAAAGCATGCCTAATTGATTGGGCTGTGTGCATTAAGTGTGGTTCATTTATGAGTATTTTATGGTTTTGCTATGTTCATAGTTTAATCCATAATGGTCCCATTTCTGAATACATTGTTCGTGTAATGTCTGAGAACATTTTCCAGCTCATAGATGGGGGTGGGGTGGGGGTTAAACAGTTGTGCACTGAATATTATTATCTCAAAGCTTCAAGACTCCATTTTGAAATCTTGGACCCTTTTTCTGTGGAGTTTTCACGTGTTGGTTTTCTTGAGGTACTCTAGTTTCTTCACTTGCAAAGCTGCTGGATTTTCACAAGGTCTGCAAGATTGCAACTGCAGGAGAAACACATCTGTTGGTTGTCAAAACACAAACGTTCAGACTAATCAACATCCCACATCAATAGCTACTGATGGGTTTTAGCTGGAAAGACAAGCAGCCATGGAGGCTCCTGTTCACAGGCTGGTTTAGCGTACCTTTCCTTGCATATGATTGATGAGGCTCATGACATGGATTGACAGTTGCTTTATTCCATCACCTGCCACACATACAGGAAGCATCTGTTTGCATTTAGTCAGATGCATTATATCCATAAAGTGCTCCATTCACTTCAGAATGATTCAAAAAGGAATTATCACATGCTCTAAAATGTGGGGTTTTCGTTTTGCATTAAATAAAAAAAAATAAAAACATTTAACAGTTTATAACAAATTAGATGATCTTGACTATTACTGCTATTAAGTTGTAATTTGAAGAATTTTTGTAGATAAAATTGACATAAACACAAAAATATAATAGTAATCCAGCAACATGTCTCAATTATTCACATTTCATTCTATATGATCATTATATGTACCTTGGTGGAGCAGTGGTTAGAAATGTTACCTTCCAAGGGGGATCACACTGGGTTCAAAACTCAACTGAGACCTTTATCTTCCCTCTGTATGGGATTTTTCCTTGATTTTTCTAATTTCCTTCCACAGTCCAAAAACATGCGTGTTGGGTTAATTGGTGACTCTAAATTGGCCTAAGCACTGAGGATTACGTTAACTAAACACATACAAAAAACAAACAAAAAGCCTATAAAGCTGCTGCTGTGACAGTTATTTGAACATTCAATTAATAAGCTGTTGGCAGTTAACAGATTGTCCCCAGTGCTTGTTTTGTTAGCCAACAAACCTATCATATGTAGGGCAGAGCCCATAAAAGCAACCCCTGTGCACCAGATGGTATGTTAAGCTAGACCATTCCTCAAATTGCAATTGAACTTCACAAATGGTTTACTAGTATTTTCAATGAATACTTTACAGGTGATTGGTTGGACAAATGACAGGTTTGCTTCAATCCAACATGTCATAGAATGGAGCCAGGTGCTAAAATTAAAGTTAAGAGAAAAGGAAAAACATCTTCTCTTTCAAGTAAAACCTCCTTTCAATCACAAACCCTTCACCAGTTTGAATATAATTGATGCTTAGCAGCATGTATGCTTCATTGAGGCTTGTTGTGATTGTTGAATGTTGACCAAAAATATATCTCCAACTGCCAGTAAAGAGTGCTGATTGGTCCAAAAACTTGATTACATACTTTAGAACCGGGCAAAACAGATTCTCTGGTGACTGTGATCCAGAATCACAGTTATTTGACATTCTTAAACCTGAAAAGAATTGCTCAGCTTTACACAGAACTCCATCAGTAGCAAAATAGAGCCAGAGCACATTTGTGCAACAAAACAAGTAAAATAATTTTTTTTTTAAATATTACTTTTTTATGCCGCTTTGTGAGCAGATGTTAAAAAAAAGAAATCTGAAAATTTGAGTTAGCGACATGCTTCAGTCTGCCATCTCCACCTGCCACCATGTTCAGCTGTTTCCCCCCCTGAAGCCCTGCTCGTTGCATCCTATTCATAGGATTACCAGAGATGCAGGTGTTTCCATAGCAACTGCAGCAAAGGCAGCAACTGTGCTATAGTGAGGCCTGACGGCTTTAATGTGGGTTTATGAGTGCATGTATACATGTGGGACAGAAGAAAGACAATAAGCAGTTAAGAATTTGTATTCTCTTTTGTTTAGCTTGTTAACACATTTGGGTCCAACTGCAATGTGAATAATATTGAAATGTTGCAATTTTTGGTTTCATTTAATGACTTTACGTTCAATTTTAAAGGTGTCTTTTCTCACTACAACCAATTGTTGCTTTTTTTTCAAAATAATTAGTGAGGGCATTATAACATCCCAGGATTACCGCAAGGAAGGTGGCGCTAATCACCTTAGCAAACAGGCAACATGTCTGGAAAGAGTTGTCCTCGCTGAGACAATCCCTCACGAAAATGCTGTTGAAGCATAAAGGGTATTAGCAGAGGGTGACATCATCATTATGGAGAACAGCTTTATGTTGTAACTGTTACACTGCAGCAGCTGAATGCCACCCTTGTTCTAATTAGGATGCTGGCATTTTTCCCTGTCTTCTTATTATGTCTGTTTAGATTATTCTCCTTTCCTTTCCTTGACAAGCAGTAAAGATGAGTGATAATGCCTGGAAAGTAGAGCAAATATAGATGCTATCATATAGGACAGCAGTGCTCAGTTAAGATGAGTATGAAATGGTGTGAATCATATGTTACGGCCCTCTCACTCACCAGAGCTTGAACCAGTAAAACGTCTTTTTCTTATAAAAGAAAACACCAGAGACAGCACTCTCCAGCACTTTTTTCGTCTTTAAGAATCATTTTATATCCCTTCACTCCTTTTGAGAGTCTATGTCAAGAAGCCGAGTTAGTGTAGATTCTCTGTCATCCAGGTCATGGTAATCCTAGGTGCTTGAATAGAAGGCATCTGGACTCCTTTTCTAACAAGATAGGAAGTCCATGCTATCAAGCAGCTACAGTTATTTAGAGAAGAAGGCAATCTTCAAGTCTCATGACAGACCCAACAACTCCCTTTATTTTTCTTGCTCTTTTTATTTGTGTAGCTGTAAAAGTGTAGACACAAAGCAATGGCAGCTCTGCTATTTTCACTTGCATAGGCTGAAGTAGAAAGTGTGAAACAGCACAGAAGATACCATCTGCACTATCCCATCCACTGTCTCTCTAATTTTAACCCTATCTACGATAAAGTACCTGAAGGAGCTTTAAGTGCTTAGACTTTACCAAATAATAGCCCTAGTTTGTGTTCTAGATCAGATAAGTAATTTATGAGAGCTTTTAGAAATGACCTTTCGTGTCATTTAAGTATGAGGACTATAAATGCACCACATAATGCAAGCTGTGATGGATCCAGCCACCTGCAGCCCTGCAAAGACGAACTGAGGTCAGATAATGAGAGAAGATTTGTAGAAAATAGAAATGCATAAACTCAAAAATATATATTTTTTATGTCTGTATGGCTTCACTACATTTGTTGCTTGTTTTTTTTAAGCTTAAGTGTGTCTTTGTTACTTTTTCTGTATGGCTCTTATCATTTAATGTCATTATGCATCATAGTGGCAAGGATCATCATGTGCACCATCTGTTTAAAGAATCTCACAAAGCATCCAAAAATAAACTAAGCTGCCAGAAAGGAATGGTTCATCACAAAAGATGCAATGGATCCAATACATCCCATTGCAGTTCCCCCCCAAAAAATGTAACTTTATAACGAATGACTTTTTGTTTTTTGCACATTTTATATTTATTTCCTTCAGCTAAACTGTTGGAAAACTGCAGAGCACATCCTGTATGTGAACAGCAGCTGGGAAGGAGATGTATGAGTGAGACATGATGCCTCCCCCACTGAAATGAATTAGGTGGATTCTTCTCAATATGAGATTCATATCTACTTTCCAACAGTGGATTTACAAGTAGGGCACTCTCAAATAGGCAGAGATTAGATGGCTCAACGGCTGATGAGAAATGAAAAGTAAGGCTCTAGTTTCCTGTTGATGCTGAACATGTGGCTGGATGGAAAATGACAGCAAATCACAGAGAGGCTCCACATTTGCCTGAAGAGACATATTTAAATTATGCTGTTGTGACAGGTGTATAATCCTAAGAAATATTTTCATTCACACATTATTTAATTTTTTTTAATATAATTTTAAATCTTCTACATTTCATGATATTTATATGTTCTGTTTTTCTATTTACTCCTTATTGTTGCTTGTATTTCAGAATAACTTTTCTCTTTTAGTTTCTAAATTGGTTGCCAATTATTTATTTTGATTTTCCTTTTCCTCAAGTGCTCTTGTCTTTACTAGTGGTCACTTGCTTTTGATTTTACTACCTCAGAGTTGCTGTTGTAATATAATAATACATGTGTATCCGTACAAGTTTTGGATCCCATGATTGAATCTGCAACCACAAATGTTAAATTTATTTAGACCTTCTGTTGCTCTAATGCAAATTAGCTCAATTCAGACACATGACATCTTTTCTTGGCTACAAGGTCATCAGCAAGAATCCAGTCAGCCCCATTTGGATGTTCTTTCTTGTCAAAATAAAACTAAAACCTAATAAGATCCATATCTGGCCTGTGAACTATGAGTTTGACACATGTGCTCTAATGTGACTGCAGTAATGTGGAGTTATTCATTTATTTTTTATTTTAGCTATTGGGTGAAATTCTCCCTTTAACACATTTAATATCAAACTTGCTTCAGGAAACATCCTTCAAATCAATTGGGACATTATTATTGCTCATCATTCAGACAATTTTTCTTTTTTGTTAAAATTCTTGTTTTTAAATGTTTGCTAAAAATTGAAGTCAAAGAAGAACCACTTTTCTCTTTGTTAGTCCCTCCTCTTTGCAGGATCACTCCAAACTCTGCATCATCACTGGAAGTGGTATACATAAATGAAGAATAAATTGGCAAAATATGATTAATGGGCAGAAATAAATACATAACAATAAAAGAGTGCATCTAAATCAGTTAACCTCAGCTAAATGTAGCTGTCTCACTATAATCAGAGTTTAACCTTATGTCTTGATTTTCTAATACTGACTAAAATTCTGCTGCTTTTATGTTTTTACGTTGTTTATCTTTCCACATTATCCATTTAGTATGGGGGTTGTAGTAGCTTGGTGGTCTGTGCTGCAGTCACGTAATCCTGAGGCTGCAGGTTCAAGCCCGGGTTGCGTCAGGAAGGGCATCTGGTGTACAACAATTGCCAAATCTTCCATGTGAGTTTGCTCCTTGTGGCAGCTCCTGCAGAAGGGAGCAGCGGAAAGAACAACAACAACATTAGCAACTGAAGAATAGCTTGAAAAAATCCAAGTTTGGGCTTCTAAAAAAAAAAAGAAAAATCTATTTTTGGATACCCTTGGGTCTTATTTAAATTACCTCAGCATGATAGACAGAAAATAAGAAAATTATTTCACTTTTATTAACTCCACCACACATTAAAAAGCTTGAAAAAAAGAAACAATGAAGCAGTAATAAAAGAGAAATTATTTGAGTCAAGAGAGAATGAATAAATGAGAAATGAAGAGATATAATGTTGTGACAGGTGATCTATGTGCCTTTGATGCTAATGCAAACTCACACCATAATAGTGCCTTTGTTTAGTAGCCATGAATTACAGAAATAGTTCTATTTTTAAGCTGTTTCAGAATTAATTTGGATCTGTATTCTGCACAGATTAGACTTATAAATCAGATGGATGAGGCCAATGTGTAAAAGGCATTGAGGTTAACTGCCCAGTTTTGCACTTAGAGGCAAAGTCAGAAAGCTGAGCTTCTGAGCAACAAACCCATTTCGCTTGTATTTGTCAGATACCCACTGAGCAGCTCTTTACGTGTAAGAGTCTAAAAGGTAAATTCCACCCATGTCACATTCAAAGTTTGATGGTAGTCTGATGTTTAATGCATTCCTGAAATTATTTTTCTCAAGAAGAGTCGTAATACCGTAATGTTAAGGATGTCTTCTGTTATCATCTTCATCTACATCAAACACCTTCAGGTATCTGTTGACATCAAATAGATTTTACAGTTAGAATCCTTAACTAGAAATATCTACTCCCCTTTTCCACTTTTCTTGGGTTTAGTTGAATGTTTATGTATCAAGAGCTGTCAAACCTTTTGCGTAAGCCAGTGATCAAAAAAAAAAAAGTTCGGAAGTTTAAAATGACTTAAGGAAAGCAGTCTTACTACTCTTACCTTTTATTTTTCCCCACTTTTCTTTGTCCTAAAATATATTTTACTTCTGACTTGTGCAATTGCTATGATTTCTTGTACATTTCTTTGGTTAAAGAAGTCAAAAGAATAAAATAAATATTAAAAGACTAACAATGAAACCCTACTGCATTAGAGGTGCATTATCATTTTTTGAGAAAATTGAAGGTTTTTAAGTTCGTCCTACAGTCCGGAAAATACGGTATTTATTTAACATGCCCTAGTGTATGAAAAATAAGATCAGAAAGCCAGTTTAAGGCTTTTCTCTAAAATACAGCCTTAAGTAAAATAAATTAAAAACAACAACTGTCTTGCTATGATTTAAGAATTGTAATGACAAAAAACTAAACAAAAAACAAACAAACACTCAAAAAAATGAGACAAAGGTTTTTTTGTACTCATTTGTTGTGGGTGTTATGTGTTCTCCGTTGTTGTAGGTTAGTTTTAGACCCTACAACCAAGTAAAATAAATTTGTTACGTTTAGGAATCTATTGTACACTACTTGGTGATGCTCACCTGCTGCATTAAAAATAAATGCTTACAGCTTATATCAGATAAAGGGATCCCAACAAACCTGCCGTATTTGATGCTGTTGAACTGAAATGGCTTGTTTTGAAGACTTATTTGTTCCACAATCATTGGTGTTCTTGAATATGAAAACTCGTAATTTTGCTTTCCCAAAATGACTTTACAAATCAAGTACAAATATTCTGCTCATATTTTTGTGCATGCTTCTTGTTACAGACACACAGAGGGAAACAAAAGCATGAAAAACCTGTTTAAATGTTTTTAGTCCACATTCAAACCCTTTTTGTGAAGGCTTTTTGCAACACTCACTGGTATAGTAGACCAAGAATGACCAAGTTATGAATTTCTTGATATGTTTTAAAATATGTCACGTCTGAGTTTGGTATACAAAGTCATGTTTTCTGAAGTTGCTTTAAGTTTTCTTTTAAGGAAGATATTACAGCTTTACAGTAGGTTCAAGTAGATGATAGCTGCTGTTTGTCTTCCACATCTATTCAGTCGTTGATGTGCATTGGGTGTTGCCTTTTTCCATTACATTATTGAGTCTATAAAACCAATCAAATACAACATTTTTTTAAATTAAGCTAGTGCCTTTTTGAAATGTCACTGTCTTGTTCCTGATCAATTTGTTACAAGGGGCAGCAGTGCCTTTCAGAAGTTTAAAGGACACAAACAGAAGAAAGTTGTTTTGTTTCGTTTGTTATCAGTTCTCTTGGCCCATGAAGAAAAGCTGGTGGATTGTAAATTTGAAGATAGTAAATTTGTTTGAAAGCAAGAAAATACTTGTCAATGAATTCCATCGTATTCATAGCTTGTGTGTAACACTACACTATAAATGTGTACCTTTAAAAGTGTTATGTCATTGTGAGTAATCGCACTATAAGTTTGTCCATGACATGATTTACAGTATGAATGCCGTAAAGATCTATCACCCAAAAATAACAAACCCTAAAGGCTCTCACTGCTTTATCAACACATTTAACAATTTTATTTAAAGACAGTTCAACCATATGCTGCACTAGAATCCTTTTAATTATGAAACAATTTTGTTCCCACCTGAATAAATCTACATCACATATAGTCTTCTCATCAGGACAATATGTTATTTCTGACTCACACTAAATGTATTTCTGTTTTCATTTGTGCTCTCTTTGTTCCTGTATAATTTGTCCATATGACACATTTAAGAAACGCTAAAGCGTAACATGATAACTTAACATGAGTCACCAGAGGACTGGCTAATTGAAATGTGTGGGTGGGGTGTTAGAGAATATAGAGGACGTAGCCGCTGAGCTGATTCAGGGAGAAGTTGCTTTCTGTTGTTTTGTACAAGAAATATTTCATGCTCAGATTTTACAACTGGGTTGCTTCAGTCAATGGTATTTTTTACTCAGGTGTGCTTTTCTCACTATAAATTGTTGACTGGTGCCCCTCAGTGTTTCTTCTCTTTTTATTTCAATCATTTAGATGTTTTAACTTAAGTTATTTTTACTTCTTCATAAATTCCACAAAGACCTTTCAGCAGCTTTCATCGATGTTGTTACTTTAATAATACATTTGATAGCACTTTGTGTATTTTTGAGTATCTTTGCACTTATTTTACATATTGATTCATTTAGTGTTTTATGTTGCCTGGAGTAAACCCCTGCAGAGTTCTGTTGAGCTGCTTCCTCCAGTAAATGGCAACCTTTTTTGAAGATGACACAAGCTTCAATTTGAGAGAAATGAGAAATAAAACTTCACATTCATGTTTATGTGTGCTTAGTTCTTCTTAAAGGAATGATTTTTTTCAGAATTAGGAAGACTTTTTGTCTCCCTATGAAATAAATATTTTCAGTGTATCCATTAAAGATGATGAAATAACAGTTTTTGTAGAAGTCACATTTCAGAGTTCTCATAAACTGTTAGGAACGCACTATATTATGACATAATATAAAAATACCAATTGACATTTATTAGCGTGACAATATTCACCTAAATTAACTACTGGCATCTACATAATAAATTCAGCTTGTTATCATATATTTTGCAAGTTATTTTGCATGGTATGAGCCTGGCTTCTCTAAAATACAACTTGTCCTTTAGTGTCAATGCCCAACATTGTTACAAAGGCAGCTATAGCCCCATTCACAAAACACTTTTTAGCTAGGCCTTTTTCTTGTCTTGGTGTGATTTATGTAAGGACTGAGTTGGCATGGGGGGATTAAGTCAACTGTCTGGTGTTACACTTCCCAGTTGACAAGGGAGGTAGTCATAGAGCTGAAACTGCAGTGTTTGATGCAATGATGACAGATGACCTGGATTCAGAATGGGAGATGTGCAACAAACATTTTCTGTGTACTGCTCCATGGCAATAATATGCCATCCCTCCTATGCTTCTACAATACTGGCATTATTTGTATAAGTTCATATTCCTGTCGTGCATGTCCAGGGGTAGCAGCACAGAATGCTCAATTGCCCATAGTTTGTAGTTTTGTCCTGGGAAGATGGTGTGGAGCAAAGGAAACATGCTGAGGATTGTGGGGTAAGAAGTTCTTTTAGACAGGGGGAGTGTTTCCATAGACTCACAGGTGGGTGAGGAGTACTCAATCCTTGCAGCAATGGGAAGCTAGTGGAGCGAGAGTAAGAACAAATTGACATGAACGCAGGGGTAATATTGTCCAGAGAGTGAGACCAAAACCAGACAGAGACAACAGCTGAAGGTAAGTGTAATTTATTAACAGGTGTCTATTATAGATATATACAATGCGATGTTCGTGGAATGATCTGCAATATAAGAGGAACAGGTCTGGTCTCAGTTGGAGACCAGACACAAATGTTCATACTTCCGCACTCTCACGAGGAGCCTAGCAGCAGAGATCTGGATGTATTGAAGGCTCTGGAGACTTTAGCTCAGAATCTTGATGAGAAGAGCATATCAGTAGTTGAGTCAGGAGGAGACAAAGGCATCAAATTGACCTGAAAGTTACAAGGGCTTCTCTACCTCTCACTCTCTCTCTCTCTTTTGAGGGCTTCGGGAGGGTTAAAACCAGAGAGAGTCAGTATGAGACAAAGCTTGGAGATATTTCTGGGATGGAGAAAAGAAATATTGCAGAGGTGCTTGATATGATCCTTAAAAGTGAAATGGGGATGAAATCTTACACCAAGGTTTGTGACTGAAAAGAAGAGGGGAATGTTGTAACCAGAGAAAGCAATGCTGGTTATGGGTGATGGGCCAGTCTGGTGAGGAGTTTAAAATAGAATTGTCAGTCAGCTGGAGAAAGTGTTGCTCTATCCATGCCTCGTTTTTTTAAAGTTATGGTTTAGCATCCAAATCAACCTGGTTAAATTTAGAAATCAAAACTGCTTGGTTAGAGTTAGGTGAAACTTTACTTGGGACTAGATGTTAAACACACAATCTAGAATTTGAATCCAAAATGTGTTTGTATAAATATACAGAGATAACCAAAGTTAATAAATTATGCTTTTTGTAGTCATGTGTAATGTCAGTATGCCTAAAAAAGATAGCTACTTCAAACAGATGTACAAATGCTTGTAGTTCTTGCCCTGATCGACATAGCTTTATTTTTGAAAGATGACCACATCTAGTGTAAGTAATTAGAAAGGCATCCAGAGTGAGTCAGTGGAATCTTTGTGGAAAGTTGAGATGGCCTTGTTTGTTGCAGCATTGCTCTACTTAAGATTGGTATTCAGTTTCCAGTGATATGAGCTGACATAGATAAAACAGAAGCCTAATCTAATATAGTTCTGAATATCTCTGTTAATACAGCAACATTTTTTTTGCTGTGTGTAATCCTTTATGTCTGTGTTGAAATGTCTTGGCCATTTTGAAAACTCCTGCTATAGAAGTGGATAACATATTACTGCTTCTTGCTGGTATATCATCACTAACTGGTCATTTGGAGCTTATGAGAATTTATGACTCCTTAAAAGGATTAGCTTTAATAATGTAAGAGCTACAAGCCATCACTATGGGTTCTGAATTCCGTGCATGCTCATAATGTTCTCCTCCAGCTATGGCATGCCAGAAAAGCTTGAAGCAAATGAGCAGAAGCAGCCCCCTTTTTATTTATTTTTATTTTTTTGCAAGGACGAAAGAGGAAACTTGGGCTGAAGCACCAGGGTTTTGTGAGGACAAGACTCAGGAAAACCACACAACAAAGGAGCCAGCCCCCTAAATAACAATGCAAAGCACATAAGTCTGTCAGAGTGTCTTTTGGTGGTTTCCTCTCATCCCATCTTCTGTAAATGAAAACCCTGTCAAAATGGGCTTATACGTGACGGTATGTTTACATCAAGAGGGAGAAAACATTTTAGGAGCACTCAAATTTGTCTCTTTTTTGTTGTTTTAATTGCATGCATACATCATTGGTCTAAAGGGTTGCCATAGAAACCACTATAAATCAGATTAAATCCTGACAGCGGTCACAGTCAAAATAAATGACTTTGGGAATTGGGGCGCGCTCCACATAAGCATAAAACTGGGGTAAATTTAGCTGCCCTCGGAGAAGGGAGAGCTGTGGGAATCTGAAGCTCAAACTGAGGAAGCAACTAGCAAGTGTGGTTTCTCTGCTAAATTAAAAAAAAAAAAGTGTTACTCTGAAGCTTGTGCATTGGTCTGCTACAAGACTGAGAAATATAGTGAAATTTTCTAAGCTAAAAGGATTAGAGATTGTAGTTAAACTCATTGTTTAATTTAATTTAATAAACAAAGTAGCAGTTTGTGGGGAAAAAAATCTCTGTATTGTGAAATTCACACTCACTTAGATGAACATTACAAAAAAGGCAAGGTGAGAAAAATCTTTTTCATTCTTTCTCTCATCTGTTAATTTCTTCATGTTGGACTTTGTTTGTATTTTACTTCTAAAAGAAAGGTCTTGAAGAAATTTCCTGTTGTTTATACTTATTTTAAACTGTTGAGAGGCATGTTATGTGACTGAATTGACAAAGTTTAGAGTTGGAGCAAAGGTATGAAGTAAACCGCCATCATGTCACAGAGCATCCTCTGATGTGACACAAAAAAACACAAAGTGTGTAGTAATGTTATATGAAACTGTGACTTGACATGTTGTTAGCACATTATATTGCAAAACCAGGATGACAATTTTAGATTGAGACTCGCACCAGTTTGTTCTGACTCACTCTCCTGACTCACTTTGCTTGAGGCACATACTTTTTTTTTTTTTACTAGAACAGTAGTTGTTCTGGTGGAAAAAAAGGGGTTTAAGTTGTAATGAAACGCTCACAGAAACACTTTTATCCACAACCTCTAATAAAGCTGAGTGTCTAAAAGTCCACACACATTCATGACCCATGGCACTCTGTACCACTAGGTTTTGCTTCACAGAAAATTATCTTTGTAACAAAACAACATAGAGAGAGAGAGTCGTGGGTGAAATGCTTTCTGGCTAAATTGAAGTCCAGGTTTTGCTTATGTGGTCACCCACCCTTCTCAAGACTTGGCTTCTAGTGTTGTGTACATCTGGACCCTTGGGAAGCCCCCTTTTGTCTCTGTGGCTCACAGTGCACAATAGATTTTCTGAATAAAGCACACCAGCAAAGGTCTCTCTTACCATGACAAAGCTGAAGGCCATGCAGTGGTCACTGTTGTCACAATCAAAGTGGAACATCATCGTATAAATCTTCCAACTACACACACTTAGTTGCATAAATAATGTGTTGCACGTACAAACAAGTGTGTAATCATACACACAAATATAAACCCAGAAAACCACTGGAACGCTAACACCATTCAGCAACATGCCACCCACATCTGACCACAGACTTGCAGACGAGCATTTTGCGAGTTTCAAAATGTTTATTCTTTGATTCTGTTTGTTATTAGTCACAAAATGTCACTGCATGTTTTTCTGCAAGTAGCTCAAAATTGAAGCCAAAAAAGAAACAAAGACTTCATTTGTCTCCCCCATCTAGAGACCTTTCCAATAATGGCACTTCTGTCTCATCTATTTATTGTAACGCGCTTCCTCTGAAGCACTTTAGCAAAGTTTGTTATCATAAATGTTATATTTTTTGTATTTTGGTCCAAAAAGGTTACCCCCTATTATCTAAGTTTTTTTTTAATCTTATTACAAATAGCCTTTTATAGGATCTATGTGACTTTTGTCTTCATTAGTTAGTGCAGCATTTTTGATTTCTTCCAAGAAGTCTTACTAAAGGTAATTAAGTTTGCCTTCCACTGCTTCATTGGGGAAATTGTTCCCTGTAAATGGGTTGAAAGTTGTATGTTTTCCTTTGGAAATTCATTATTATTATTAGGACATAAACTTCAGCTAAGCAAGACCTTTGCTTATGAAATTGGAGAACTGCACCAAAGCAAATACAGTGCACGGTATGTTAACTATTGCTGAATTAACACTTTCCAAGAGTTCATCTGTATTTGTTTGTACTATTTTACAAACAATTTATACAACGTTGTGTCATGTACAGGACAGGAGAGGTTGTTTCCTTTTCACATCCAGTGGATTTGATGGTGATCTTCAGCCGAGCCGAGGAGAGAGAAGAAACTGTTTACCCCTTTAGAAATGATCCGAGCTAAAAAACATTAAATCAGAAAGAAGGAATAGTTTCAGGCCATGGAAGCGCTCCGACTTGCTGACTAAAGATATATGAACAGTAATGAAATCTCTCTTGTTTTTCTTTTATTGAGCTCTGTACTCTGTGTGCAACATTTAAGCGCTTCTGTTTGGGTTTTTTTTTTTTTGCCAAGCATTCTGGTGACGATGCGAACTGTATTTCAAAAAACTTTGGCTGCCCTCAGAATGCAAGCTGAATTGTAACTTTTACATTTACTTCAACCTTCCCATGAGGATGAGCAGCCAGATAGTGTGTCTCTGGGTGCTTTGTTGATAGAGGTGGTCAGCGGAGACAGCCAGGGCTGTCACTCTAGGCGGTTAAAAACAGATTGAGGAGATTCAGCAGGCAGCAGAACAGTTGGTTTCTGGGGCAAAGAAGGGCACTACTAGTTAAATTGTTGCCTCAGGGAGTCACTTGCTGCATCCTGAGCGTTTGGCTGTGGACTGTAGGGGTGGATGATACAGCCTCAGATTTATACCACAATATCGCAAGGAAAAATGCAGAAATAATATTTTTAATGTTAAAAACATTTCATCTACGATTGCTGCTTGCAGGTTGCAGCATTTATTAATGCAAACAAGTAAACAGTATTCTTCACATTTTATTTTCTGCTGTGCACGAAGAGTCAGTTTTTGCTACAAGGGTCCTGCAACAGCAACCTTATACTGCAGCAGCAGAGACACCACCAAGTTGAATGCAGGCACTAAAATATTCTGTCATATTTCCCCTGGAAATCTTGGGTGAACATATAATATAACTGACCAATAAAAAGGGTTTAATAATTACTAAAGTAATTTAAATTTGTAACACTTCAGTAATCTACACAATACTCTGTCACATGATAAGACTGGCACTGTTTTTTTCTTTCTTCTTTTTTTAGTAATGCTTAACTTAAAAATCGTTTTTCTCTTTGGACTGCATGTGCATGTCCTTGCATCTTTTCATTACTTGGTTGTTTCTACCTTTAGTGGAAACAGTTTTCTTGCACATTTCATAAGATGTTCTATATTTAAAGTTGATTTTCTTGTAGCCAAAACACTTTTTTTACAGTTGAAGAAGCTTTTGGAGGCAAACACGCTGCTCCATCACTCACTGGGTACACTGAGTATCAGGACATCAGGCCATGACCTGGTCTTGGCACTAATAGAGCCATGTTATGTTTCTATCAGCCATATGGTCGAGGCACAGCTCTCACCACTGCATCTGAGTAGGGCAACCAATTTGCGCTCAGGCCAGCATGACACTTGAAATAAAATGCAACCTCCTTTTTAATCCGTGCACTGCAACATGCATCAGCATGTGAATGATGTCAAACTACTCTTGATGTGTTGTTTTGTGTGCTAGGGATACTCAGTATACTCTTTATAACATGCTATGACTGTTTCATGGTGCAAAAATCTTTGCTGGCATTGTTGAGAATGACATGATATTGGAAGTATGGCAATGATACTGTTGTACACATAAGTAATTTGAAGTAGATGTGGTAAAACTGGTGTCACAAGCTCATTTTTGCAATGTTTAAATGCTTGTTTCAGATCACATTTTTACCATGATTATAGTTGTAACAGTCAACATATTGTATTTGTACCAAAAAAAAGATACTTCTTCTGTTTGAGAGGTGTTATGATGTAAATAAGCCCACTTAAACCCTGGTAAATCTATGCATTTACATACGGCACTTACCTTTGGAGGAGATGTTTTGTAGTTTTTCCTGTTTGACTATTTATGACTATTATAGTTTATAGAAACTACTTGTCAAACTGCAAAAGTCAAATGTAATTAATCATATTTTATCGAATGACTGTGTCTTCATTATAGAAATGATGGCAAAACTGTTTTCCTTACTATCTTTAATATTTGATCCATTGAACTGACATCTAATATTTATTTTGCAAATGAAGATTTTTAAGACATATGTATTAAAGGCTTATAAAACATGTCATAATGATTATTACAATTTTCCCTTCAGGTACAGCTTGGCTTTAATTAAATTGCTTCAAACTAGATCAATTTTGATATTGTGTTGTAGTTGGTAATAAAATATTGAAACTGGGTCAGTATAGGCTCCAACACATTTTTCTGATAATTTATTGATTAAACAATTAAAAAGGTAAAGGGTATTTTTGAACTGCAACCTAAAAGCTAACAGCAAAATTTAAACTATTATTTACATAATTGTTTAACGTCAATGGACAAGTGGATAGGTTTTAATAAAAAAAAAAAAAATTGTTTACAAGTGATACATTACAATGCAAAAAACAGAATTGTGTCACCTAAAGTGAAAATTATGAAGCATTATGTGCACCATGTAATTTTAATTTTGGCCAGTGGGTATCCTTTTCTGCACAAATTACTTTGTCAATTTTTATGGACATTATGCGGCAACTGTAAAAGAAACATGCACACTTATTTTAAATTTATGCACATCATTTTCCGTTTTATTTTAATCATTGCTTTATCTGCTAATATGGACCAGCTGCCTTTGCACCTAGCATAAAGGTGACACCTTTATGGCTTGTAATTAACACTATGATTACACACAAATTGTAATCTGCAAAACTGTCTCCTATATGTAGATTTTCACATGCAAACTACAGTCAGCCTAGGTGTTTGTCCTCATTTTTCAAGGGCAAAGTATTTTTTTTTCAAGCCGTCAGCAATGGGCTGCACCAATTCCCTTCCTTTTCTTTCTCTGACTATTCCTATCTTACACTTCCGTCTGTTCTTGTCTCTTCACACTGGCTGTGTCTTATCTCTCTGCTTCCGTATGTACATACATTATTTAACAATCCAAGGAGTGAAAATGCTATAATAGAGTGTCTCAGCATCCAGCCGGACCACAGAGACATGTTATTTTTACCAATCTCATTCGCCCCTATTCATATGGTTAAATAATGTATGTGTTAGCAGCACATACACTCTACTGGATGCAGAGGGATGCAGATGGGAGTCATCAGTATGCCAAGAGTGTCATTAGGATGACACCATCCAGTGACAGATTGTGGCTTTCGGATGAATTTCACTGTGAAGTACTTGCTGTGAAAATGAGTTAGGGTGGAATGGAGATGTGGTGCAAGAATCTGATTTCATACCTTATCTCCAATTCCCCCAATCCCTTTCTATTCATTTCTTCTCCTCACCCTGTGTATTTTTATTGAAACCTTGGAAATAGAAAGTTCAGGTGGTGTTGTTGTTTTTTTTTTTCTTTCCGCATAATCAAATTCATGCTTCAACATCTTTGTTGAAGAATATCACACTTTTCTGCCTCACAATATTTTACAGAAACACCCACTGTTATTCAAAGTCAACTCAATCTCTGCACCTTTCAGGAAATGAACAACAAATTCTCCAGGTCCTTAACTTTAAAGCAGCTGCATTTTGTTTAATTCTGATTTGTGTAACATGAAAAGAAAATATGCACTAATAATAATTAAATTTAACTTGAAGACTGCCCTGTTTGAGATAATGATCCAGACTCATATGTGGCCACCCTGTTATTCACTCACTGACCAGCTCATGGCCTGGATTCAAGTCTAAACCAGCATCATGCCCTTCATGTGCGATATGATGCTGAGGATGGCTATCTGGGTTCATTTATAATTCCTCCACAGTCACTGTGCTGACTTCAGCATATAGACTCAGGAGCTGGTATCACGTTTGGATACCATGAGACATGACAGCCTGAAGCATCTCAAACAGAAGTGCCCCATGATGAAGGGAAGGTAACACATAGGACTTGGTCAGCATATTTGCAGTGACAAGAGCACACCACATTTGATGTTGTTGTCATTGGTCATTTCCCTCATATTCCTTTTGGTGCACGTAATCCTACCTGCTTCTAAGCAGCCTTTCAGGAAGTTCAGTCTATCATCGAAGTGTTTGCTGGAGTACTCAGGGCTGTTAACAACTTTTCTTTGTTGTTTATTTGACACTGACATGAGTCCATATTTATCACATGTGGTGTACAGATTTGCATTTTGTTAATTACTGTTATTATTTACCCACTTTCTCTGATTATTAGTTCCTGCGGCAATTGCAAAGCATTCATTGCTACTGTTGTGACCTTTAACAGTGAAATGAAGCCATTTATAGTAAGGGCAGTTATTAACTCAGCAGAGCAGATGAATCTTCTCACCACCCATTTCAGTAATTTAAAATAAGTTTGTTTCAGTGTAGCTTTTCAACTTTCATAAACAAGTGAGAAGCCAGTTTGTACTTTTTTGGTAAGAATTCAGAGAAAGTGACCATTTTAAAGCTAATACAAGTGTACAATTTCACTGGTATGAAGATGTAGTGGTCATTGTCATCTAACTTTATCACAGACTCAGGCCAGAACCTAATTTACATTTACACAACGTCCCATTTTTTTTTAAATTTGAGGTTGCAGAATAAATAACACATTTGTATTAAGGAAATACAAGATATAAAATGCTTATAAACAGAAAGACAAGAAACTAAGTGGAAAAAAGTAAATAGCCACCCCTATATTTCTTGCTGAATTAGAACATAAATAAATCTGAGAAAATTCAGTTAGAGGCATGAGACAGCAGCTGCTTAAATCAACAGTTCTCTGGCTTTTGTTGATGATGACAAGTGTCGGATCAGGTGTCTTTTTGAGGAAGATTTATTCTACAAAGAATTGGACAGAAAAATCCAATTAAAATGGAACCTGTCAGGGGTAAAATCTCTTTAGATTTATTATGGAGATTCAGACTTCTCCCTCCATATCTCAGACAGGCTTGATAACTTGCAGATCATGCATTTTCCTCACAGGACATCCAGACAAACCATTTACTCTGTCTGTCCTCCCTTCCATTCTGTTTACAGACTGTATCTAATGCGTGGCAGCTATCCACTGTATAGCTCAAATACCAGATTCTGTTGCCAGATGAGGGAGTTGTGCTTTTCCAGTGTTCGTGAAATTTATAAGCTGACGGCAAGGGTTGAATTACCAGAAAAAAATGCAGCTAATGCATTTGAAGGATGTTGTTATAAATAAGTTTGCATATATTTCATACTGAGTATAATTAACTTCTCCCTCTGTGTTGTTAGAGTGTTTAGAATTTATTTCAAGTCAAAGGGTTTGGAGAAAAATCTCTTTAAATAATATTAATTGAAATAAAATGTTGTGACCACACTGATTACAGAAAAGTTAGGTACAGCTGCATGGTTAATGAAGTTGACATGCCACTAATTCACTTAATGAGGTTCCATTTATTTTAGTTGTCAATGTTGTAACAAGCTTAATCATGCTATGATTCTTCATGCTATTTTATTCAGTGAGCTAATTCAAAGAATTTGAACTGATGCAACAAGGGGTCATGTGAGCAGTGATTTTATTAGCTGTGGTCTGGTTATGAGGACACATTAAAGTCATGTGATCATGTTTTTTTGTTTGTTTTTATATGCTCTGTGTAAAATTTTTGTCAAGCATTAGAAAATAAATGGTACTAAGGATGCAGTTGTTCCCTACCATTTTTAATAAGGACTTATTTTAGAATTTGTCTGATACCCCAATTGCTCTCACTAGAATCCACTCTAAAAACAAACAAATATTGAACCTGCACTTGAAGCGTTTTACACTTGTCTACTCTCCAGGAGTTATCTTCATTATCAAATAATTTTTTTCAGATCTAAAAACACTTGATGTTTGTTTTTCTGCTTCCCCTTTTTAGGATTGAAATAACAGCATCTCACTTTATTTTCTGAAGTCCTTTAGAATTTTTGGAAACAGAAACACCTGAAGCTCAGTTCCTGAACTTTCTTTAAAGAGCATGTTCATGAAAATAAATATTAATTAAAGATCTTGAAGGAATGCATATTGCCTAGCACCTTTCATGCCAGAGTTTTCATTTAAGATGGCTGTCCCAGCCATCTTCAGGCAAATCCTGGGAGTTGTGTTAATGCTAGAAGTGCGTATGTGTTAAGGAATTTGAAAAATAATTACCTTCTAAGAGTTTTACTCAAATCAATCCATTAGTTCAAGAAATATTTTACTAACGGTACAGACAGGCAAAAATATGCATAGGCAAAAAAAAATAATAATAATAATAATAAATACACTTTCAGTGGAGGGCAAATAAATAAAAATAGAAATATCATCAAAGCTGAGGAATTACATGTATACCTGTGTGACTGTGTGACTGTCTGGCTTTTCTTTCTTTGTGATTGAAAACACAGCTGACTAAAGTTTGATTGTTTGTGCTGATTGCAGATTTTCATTGTTGCTGCAAATCAATCTTTAAATCACAAACACAACTACTTCAAATGACTGATGGCTTCTCAAAAATTTGAAAAGAAAAAAAAACCTCATTTAACCACACATCCCATACAGCCTTCATAATTCATACTTCATCAAAGAATTTTAAAATCATAAACACCAACATTACCTTTGCACACATTTACACTCAAGAGCGACAAATGTAGATGAGGTTTTGCCAACATCTGTTTACGGAGACAAAGCACAAACCTCCACAGTGCTCCAGATGTCCCCTCTGACTCTGACTCTGAGGTTATGACTGAAAATTCTACCTATGATTTAGACCTGAAACTGATCAAACAGTGATAATTCAGTCTAAATTAAAGTGTCCAATTAGAAGGCAGATGGTTTTGTTTTTCTGTTATACCACTAGCTAGCATATGATCACTGTTAATAACTACTGATTTGCAATACTGATGAGTAATATGTTTCTAAATGTGTTAGGCTGTTCTGGAGAGAATTTAACAATCACATAACTTTAAAAACATACAGTTCTTTAAACCAAAAATCTGACTATTTTATATTAAGTCTGTATTATCCAGATGGGTGTGGTAGGGTGTTCTTACAGTAGAGTTTTAAAGATTGTGTGGGTGTTAGGGTGGCACAGTGATTACCGAGAACTCCCTTCAACTTAAAAGCCCATCTAAGCACAGCTGGGTCTACGATTACTGCTGTGAAGCAGACAAAGCTTTGACCTTCTACCAGAGGTGGACTGAAAGGAAGATGTTCTCCTGCAGATCAGCACCACAGAACAAGTGCCTATTATCAGCTGCTTGCCTGATTTCCAGTGAAGATTCAAAAATGGCAAGAATTCACAGAGTAAAAGCAAGAAGTTCAAAAAATGTCTGTGATGTATACTATGACTTGAAATCACATAATCTTTAAAATGTTATTACCTAAATGACAGACTAGCAAGGATGACAATTATTGAGTTATTATCTACCACCTGTTAGAAATAATGTATATAAAATCTGATTCTACAAAAATGCTGGTTTATATCTACTTCATTTTTTCCCCCAAAACAATTTTTTCAAAGCTTTTTTCCTAGTTTCGTTTTTCGTGAGAGCTGTGGCCACATAAATTATGGTTTTATTCTGTCAGTATATCACAGAAACTACAGAAAACCCATAAAGAATTTCATTTGTTTAAATTTGGCATAAATATTTACTTAAGTGACTCAGTGACAATCTGATATTTTTTTGTTGTTGTTGAAAAAAAGGATAGGTTAGTATAGTGGCAAAAATGAAAAATGAATTTTTGAAAATATTGACACGTTTTATTCCAAATCCCACAACTAGTGGTGAAAATCATTTTGCCTCTCATGGTGTTTTATCCAAGTGGCAGCACAGAGAGAAATTACGCAGGTGCATTTCTTCTATATGTTTTAAGAAAATTATTATTTAAAATGTAGTGCTACATTAGAGAATACTAATTGCTCTTTTATTTTTTCCTGGAACAAGAAGTAGTTTCCAGTTTTACATCTTAAAATGATTTCTTTTTGAAATGTGTTTAATTTTGTAGCATTTCTTTTGAGTTGAAATTTCTAAAAGTGCCCATTTCATCCAGTAAATTCAGTTTTTTAAAATTCCAAAAACTAACAAAACATAGTATTTTCAGTACACAGTGTTTGTTATGTCGTTTCTTAATATTTTGATATAGCCTGCAACGACTTTGCATGCTTGAGTAGACCATCTCTATCGTCTCACATGGTGGTCTGTTTGATGTTTGTTCTTGTCTTTCAGTCAGATTACAAATTCGCTGAGGGAGCTCAGCTCATGTTGAGAGCTGGATTAAGGTATCCTTCCTGCAGCTGAAGGATAACCAGCATACAGCTGTGAATGAGTGATAGACAGAGTCTCAGTTGTGAGAATAAGTTGTTTTCAGGGGCTCATCCTTCTGCCGGGTTATGGACAGCAAAAGGATCAACAAAGGTTACAGGAACATTCTGTTCCTACGTATGTTGGTGTCTGGTGATGAGTTTAAGTGTTTACAAATGAATGTCCTTTTGTTTGTGGAAGCGCTGTCAGCTGAAGCTTCCATCAGAGCAAACGGGGCATGGTCAAGTGGGTTTAATTAACAAGCCACTCTCAATTATCTGAAAGAGTTTTATTCTATCTCAGGCAGCCAGTGTGGAATCCTCATCAATTATGGATCCACAATCACATCCCAGAGGTTATGGCTTCTGTTTATTAATATCCACACTGGCTCCTTATTGAATTATCATTGGGTATGTAAATGATAGCTTCTTTGGTTTACCTGTGTGTGGATGATATTGAAAGTGCTTTCCAAAAGCAGGAAGTGTCCCTATTTCTTTGAAGGATGGCAAAAGAAATCAGCACAGAACTGGCTAGAGGCTGAAAGGCAATTGCAAAAGATTCAATTTGATTTGAGGTTAGTCTCTTTTTGTGGATCCTGCCATATCCAGTCCCCACAGAGAGCTCAGTTTGATTCAGTGTACAGTACTATGTAGGCTGAAGAACCTGTGACTTGGACATGCCACGCTCCATCTTCCTTTCACAATGCCTATAAATCCTCCATACAAGCAAGTCATTCCCTCTTTGCACTAATAGTGCCATGTTTAGCATATTGAAACACCCACATGACACTGTCAAATTAATTGCAGCACCTCTGTAAAATCAAGCATAACAAATGAGAACATGACTAAAAATATTTCTCAAACCAAAGACTGTTAATGTTTATGTTTCTCTGATTTAAGGTACTCAGACCCATGTTGTCTTGCTTTGAATGTGTTTGTTTTCAGATTTCTTTATGAATTTAAAATTGGGAAAAGAGAGTCATGAACTGTCTGTGGTTTTCTGCAGTTGTCTTCATGGTTTTATGCCAAGTAACAAAGATACAGAACTATAAAGAGAATAATTCAAAAGACTACTTATTAATAAGGCAACCAGTGTGTGTAAATTTGAATTGCACATATTATTTTATGTTAAACTTGCTTGAGTGGCTTTGATCATATCTACAAAATATTGTTGCCAAAAACTGAACTCCAATCTTTTCATTATCTGCAGACCTGTTGTGCAAACCCAAGTGTGAAATGAGAACAGTATTTTAGAAAAAATAAATGGCTATCAAAACTCAACCCTGGAGCCAGCAAGCTCTCCGGGGTGCCTAGAGGGGAAGCTTCAGCTGACTCAATTTCTGCAAGTTGATGTAAACCACTTGCTGCCAGAAATGCCTCTCGGATCATTTAGCCACTGTCAACAATTCCGATGAAGCTTCTGGCCCATGAAGGATAACGGAACGGCTGCTCCTGAGACATCCAGCATGCTGGGAAAGCTTTTACCCAAAAGCTTTGGATAAACCAGTATGGACAGCATTTTTAATGAAATCTGTTTGGGATTTTTTTATCTACCTCTACTCATGTCAAGGACATTAAGGTTATCATAGAACGTATGGACCCAATTGTTTGTTAAAATATGTTGCTTATATTTGAAAAATTGACAATTGCGGAATATGACACATGCATGTAAAAGTAAAGACATGCAAATTTGGACATTTTAGCAGCTATTTATCATCTTTTAACTTGTTTTAGTTGCGCCAAGCTAAAAGCATAAGGAGGACAACTGAAATATACCAAAACAGTTAAATTGCATAGTTTTTACAGGTGAAAATTCAGATTTTGTATATTTGTCCTATTTCCAAAACTCCCACAAAGAGATATTTACATCTAGATTTTACCTGTCAACTAAACAACATCTATCTCTACAGGTTCAGCTTACTCACATTTAAATATGGTAATATGCATATATTTAAAGGGAAAAAAAACCCTGCTCAGATGTATGTAACTGCCAGGGTGTCTAAAAAAGGATGTGATGGGAAAAGACCAGCACTGTTTGCAGCAAGCATTTAGTAATTGTATCTCAGGAGGAGCATCAGAAAACATTTGGCAATCTGCTGCACTGCTGTCTTCACAAAAAAGGACTGGCATGTCAGGAAAGGTGTAATTAATCCTCTCTTCCAGTGAAGAGTGTCATACATTTGCATCTGCAAATAAATTGTCAAAATACTGTTGAAATCCAGCTTTTGATAATTTCCATTTAGAAGACAAACGTAGTGATTATAGAACATTACAGTAGATAGTGCTTCAATTCTAGAAGTTAACAGGCAGGACCCAAAAGAATTATCTTACTGGATAATTATTGAAAGAAACACAATCCCACTGCACAATCTTAGTAAATCCACCTGTTAGTGTGTTCTTCTTCTCCCCTAAAGGGTAAGAAATACTGAAACAAAGATAAAGGACTTTAGGCAAAAAAGTTGTTGTTTTTCTTTTAGCTGCTCCCTCCTGCAGCGGTCGCCACATTAAGTAAATTTTACATGAAAGATTTGGCAATCGTTTCACATTCGATGCCTTTCCTGACACAACCTGGGCTTGAATCTGCAGCCTCGGGATTACAAGACCGCGGCACTGACCACTGAGCTACCATTGCAAGGTCTTTAGGCTAAATTACTACACAATTTATTGAAAACATATTGAAGCTGAGTCAGAATATTGATTATCAGATCATCAGAGACCATTTATCTACCTATCCATTCATCCCTTTTCTTAACCTGCTTTTCCATTCTGGGTTGCGGGAAGGCTGGTGCCTATCTCCAGCCGTCACTGTGCGAGAGGTGGGGTACACTCTGGACAGGACGCATGTCCATCACAAGGTCGCATACAGACAAATGGGACAAAAAACCATTCACACTCTTACTCACACCTGGGGACAAGATACCTTCAGAGACCAAACAATTGAAATTCACATGCAATTATGTGTTGACAAGGTGAGTTGGAGGGAACTTCTGGTTATTCACAGGCCACAGCTAAATTGTTTTTTCTAACAATTTAGTAGCAACATTCATACACCGATGTGTGCCCCATTGGTGCATGAATGCGATCTAAAGCACTGATTAGACTCTATAGAATAATTTATTCAGATTAGCTTTGTAGAGATGTAATGGAGTGCTGTTTGAATGTGTGTGTCAAAGAGGGTACAGATTGTGTTGTGAAGCACTTTGAGTAACCTGATTGGCTGGAAAGGCGCTATATAAATACAGTCCATTTACCATTTACTTTGTGTAAAACTTGATAACTAATTATTAATAAATAAGTATGTAAACTATAACATTGCATAAAGTGTTTTTATCCTGGTTAGGTAATTAAAATTCTAACCTTTTTTGCAATGACTGATAATCTCACACTTGGCATCTTTATTTGCTAAACACAATAAAATGAAATCTCCAACCAGTTGCTGAACATACTGACTTTGTTTGCTTGACTGTGGTGGAAATGTAGAAATGTCTTTATCAAAGACTTGAAGCATAGATTCTATAAGGTGACTGGTTCTGTACTTGTAATATTGGTTCCTTTGCCATTAGTATGCCAAAGAGTCTTCTGAAGCTCTGCAGTGATTATCAGCTTGGTGAGATTCGGGGCCACCTTGGGGTCAAACAATGAATGAGGATTGGGGGGGGGGCAGCAGATCAGCCCTATTGGCCTCATTAGTTAATTAGAGTGCAGACTGCTAATTTCAGTCAAACTGGCCTCCGAGCAGTCAGAAAGCAGACATACAAGAAGTCAGATTTAAGAAGGAAATTCAAACTTGGTTAGTAAACATACTGCCGATATATTTAATTTTAGAAGTTTTTCTACTTCTCCCTATGGTATTTATTTTAAAGTAGGTTTTCATTTATGTATGAGCTGAACATTAGATTGAAACTTTATATTTGACTCAAAACTTTATCACTCAAAATAGCAATCATTTTAGACTTTTTTTCTTTCAAAAAACAATGTGAATCTTCTGTTGCTATATGGTGTATAATGCACAGTAAATCTGTATTAATTCATAGTTTATTTTTAAATTTATATCCAAAGTATTTTTTAGCATCAATTCGATAATTAGCATCCTCCATCCCCCACCTAACTCATATTACATTTTCTTTCTCTAAATTGTTGCTTGGCCTCAGTTGGTTTGCTCTTAATTACAATTTACCAGGGGATTTGACCTTGTGACAGAAAGACCACTCAGGAAGTTAATTGGTTGGAGCTGAGGCATTTTCAGGTCAGACCTGGTTCAAATTGGTTGAAAATACTTTTCATGATCTGTTTTAGCACAACGGTGCTTCTTGGGAAGTGTGTTTGAATTAGAAAACCATAGATTTTCTTTTTGCAGAGCCCAAATATTAACTCTGAAAGTCCCTGATAGGGTGAGGAAGACATTTTTATATGAAACATATTTAATTAATAAATGGAGGGTATTTTTGCTGTGGTAATGCAAGTGTTGGTCAATACCTTGTTTTGTTTGCTTCAATTTGCTGTGGGGATCATAAAGATTAGGCTATGGGGCAATTAAAAAAAAGGGTCAAATGGTTTGATAAGTCTAGATTTACTCTTTTCCTCAAAAACTGGTGCAAATCTTTGGGACAGTGTTATTACTCAGGATTATGCCCAGATGAAAAAAAGATTTGCTGAGCACTTGATTAAAGTAACTCATCAGGTTTTCCCATCAACAGTTTTTGTTTTTGTTCTATAAATAGCACAAGGATTTTCCAAGACAATAATGACAGGATTCACTGTTGTCAAGTTCTAACAGATTGGTACAAAAAGCAAGAGGCATTATTTTTACACATGGATAGGCCACTGCTGAGTTTAGACTTCAACCTCAATAAAAACTATTTGGATGTGCTGGAGAAAACTTTACATTAGACTCTAAATATTAAGATAAAAGCTCCAAAAATAGGTAACTTTGGATGGAACTAAATGTTGAGGCATGAGATAATCCAAGGATACCACACTTAATAGGTGCTGTGATTAAAGCTAAAGGTTTTCCTAAAATATTAGAGACTTAGTTTGTGAATATTTTAGGTTTGTCTGGCTCCTCAGAGTGACTCTAATCTGATTTCCATAAATTCACAGTGCCTAAGCGAAAACAACTGGTAAGAGACTCAGAGGTTGTTTCTAACTTGTGTTAATTTCTTCGGTTGCTGTGGTCACTAGTTTTTCTCTACATTACAGCCTTCTCTGCAGAGAAAAGTGATGGAGGCAGAGTTGAACCACAGCAGGGTAATGGAACTACAAGTGTTGTTGAGTCAATTCTTAAAAATTAGGTCTACAGTATCTCTTCCTCTAACAACATTATTAGACAAAAATGTACAATAAACACACCAAAGACAAATATTTCTTAATTTTGGGGATAATTTTTATATTCCTAAAAGGCTGAGTTAAATTAAGTCAAGTTTATTCATTATATTTTTTTGACAAACAGATAGCTATAGTGGCCATTTTGAATATGGCTGAATCTAAGCCAGATACATCTACTAATTACTTTATGAAAGTTTTAGCGGAATCTGTCCATTGTTTAATGAGCTATATTGCAAACACTACAGATAAGTTAACACACACATAAATAAAGGACCAAAATATTTTAGCTTGCAGAAGGCAATATGTATTAACCTACCCACAATACATTTAAATACTACCTTAGTATTTATAGAGAATACAATAATCTATCAGAAACAGCTAAAAGCCTCACCTTGTACCAGTATTTACTTTACACTCTTTATATTTTTCAGCCTGTAGCATGTTTACCCTTACTTGTAAGTTGATTTTACTTACACATGAGAATATAATTAAAAATACATCAGACTGAAAGTTTTGATCAACTGAAGTACTGGACCAAAAGAAATGAGACACAAAATTATAATTTCTCAGGAACACAAACAAACTGATGAGGACCGCAATTTTGTTCTTCAATGAATGAAATATAATTTCCTTTGAATGATTCCATCTCATCATCTTCGGACTCAGCCATTGGATGAACCTTTCATATTTCTGCTATGAGCAAGGATATCCACTGTGAAGTGCTCTTAATGCTGCTGCTTTTATAACTGAAAAAAGAACTGCAGACCTTTGCCTTGTGTTTTATAATTTTTAACCATTTTGTCCTTTACCCTGAGTGGCTTTCTGTGAATTCTTTTCACACCACATTTTCATGCTGCAGTTTTCTATTATGTCGTCCTTTTCATCCTTTCAGTCTTTTATGCAGCATTCTGCCCCAGTTAAGTAATTAGGTGCCGTTATAAAAGGGAAAATAAATTGAATCAAAGAGTAAAGAAGGATAATTTACGGCTAGGCCACTTTTTTCAAATCTAAATATTTAAAATTTCTAAAAAAAGAGATGTTTGGGGACATATACCCAAGCACTAAAAAAAACACAATATTACAAGTCTGGCTAAATGTGAGCTTGCAGGAAGTATAATTTGCCCACACCAATCATTTTAGAGTGAGGGGCATTTAAATGTGTCACAGAAATGCATAGCTTTCCTTCAGATTTTCTACTTATAGCAGAACGAGCCTGGGTGCCAGCTGAAGTTGTCACGGGTTAAGGGAATGATGGGAACAACTGTAATCCAGACAAAGCTTTGGTGACAAAGCTTTGACTGAAAGATGTGAGGAGAAAGAGCTTAGTAGCCAAGATGTCTGTGTCAGTTTTATAAAGACCTGACGCCCACACGGAGCATGGAGAAACAGCTGCTTAGTGTTTGGCTTTTGCCTCAAAGTGCAGCATGTTAATGATAAGTGGTTGAGGCAGTTTGGAATGCACTTCTTGGCAGCTAATTTATTTACTGCTGCAAAATAAATTGGAAATATAATGTTGGAAAATAGTTTTGTAAGGAGGTTAAAAATTATATTTATATATGTACTGTTAACTGGCAAAATCATTTCCTGTTGAAGTTAAGGTAAGGAAACAGAATTTGTACCGGTGCTAAACTATTATACTAGTGTCTTGTGCTTGTGCCCCTACAATTTTTCCTAGTTATGTGTCTGGAATTTAGTTTGACTTATTATTGTTATTATTATTACATTAACAAAAATTAAAGGAGGAAACTATAATCAATTAAAGGCCTAAATGTCTCCTTTTATGTCAAACTTTTTAACAAGAGTCTTGATAAGAAGGATTCCGGCCTGTGACTTCTCTGGGATGCGTTTGCGTATTCTCCCTGTGAAAATATAGGTTTTTTCCTGGCACTCCAGTTTCCTACAACAGACCAAAAACATGTTAGGTTAATTGGTAACTCTAATTTGTCTCTGGGTGTGAGTGAGAGGGTGAATGGTTGTTTGTCTTGTTTGTCTCTATGTGTCCCTGTGATGGACTTCTGACCTGTCCAGGGTGTCCCCCGCCTCTCACAGCTTCCTGTGACCAAGTTATTGGTGAAACCTTTTAAATTACATTATGTCCAAACTCATGCAGTATTGTGAGATCTCACAAAATGTATTATCTCTCAGAGTATGAATTGAGGATGATACTCAGCTACTGTCACTCCAAGTTTTAGCTCAATGTTTGTAAAATTGATTGAGTTCTGGCTTTTTCTGTTTGTTTCTTTGTTTCTAAGGTCCTTTGGCTGTGGCCATCATCTTGAATTGGGTTAACTCCAAAAGCAAATCAGTTGTAGTTGTACATACAATGAACTCTTTCTTAAAATTCATTCCATGGTTCATGGGATATTTTGCTAACAGACACACAGAGTGAACTCCAGTAGTTAAGGGTAAAGTTTTAAAAACAGATTTTGTGATCAGTTAGGACTTGGAATATAAGCTGGGGCTGACCCTCAGCTACCACCACACCAAATTATAGCTCAGTATCTGTTAAATTTGCAAAAATATTGTTGCATGTAAATTTGATGGGTTCATGATAGCTGCAAATGCTTTATTTCCTCATCAAGTAAATTTTGGGCACAGATCATTTAAAGAACAATTAGAGATCCAGATGCAGAAATTGTTTCAGTTTATTGCTATCATTAAACCACAGCTGAGAGATAATGTTAAAACCAAAACAAAATAAGAAGTGCATTGGATTTTTATGTATAATCTTAGTTTTAATATGACTTGAATAACTCATTGTTCACGTGGCGATAAAATATTAGCTTTTCAAAAGGAAGTCTGGGACTCCTTTCAGCTTTTACTTTTCACAACTCTTAATTATCAAACGATTGTTAAAATGTCTCAAATGTAAAACTCTGTCAAAAAGTATTACAAATTGAACTATTACCACTTGCCTAGTGTCTGGGAAAAATTAAGAATAAGCCTGTCAGACTAATTTAGTAAGAGCTTTTTTTCTGTTTAAATGTGTTTGTGGTTAGAACGCTTTGAGAGGATGACTGACATGTTCTTGGATGCGCCTCAAGTTTTTGGTTCTAATGTTCAGACCTGTACAAAGAAAAATAAAGCTCAGAATCCGAAGAGGGACATCTTTATTTGCCAGTGTTGTACATTCAGAGACAAGTGCTTTTCAAATATGTGCCATATGCATCCAGGTAAAAGCCATACAGAGTGCTTTCTGCCCTTGCACAGTGTGCGCTTGCTCTGACATGACTTGCATGTTAAGCACCACCAGCTGACTCTTGTAGCCTCCTTGCAATGGAGCCAGTCACCAGCGGCTGCCAGGCTCCAATTATGCATGCAAGCCTTCGTATTCAAGACAGAAAAGTAGCTGCCTCAAACTTCAGGATTTCTCAGCACAACTCAACACTTCTTGTTTGTTAGTTTATTTTTCCAAACTTGCTCAACCTACAGCAAAAATAAATATGGCCAGGAGGGCTGTATAAATATTTTAGCAGTTACGTAATTTGGAGATAAAGAACTCTGTGGTTTGGTTGTTTAATGCCTGCTTACAGAAGCTGGCTGTAAAAGTCCATAATCCTCTCAGCAGAGAATGCCCATCATTCACATCCTCACGCAGAAGTTTAGGTCATTGTTGTGCAAACCTCACAGGCACATTTGCCTCAAAGTATGGAAGGATTAGCAGCGTATTAGCACATCTTTGCTGAGATCACTTCTGAGCTGATCGTAAGTAGCTTTAAATGTTTTCTACCATTTTTTTTTCTTAAACTTAACAGCGAATATAAAAATTTAACCACTATTGTGTAATAGCCGTTTTAGTTAAACCTTGTAAATGTTATGTAATACTGTCTTTACAAACTTTGTGTTGTACATATTCAGCAACATCTGGAGCTTTTGTATTTAAATTTGTTATTATCCTGATTTTTAAAGCTCAAAGTATCCCTGTCATGGTTCAGTGTGCTTGATTCTAAAAAAATACACCATCACTCTAACTACTGCAACAAATACTGCTGTTTTATTAAACCTTGGAGCCTATTTGAGATAAACAGTTGTCCTTTGATGTCTGTGGCTTGACGCACTCAACCCAGCAATGTTTGATGTAGAGAACAAATAATGCCTCAAGTCTCATTTTCACCTACTGTAGTTTTGACAAGCAGCTGTCTACTTATGCGTCTGATAAAGATCCCAACTTTTTTTCTAGGTTTTTCTGATTTTCCTTGTTGGTTTTCCAACTCAAAATAGACAAACATATGTAAACTTTTGTTGTGGATTTCAAGATACACATATGAAGAGAAAAGAATAACTCAATTGACAGTTACTGTTTGCTTGGCAGTGTTTATACTCAAATTCATTTCTTTCTCAGTGAAAATCTAAAGCTCATGCAGCTGATGTTCAATGAAAAAGGTGGGATTCTGAATATGAAAAGCACAGTCTTTGTGAGGTGAATTAAAGTATTTCATACAGCTAGCTCTACAACAGGAAGGTCAAACACCTCTTCTGGCCAAGCAATAAATTCTCTATATGCATACTCATGCATAATAGGCAGTAAAATGGTAATGAAATTAACCTCTCTTCCATACATGTGGTGAGGATTTCATTCTTTAGTGAAGAAATGAACGAGTCGGCTTCACATCTGAATGACCACTCATAGAAAAGATGCAACAGTCATTTTATTCGACTGAAACCCGTAACATTTACATATGGCTTTTTACATTTGTGGGAATGCCAGGCATGTAGTGGTAGGTAAGTGGGACATGGAATGTGTTTTTCAGTGGAATCTAAGGAATATCGTCATTGAATAACTGATGGTACTCTGAAAACCGTTTTCATGTGGTTTTACCTTAGAGGTCGGAATCTTTACGCACATCATTATTGAATTCGATTATGATTCAGAGTAAAGATGTGCAAGTCCTGAAAAAACCATTGAAAAACTTGGGATTTGTGATTTTTCTTATCCATTAACTAATTAACTTGCTCGTTAACCATTCCAACTAACTAACTGTAAAAAAGTGACCAGGCAGGGAAACATGCCACTTATGTGAGGATGCTATGCTAACTGCATTTAACAAATACGTTAAGCTAACTGCTGCATTAGCTTTGTGGGAAAAGCAGCGGCTCTTGTTTCTTATTTCAACTCGACTGCCATCCTGCTGTGTGCAATGAACAAATCTCTCAGGTGTAGCAGTCTGTGAGGGCTGTACGAACTCCTGACTTACTTGCCTAGTTTTTGAAAAATCACGGCGTATTTTTCATGTTCACGGCTCGGAAAATTGCATTCTACACCCTGCACATTGTTTGTTGCCTACCTCAACCAACATCATACCTGTCTCAGCTTGCTTTGAACCCACCTTAGCATGGTTATGAGTTCATTTTTTTATTTACTGGGGTAGATTTTAGAAAAACAGATCTAGATTAGTTTTTTAAAAAAAGTTCTTTATTGAGAGCCCCTAAGAATATTTGGAGACATTTAGTAGATACCTGTCAACAGTCAGAGCCCAGATACTACCTTAGGCAGGGACAGAAATGACTGTCAGTCTTTCCTCAACTCTGGGTTAAAATGTGTACACAAGTCGTGTATAGTGTGGATCTTGTTAACATCATTTATCTCTTTAACTTCATAAAGGCTGAAGTATGTGCAAACACTGGCTTTCATTGCAAAAGGTGCTGATTGCACGTCATGTCAGTCTTGTGTGCACACCATCAATAGGACACCACACTTCCACACTTCATAGTTCTGCTTTTTGGCATTTTTCAGCATGTTATTAACATCAAATAATAATGATTTTTTTTACATTTTAAAACTAATTCAGAATCATTCATATCCACATCGAGATGCATAAAAAAATGGATTATAACCCCTACTCCTATTCTGGTTCTGCTCATTAGCATGTTTTTATCGTCACAAATGAAGAAGCATTGCATCATTTTCTGTACAAAGACTATTTCCATCACTGTTCCGAGTATAAACATTTAAATAAAAATGAACCTGTTTCTGAGTGACAGAAATCCGTTTCTTTTCATTAAAAACAAAAGCCTCCTAATGTTTCATCTCTCACATGTTTAAAGAGCTTTATGTTTTAGTCTATGGTTTCATTTTACATTTATATGTAAATGGTATTTTAGTTGAATATATCAACAATACCCAACATTCTGAATAAGAAAATTTGCTCAGATTGATGTTAATGTAATTTTTAATGTAATTCTGATGCAACCTGAGTACAAAATTTATAAATACCTACATTCTCTACCAAAAAAGAAAAAAAGCATACTGACTTGAACAGATCTAATAATTAGTATAAACATATTTTTTACCAACCTCCTAACATTAGTTTCAGGATTCAACTACTCAGTATCTTTTTCTTTGTCACTTAAGGTTGATTTGATTCAAGTCTCATATTTTTCTTTTGCAGGACTCGGTTTGGAATGTAGAGACAAATATTAGGGCAGGAATAAAGCGCTTTGATGCCAGAAATGATAAAAATGAAGACATTCAGTCGTGCATCTGATAAGAAAGAATGCAACTCTGAATAATGTCCTGTGGCTTCTGGTTTTTGTCACAGGCACATGTTTTCTCTCAAGTATAGATTTACTGAGATTCACAAGATTTTCTTTCCTGCAGACCCAACCAAAGACCCTGTGAAAATAAGCTGATGTGAATGATAAAGAAGTTCTGTTTGTGAAAGACCGTTGTGGTTTGTATATGCAGGTCTAACCAGAGAGAGTAAAGGACTTTTGACTGTAAAGAGAAGATTTTTCTTTAATAAGGTCTGCAGTCAAAGACAGTCTTAGTAAATGTCGTTATCTGAAGAGAACATATTGCAATAATACCTTCATTCATATATATAAGTTATGGCTTCATTGATTAATTTTTTTCTTCTTTTTTATTGAATTTAAAATAGCAATATGACAAATTAGTACTGTTAATGATGGGCCAACATAATAATCAAATAGAATATCCTGATGTCTTCACTGTCTTTACTGTGCACAACTTTTATAAATACTGTGACTTGATCTATCATATATTGATAAATCTTACATCAAGATCTTGGCAGTCAGGTACAATTGTTTTGATTTTTTTTTTAAATCTCACCTTTGGTTAAATTTTTATTTGGAAGAAAAATGTATTCATCTTTAGAAAGCTCTTCCAGTTTAGACTTTTTCTAAAAATTCTGTTTTTAAGCAGAAAGTCTACAAAATGTCTGCCATGATTTCTTTATGTTTTCTTGTTTTGTTAAATGATCCCGTCTTTTATAATCTTGAAGTTGAGTTATTTGCTTTCTATTCTTTATCCTGGTCAGAGTCTCCAGATGTCCTCAGTTCTTTCTGTTTTAGCTCCTCTGCTCATTTCCTGCTTTCCATCCTTAATTAACTCGCTTGTTTGCTCTCAGTATTCATCCCACCTGGTGTATATTCTCCTTGGCTGCCCAAGAAGAATATAGTTGTTATATTCTCCTGTTAGTTTCAGTTGCTTATGTACATGTCATGTTGTGTTTTGCTGCCTGGAATTTTTGAGTCAGATTTTAGGTTATTTTTGATTTTACTTTTTTATAATTTTTTAAATATTATTAAGGATTTTCTTATGCATTCACATTCATAATGGGCATTGTTTTTTCAAGTTAGTAAAATTAGTAATACCTCTTTTATATGACTTTTTTAGTAGGAGTTCATAATTTGTGTAGTTTTGTGTATACAACTGCTTACAAAAGCAGTTGTATACACATCTCTCATGTAATGTCCTGGGAGCACATGATCTTTTTTTCTTGCTATAACAAAAATGGACAAATTAACAGCAAATCTCTGCTGTAATGTATCTGTCTTAAGGGAGCTTGTAATTGTACATTACAAGAAGGCTATTGCAGCAATATAATTCTTAACTATATTTGATTTAGCACTCTGTTTGCTAGCTTGAAATTTGATTCAAACTAACCTTTTCATTACACTTATTCTTTTAGCAGAGACAGAAAGTCTAATTTTCCTTGAATCCTGAACAACTACTTCATTGTGAAGGCAATGCCCAAGTGGCTTTTTGAGGCAAATACAGAGAAAATGGTTCTGGGAATAGTTATCTTTCCCACACCACCTGAGCTCATTTTTGTTGTCTTTAGTATTGCAGATATGATCATTTGATTTTTGGCCAGTCATCTTAGTCTTAGGAGGCATGGTTAAAGTTTTCATCGTGGTATCTGTGATCCTGCTAGATGGGGGAAGGAAATAGATATGCTGTTGTCTTTGTATCTACCTCCAGCCTGTGTAAGCAAACATTTGGAGGGTAGTGGTTTTCCATGCTTCTAAACCTTCATACCAACCTGAAACAAAGGTGCGTTTAATCATGTAGGAGCGGTCTTTTTTTGTTGCAGATCAAAATTTGTTACACTTCTTTTAAAAAATAATGCATGAATAGAATAATAATCTAACTTAGTTTAATGAAATCAGTATTTCTAACTTTTCCAGAGCAGGGAATCTGCTGCAGTTTCTTTTTGCTTAGGTTTGTAGCTCAGTTTAGCTTTTATAAGTGATAAATGTGTCTTTTTGCACCTTTATCAACAATAGTAGTTTACCTCTAAACCTCAGAGATCACTTATTTGTGGCTTGCTTTAATTACCAGTCACCACTTTTAATCATACCATGTCTGAATAGTTTCTGTCTACTCAGAGGTGGTTTCTAAAGTTAAGGTTGGGACCCCTTTGAGGGTCATGAAACATCAATTTGGGTTATGGAGATGATCTTCAGAAATCAAATTAAATGTTAAAAAAAAGTCTTCTGATTGTATGTTTTTGTCATTAATGTTACAAGAAATAAAACCAATAGTCAAAACTCTTGGTTTCTTGGGCCAGAAGGTGAAAACATTGGGAACCACTGACTTAGAGGATTAGCAACTATTGGTTTTAGGAGAATGAACCTTCCTTATTTCTTTTGACTCTGGTAAATCCTCCTCAAAAACATTCAGTTTCACATTACTGAAAACTTAAATGTGGAGACAATCAGTAAGCTTTTATTTTGAAAATGTTGAAATTACAGATGTAGTCACAAAAAAATCAAATTAATGAAGCTGTCTCGTAAAGCTTGTGCTAATTTCTTTGCAGTTTTTGTGAAAATGAAAAAGTCATGTAGGCAAAGAGCCAGTGGCTCTGCACAAGCAGACATGGAAGGCATGCCCAAGCCTTAAAAATGTCACATCAGGTCTGAGTTGCTTTAGATCTGAATTGATTAACAAGTGACTATGTTACTCTAAATTAGGTTGATGGCTGAGATAGCCTATTATCTAACACTGTCACCCAGGAGACTGCTGTGGCAGAAACTGTAAGAGATGGGGGAAATTTCAGCTCAATGATATTTTATTAATTTGATATCAAAATTGAAGAACGGAAATCCCACAGGATTGAGACAATTCTTTTTTGCAAAAGTGAGACATCAGAAAACGGCTCCTGGAAAGATAATGAGTGCAGGATTTATGCAGTCATGGTGCTTTTCAACACAGTTGTTGTCAGAGCCAGACAGCTGTAACACAGAAGAGGGCAGTTTGACCTGTCATCAGAATGTCATCACGTAATTTACATGACAGTTCTGCAGCATGTAGTCAACACGTCAACAAAGCTTATTTTGCCTTAAGACAAGACTTTGTTTCTTGTATACTTTAACACCTTCTGGACAATTCAGTTTAAATGTTTAATTAAATTTTCATTCCCTAGTTTTACTCAAACAAACTGATAGGGTTTGGTGTGTGTTAGTGTGTGTTTGGTGGGTGGGTGGGGACTTGTTTTCTGTCAGAAACATTGTGGCCTGCCTTTAAATGGAACATCTTAAAACAACATTCTATACCATGTTCAGTCTCAGTTTTCTAGTTTAAGCAGTAACAATTGCCCCCACACCTGCACTGCTAACACAAAATGTGGTACAAGTATTCTGCTGCCAGAATATATTAGTTTGAAAGTTATTGACTCAAAACTCATACTTCACAAGAAGTCATTCTTCAGAATTACTCTCATGCTTAATTTACACTAATTGTGCCTTAACAGTTTTGCCTAAAAGAAAAGGCAAAAATGTTGTTAATATTGTTCACTTCAAACCATTTAGACGTAACGTGCACATTTCACATTTTCTAAATGCTGCACACAGTTCCTTCATCCCAGCATTAGGCTGAGATAAAGCTCTCCACAATCATTTTGATGCCCTTTCAAATCAAACGACTGTAGGAGAAGAAGAGCAACAAAGGCCAGTGCTGTGAGAGTCTCTTCTTAGTCACAGATGTTTTCTAAAGCTGTTTGACTGTCGCTCTGTGAAACATCAATGCCATCTTGTGCCGTGACGGTAGCTGGCTACCTGTCTCTGAATGGCAAGTTCTTGCCAGCCATTCCCACGAAGCTCCTGGGGAGAATTGAGCTGAAGCTGACTAACTCATTTTTGTGAAGTGGCGACATGCTGGAGGCTCAGCTGGATTTTTTCTGTCAAGCACTGGATCACGATTCATTGGCATTTTGCAGGCAGTGCTTTCATTTCTATGCAGGCTGTTATTGAAGATGAAAGCCTAACAGTAAACTGTGTCACACCTGAAAGGTTATCACATTTTCAGTAACACTGATGAACAAGTACAGGTGATGATTCACTGATTAGCCTTTTTAACAGTTTTGATTTCAAATGCATGACTTTTAATCTGCTGGAACGAAGGAAGGAACAGACACCAGGTGTTTTCCTGTACTCACTATGATTCTTGGCTGTGCTACTCATGCTTGAGTTGATGCTGGAGTACATCTGGGTCTCAGAAACATGCATATTCTTGGATTTAAGGCCTTCTAAATCACCTGCCAAGAGAAGCAATGATAGGGAAAACAAAGAGAGCATCTGGAAAGATTCAGTCAAGTTGCTTTTTAAACATTCAGTAAATAGATCATTGTTTAAGTCGCGTTACTGTGTATACTTACAGCTGAGCCCTGAAGATTAAACATATCTCCAACCAAGTAAAAATGCAAAATGTTTTAAATACTTCCAAGGTCTTTGGGTTTTCAGACTTTTACATGGATGTATTTTTATTCAAGTTGCTACTTTTTGTACAACAAATGAAAAAACTAGTAGCTTTTATTGTCTCAAGTGTTAAGAAGTTCATATTTTGCGATATTTGGCACCAAATACAAAAAGAAAAGAAATCATTTCTTCCTCTTGTAATTCTGCATGAGCCTTCTCTTTTATGAAGGTTTCAGCTGAGGGCAGGTATAAATTCAAAAGAAATGAATGGTAAATGTATAAAAAAACATTACTGTTTGGTAACAAGTCTTTTGGTTTTGTGAGATTAAATTCAAAAACTATGTGCACCTTGAGATGTTGCACTCCAGTGAGCATAAAAATTCCATCCCAAAGTTTCATTTAGGGGAGTTTGGCTGAACATGGTTGTTTCTTCTGAGCAGGCAGGGAAATATAACTTTGAGTGCTACTTTTTCGGGCTTTGGCCCCGTGACACTATTCCTCTTAGATGAAACCAAAAAAGCTAATGTATATTTTGCTCTCTTTCTTTTCTCCACTTCAGCTGCAGTTCAGGTGCAAATCACTCCACCATATGGGGAAATCAGCGTAGGAGAATCCAAGTTTTTCCTCTGTGAAGGTAAGAAAGCTTTCAAACACACCTCATTTAACTCAGCATGATGCAAACTTTACCTCCTACAACATTATTAGCTGTAGTAATTGAGGTCATTTGATAAAAACGATGAAAGGCAGGTGAAATGAAAAGAGTTTTGCTTGCAACGGAAATTTATAAATGAATTTAACAGATTATTTTGTGGAGGCACGAGAGCTTCGGTAGCTCGGTGGTCCATGCCGCGGACTTCTAATCCTGAGGCTGCAAGTTTGAGCCCAGGTTGCATCAGGAAGGGCATGCAGCGTAAAACAATTGCCAAACCTTTCATGCAGATTCGCTCCCTATGGCGACCCCTGCAGACAGGAAGCAGCCGAAAGGAAAAACAACAACATTATGTGGGGGCACTGGAGGGTGACGTCACACATAAGAAAAAGGGTTTAAAAGAAGGGGTAATGAGACAGAGATGATATTTAAAGATCTCTCCTGGTTTCAGATAATTGATGAGTCATATCTTTGTACAACAGAAGTAAACAGAGAAATGTGATCCATCTTTATATATGGTTCTTTAATGTGTACGACAATGATTTTAATGTGTGTGTTCAGATTTTATGCAGAATCTCTTTAAAATATTTTTTTGATAATTTAAGCAAATTTATTAGTTGAAAAAAAAAAAAACACAGCTGGCCTTGACAAACAATCTGTTCTTTCACTGCTGCTTGCCAAAATTTTCAACAAAAATCAAGACACAGAAGAAAAGCTTTTATGGCATTTTTAATGGAACATAAAGCCTTGACGTTATTTATGAAACTGACTGAGATTACATTTTCTTTTAAGACATACGGTGGTGTTAATTTTAGTTTTAGCGAAAAAATTTTAGTGGAAAAGCTTGTTTGGAACCATTTGTGGTCTTCATTAGAGGAAACAGCTTTAATGTTTTTCTAAGAAACAAAAACTGTTTCTGCTTGTGTTTATGGAAACTGAATGAGGTAAAAAAAAAAAGTTTAGATTTTTCTGTGAATAGGAGTTGCCTCCAATTGACTAAACAAAAACTATTTATACTTCTTTTTTTCATCTTACTACACACATTTACTCAGGTTTCAAAAAAAGCCAAAAATCTTTTTTAATCCATCTTTATTTATTCTTTATAGAAGTTTAATTTTCCTGAAGTAATTTCACACTTTTACTGATATACAGCAGTAATGTAAAAAGGAATAATTAAAAACAAAACGTCAACCTCACAAGAGCAGCATGTTTGTAATTATTTTCACATTCTGCCCTTTGGCAATAATGCGGCTAATTCAAATGATCAAAAGTCTGTAAAAGTATTAGTCATTTTCCAATAGAAAGCAGTTTGTTGTATTTTTAATTTACAAGACAGCTTGTGTACCTGCTTCACTGTTTACACTGTTTTCCAGTGGTTGGAGATGCTAAAGACATAGACTGGTATTCTCCCAGTGGCGAAAAGATCCTTCCAACCCGGCCAAACATTTCGGTGACCAGCAGCGATGAAACATCATCCACTCTAACCATTTACCACGCCAACATAGACAATGCTGGCATCTACAAGTGTGTGGCAAGAGATGGAGACAAGGAGGCTCAAGCTACAGTTCAAGTGAAGATCTTTCGTAAGTGTTGTACTTTTTACTATCTGAGTTTTCCTCTTTAAAGTATTTTTAACATAAGGCCCATCAGCATCGCTGCAAAAACTCTGCTAAGCCACTCAGACACCACAAGAGCTCTACACATGACAGATAGACACCCCAAGAGCTTCCTTTGAGGAATGCTTCAGCGTTACTTTAAAACTGAGCGGCACTGAGCAGGAATGAAAGAGAAGGCCAATAATTTTTATTTTCTAAAGAAAAGAATAGTTATGTGTAAGTCATATCAATCATTTTAGTAAATAAACTCTCATTAATTTGTATGAGGCCTCCCATAGCCACATGGTTGGATGCTTTTACTTATTTTAACTAAAAAGACCTTTGAACGCTTTAATATGATTTTGGTTAGCATGGTAACACCCCTGACTGAGGAAAAAATATCCAGATTGTTCAACAATCCCCTCCTCATTTTGGTCTTTTGGACTATATTTCTATGCCTTTCTCACCAGTTTTAACTTTATTTTAGCTTAAAAAGTTTTGGTTTCATGAGTTGAGGGAATATGTTTGTGTCGTGTTTATAAACATAATCATGTTATGTAAAGTTAAATGCATTAAAATGTCAATTCTAGACTGCTTGTCAGTTAACACAGAAGAAAAACAGGTCACAGATGGGCAAAATATGACTATATTTAATATGCCCCTGAACTTTTTTTGGTGTGACCCTCACTATCCTCAGATACAAACATAACAACTTCAAATAAATTAACAAAACAAAATGTTGTTAATAAATTTTGAGGCTAGTGAAAATGCTGACTAAGCTAAACACCTTTAAAATGTAATTCCAGATATTTTGGGCTGAAGCCAACCTTGTGTTTTGACTCACTGATTAGTTTGGCAGGTCATTACGCAGTCAGAATGAAACCACAGGAGAATGTTTCAAAAAGAAAATACTTTGTCCCTGAATGGTGCAACTTTCAACCATGACTGAACAGGTAATTAGTTTGTCACTTTACAGCCAGTACCTTTAATATGCCATGAGAATATTGGTGTATTTAGAATGTTCAAGATTGGGACACATTTTGCTAAATAACAAGACAAAAATAAACAAATAAATATCTTGTCATCTTCACAAATGGCAGAAAAGGCCCTGAGAACAACATCCACATGAAACAATATTATTATTATTATTATTATTATTACAAATTAGACTAGACCAACCAAGTTGGCTACTTCACAAGCCAGTTTCTGACTGTAAAGTTTAAACACATTATGTATAGTTGAGGTGGAGAAGTCTATGCCAATATTTCATCCTATGCAACCCATTCAATAGTGTCCTTAAATAAAAAATGTCAGTCACATCTGCCTTAAAATACCGCAAAACCACTAATCTCTCAAAGTTTTTTATGAGTTTACTCAAGCTACAATTGTTTTTATATTTACAGGTCCTCCAGTTTGTGACTTTTTAAATCAGGTTTAATTTTGATATTTTTTGGTGAACATAAGATGGACATTTACATTTGTAGATTTCTGACTAAACAGTTTACTGTATATCGAATTATATACATGAAAAGAAAATGACTTATTTTCAGCAAAAGGACTGAACTTGTTTTAATGAACATGACATTACATGCATAAGTCCACCATTTTCCTCCTATTTGTCTATATTTGCTTGAAATACATTAGCATAATTTCTTACCAGTGGTATGTTTATTATGCCTCCAACAAAGAATGGCCCTGGAGCATTGATTTATTATCTGTAAAAGAATTCAAAGTAAACCTAAAAACCTTTTAAAATAAATAACTTTCATCATAGGCCACTCTAGTTTGCTATAAACCAGTTTTAATATTTTTATATTGTGATTCATTTCTGCTACCTGTGACTCTGTGATAGTTTAAGCAAATTTTAATGATTTAATTTTTCTACTTATCCTACAGAAAAGATCACTTTCCAAAGAGCACCCAGTCCACAGGAATTCAATGAGGGCGACAACGCTGACATAGTCTGCGATGTTGTCAGTTCTCCACCACCGACCATTTCTTGGAAGCATGGGTCCAAAATCCAAGGTTCCAAAGATGGTGAGCAAATTAATTAAAAAAAAAAAAACTGTTCCTGCACTTGAGCTGCTTTCTCACCTCCGAGCCACCATGCAGTCCAATCCACTTGACTCCCTGAGCAGTCACCTCACCTTCCTGCCAATGCTGTCTGCCAGTTTGTGCTTTCCAATCAATTTTCCACACTCTTTCCGAATCTCCCGCTCGCCTTCCCTGTTATCTACGAACAAAGCCAAGCATTTACTGCAGGAGGTAGCTTTAGACCTCTTAGATGCCACATGCACTTAGAAATAGTATTTTTAGGCCTGTAGCTGGAGGAGGTTATTGTCAGTTGAAAGGATCTCTGGGGGTAGATTGAAGTTTAATTTACTCAAATAGAAGAATTGTGGTGGAAAAACTGAACTTAACAAAAGTGAAAAAGTGGGGGAAGAAAAAAAAGCAAACACTGTAATTTATGTCTGTCAATGCTAACAAAAAAGAGAATTGCAATGAAGCCCTATGAAGTTTTGCAGGTTAGCTAACTTAACAACAGGTTGCTTTGTATTTTCCCAGGAGTGGAGTGTCTACATGTTCGGCAGTCAATAATTGGGGAGAACTCACTATAGGATTGCTAGGTTTACTGCCTGTATCTGTGCTTTTCAATGGCTCTCTCTATTGAAAACTTCTCTCGTTAGCATATGAAGTATGCCCACCGCCTTTAGGCTTGAAAGGAGGTTCTGAGAAGTTTGTCGCTCGCTCCTTATACATAAAGAAGGCTGTAATTAGCTTTGATTTGCAGCAGTTACCATTGATTCCACCATTCAGTTATAATAAGCAGAGCAAACCTGACTAAAAGGAAAAACAAGAAGCGATCCATAGAAACTTTTCAAATTCTTCTTATGTTATAATCCCTTTATCAGCACTGATGCCTGTGTTTTAAACAATTGTAGCTTTGCCAGAAAGCTTTCTTGCTGTGACGCTCTGTTTGAGAGAAAAATGAACACTGCAGGAGTAAATAGCCTGCAGGAAAAGACTGATACGTTTCTGGGAAGGTTTTAAAACATTTTGTTTATTCTTTTATTATTGTGTTATGTTTGAATGGTAACTATAAACCTTTTTAACACTTAGTCCTCTCTGGCAATAAGATAAAGAGGACCTAAATGCTGTTTTAAAAAAATTACGCGTAAATAATTTGATCTGTCAATTCAATTTCACCCAAAGTTACTTGCTTTAGTATTAGAAACCTTGGTCCATAGCTCTGCATTGGATTCAAACTAAAAACGTCAGTCAAAGCAAGTGAAGTGCTTCATTTTACACTTGAACTCAGTTTATTTTCACCTCAGTGTAACCCCTCCCCTGGTGACCACCGGAGAGCCTGGAGTCACCACAATGCTGCGTAAGCCTGCTTTTATTGTTGGACTCCTCTCAAGGAATGTGTTTTTCTCTGGAAGAAAAAAAATGTAATTGTAACCAACATTGAAAACTGCTTGTGCAATTTTCCTCAGAGCAGCAGTTGACCTAACCATACGGTCAAATGTTCACAAAAAAAACTGGTCATTCATGTCAGTGAGACATGAGTTAGGAGCTTTAGCTGAGTGCACATACGTGTGGAATCAGAATTACAGCACTTCCTTACTATATGCAGTTGAGAATAATTAGAATGCAAAGCATGACAATTAAATACCTCACTTAAGAGCCTCAAAAATTACATTGCACCCAGTAAATTGCTTATTACTCTTCCACAGCGATGGTAATAGTAGCTGAGAGGGGCTTGTCAGTCCTGCTAAATATTTCAGATCTAAAAAATGTATATAAAATGTTTAATATTCTGAGACACCCCTCCCAGCATACAATAAGTTCTAGCTTGTGGGCCATGCCATAAAGTATTGAAAGACACTGACTTTATCAAATTAGTTTTTATTTCATTAAAAACATATCACAGCAAAAAAAAATCTATGCAGTGTAACAAAAGGAGCTCCAGCACTAAGGGTGGTAGACCCCCTACCAGTCTCAACAGGCATGTCTTACATTTTATCCAGACTGCCGTGGGTGCAACCAATTAGGAAAACACAATGAAGCCCAGGCCTTAAACAAAGAATTTTAAACTACTGTTGCAAGGCCAGTGGGAATCCAGGAGGATGTAGCACCCGTGGAAGGCTTCAGATTTCTTAAACCAGCATTTGCAGCTCATTCTGGTCAGTGACAAATTTTAGAGAAGCTCATTGAATCACTTCCTGTCAATCAATCTTAACTGTTGAGAATTCTGTGCCCTAGATTTTAATGAACCTTGGAAACAACACCTGGTTCCAATGAGACAGCTCACTCCATCAACAGAGGTCATTTAATCATCAGTTAAAGAGTTTATCAAGCAAAATGATTAGTAGAAATACACACCTGTGTGTGTTGTTCAAACTACTTGATTACTTAGTAATTAGTTTTCCTTTCTTGTTTAAAACACCTAGAGGGAGCATTCCTCGGGGGTGAGTCTTTGCCTTAAGCAGAGGAGTTTAAATGTCTGGAAGTCTTTACACAACTGATGGTAGGATGAAGTGAGATCAGGGTCTCGTCAGGCCATTGCTCCGATCTGTCATGGTGGAGAGTTAGCTGAGCTGAAAGGCAAAGCTTTTGATTTACCTGTCCGTCTATGTTACAGTCCTCACCTATAGTTATTAGGTGTGGATTATGGCCGAAAGTACAAGATCTAGATACAAGTGGCTGAAAATGGCGGATGGATGGATGGATGGATGGATGGATGGATGGAGTTTATGCTTTAGTCTGAGTCCATCAGTTTTTAAAATGATTCAGTAGTCAAAAAAATATGTATGTTTTATTTTAACCACATTTGGTCTGTCAACCTTTAACATCTTTGATAAAATCAAACACATGCATACAATGATTTAAGTCTTTGTGATCAAATAACTTTATGTAACTTTTTATTTACCCTGCTGAAAATTAGGTTGACTTTGCTTTTGAACATACAAAGCTAAAATCAACCAAAAAAGGAGAAACAAGTACAATGTAAATAACATACATGCATTAAAAAATGTAAATTCATACAATGGTGGTGCTTGTGTGATCTCAATAATCTTAACTATTTTAAAGTATTTTGCTTCTGCCTGTTTTTCTTTTCTTTTTGTTTTTTAGTCCGATACAAGATCATGGAGAACGGCCACCTGCAGATACGTGGCATAAAGAAGTCCGACGAGGGCCTGTATACATGTGAGGCTCGTGTCATGGCCAGGGGAGAAATCGACTTCCAAACAATACAGGTCGTCATTAATGGTGAGGGATCGCATCACCTTCTACACCCTGCCTGACCTGCTGTCTACTGAATGGCTGTTACTGTTCAAAATAGAGGGATACAATTAGGATGACTCTCAGATTCAGAAAATGGTTTTTTTAAAGCCTAATAAGTGGTTCATAGTATTTGCAATAAAAATATCAGGTAGCGGATCTGTCCTCTTGGCCTTTTTGTTCTATATCTGTTCATGTAGTTACTGTGATTATTGTGAAGCACAAATAGATGCATTGGATTTTGTGTGAACTACCTCCCTCAGTGTGTGTGTGTGTGTGCACAACATGTTCATGCCCTTAACTTATGCATTTGGTTATTGGATGGTTGCTACAGGCCGATTTCTTGAATGTTTTAGTCCACTTTATTTCAAATAAGATAGTTCGCTGTAAGAACAAAACAAAAACATTTTGAAACTAAAATAGCCTAGGCAAAAACTACACAACACTATTTTGTATCTAAATAGCAAAATACTGTATTTCTAAATTCTTATGCTCAAACAATGTGTGCAACACATAGAATGTGAAATATGTACATATACAACGAGTTTGTGTATGTGTGGTGTGTATGTTTCAACAGAGAGATCACTCTGCAGTCTTAATTTGCTTGTTATTTTTACGATCCTCAGTGTGGCTCTCAGCATTCAAGCTGTGGCTGAAAAATCAACCTACTTCCTATATTTTCTGTCTCCCAGCAACCAGTATTGAATTTGGGCACAGTTTATACATATGCTCCCTCCCAGCTCTGGGTTTTACCCCTGCATCACACACACCATATATACCACTTCCCTCTTTTAAAAGGGGCTGCACAGCAGTTTGGCCAGCTTTATCATGGCAAGCAAAGTAAAAAACGAGAGAGAGATGAGCATGCTTCTTAGTATGAGGGAGAAATTGATGATTCTGTGTCGTGTTCATTATTTGGTCCCTGTATTTGACCATAAAGTCTGTACCATGATGGTTTGGTACGAATACATGGATCGTTACATCCCTAACTGACATACTCATGTATTAATCTGAATTTGGATTTAAACATTTCTGTTTATTTTTCTGTTTCAGTGCTTCCCACCATTTCGGCTAGAAAGTCCGAGGTCAATGCTACGGCTGACACTGGTGGATTTGCTTTGTTGGCTTGTGATGCAGATGGGTTCCCTGAACCTACCGTTACCTGGGCACAGTATGTCATTTTTCTGTTTTGATAAGATTAACGAATCATATATAGGGATCAGATTAAATCAGATCAGACAGGAGGAGACCTGAAGCACCATAAAAGGCACCATTTTTTCCCCAAGACCCCTGTAGGAAACATGATATAAAGTGAAGGAGTAAAGAAAAAATTTCTTGAAAGATTTATGCATGTTGCAAGGTAAACAATATCTTACATCTTTCTCCAAAGCTGGATTACAAAAAAAAAATCACACACACATATATATATATATATATATATATATATATATATATATATATAAGCTAAAAGCAAAGCATACAGTGAATACAGTTTTAAGGCAGTATGTACTTTTTCTGGAAGTAACATCTTATCATCTTCAAAAACATCATGGCAGCCTGCAAGTCTATAGCAGTGCATTAAGGATATTCTCTCAAGAGCATTGCAAGATAAATTGAATACCAGTGCTGAATTGTATTGAATGGCCCATTTAAAGGTGCTTAAAGTAGTTTCATAATGGTCAATAATGTTACATATTTAATGTAAAACTCTATAACTATAGTCTTCACAGAGTAAGTTATTTTCATGGCTGTATATTTCACTTCTGTGTCTCTAACTTTGAGAAGAACTTTAAAGAAGCTCTGCTTGCTTTCTTACTGAACAAAATTTGTCAAGGAATTTTTTATTTTGCAGAAGGCCGTGCATCATTAGGGAGGACTATATTGTACAATGACTATTGTTTGAACAATAGTGTGATTACACAGGAAGTTGACTTTGTTATATGTCCAACTCTTAATGGTCAATCTGAAAAACCATAGGAATATCACCAGATGACAGAACAGACACTGAGCAGATTCATCATCAAGGGAATATTTTGTCACAAGGCGTTATACCACTGCTACTGCAGGGTAAAGATGTAAATGATGACCAAATTGTTTGGCAGGAAGCAAAGACTGAAATCTGTTTTACAGAACAGAACAGTATGCATATGATGCTAAACATACAATCTGAAACATAAGATCCTCTAATGTCCTTTTAAAATGTGTTGAAGGCACTGCTATGTAAATTCTTCTTGAAAAGTTTCTAAAATAATCAGAGCGCCATTTAGGAAAGAGATTAAGTTTAGTATTCTGGTGAGACCTGCAGGAGTTCCGTCTTGTTTTTGCAGCCAACAGTGCTCGTTTTTTTTTTTTTTTTCATTTTTAAGTTTGCTTTTAAAAGATATCTAGCATGGCATACTTCCCATTTTCAATAAAACAAAATGTTTAAATATTTTATCCAAGTTGAAGCCTATGAGCAAAGGTGTGCCAGTTATGTTAAAAAAAGGTATATTCTTGCAAAGCCAAACTGCATTCATTTAACGAAAGAGGTGCAGATTCACTTTAGCTTCGCAGAAGCACATAACGGTGCCTATTATGTTTGTTTACGACACCTTTGAGTTCTAACAATGTGTACAAACAGCCAAGAATCATTTCTTGTTGCAGGTGTTTGCTCAGTGTGCTGTCACATTTATGGTGCATCACTGATCACTTTGATGAAGCACAGCAGCAGCCCGCCTGTGAAAAGGAACCTTTACATGAAGCATTAGTTTGCAGAGATGTGGAGTAAATAAAATTACTGAGCTTGGGTTTTGCTCACAGCTGTTTTCAGTGCAGCTAAGCTGATGTGTGATGTTGTTCTTGGATCTAAAGAAGATGCTAAAAAAAAGGTTTAGGACAGAAAAGGAGATTGTTGAGAAAATAAGGGCTGTTGCACAGCTCTTTTTAAAAACACAGATAAATAAAAGAAAACCAAAACCAACAAAAGCTATAGAAGCTGTGATTTTCTTTTTCTATTTAATATCCTTTTACATCTTTTTTATTTGTCTCACAGCCCTTGCTATGTGCCAAATAAGTTAAGAAACCTATTTGTAGCCCGCTGAAGTTGTTTCAATGAAGGCTTGTGATGTGAACCCTTGCTGGTTTTTTTATTTTTTCCTGCTGCTACAGTAACAATGCTGTCCTTGAAGACGGTGACAAATACAACTTGAACGAGGATGGTTCTGAATTGATAATAAAGGATGTCAAGAAGGTGGATGAAGGAGATTACACTTGCATCGCCAAGAACAAGGCAGGAGAGAAAACAGAGGAAGTCAGCCTGAACGTGTTCGGTAAGAAAATGTCTTCATTTGTGTACATGCTTGCTTTAAGAAGAGGTTTTTTTTTTTTATTCTGGCCTTTCTTGTCACACTCATTGACATTTGCTGCACATTCCTCTACAGCTTTTCCAGTTGCTAGATGTGGAAACGCACACAATGAAGCATGCAGAATGCTCTGTTGAAAAGTAATTAGGCTACTTTTTAGGTTTCTGAAAACACACAATGTATCACAGAAGATTATTCTCTGAGAGGAACAATGCTGTAATATGTTTGTGGCTTCATAAGTCTCATAAAAATATTTTGAATACTTGACCAGAACAATAAAAATATATATTTTTTAACAGCTATGTTTAATGTAGTTCTGGAAATGGTTTGAATGATAAATGTCTAAAAAGGTGTCAAACAAGTGGATGAAATCAAATATATTATACAGAATCAGCCAGTTTTGACAAAGCTTTTGAGATTCCTTTAATGAATTTTGATTTACTTCCTTCTCAATCCAGAATCAGCAATAAATGAGCATTTTGTTTTAACAATCTATGCTGTTGTTTTTCTAGTGATACCCAACATTACCTACTTCAACAACCAGACTGCCTCGGAGTTTGACGAGGAAGTCACCCTGACCTGTGAAGCCTCAGGTGATCCCACACCCACCATCTCCTGGAGGTTTGGAAACAGGGTTTTCACAGAAGGAGAGCAGGTAAAGTTTGATTTTACAGTTAGTGTTTTTCTGTGAAAGTAATTAAAACCTTTAAGGGAATTGTTGCTTTGAATGAACGCCACTTCAAAAAACAGACATTGTTAAAACAGATGAGTGACATGTTTATGGCACAGGAGGCCGGGTTCTAACCAGTATGCAGTATTAAAACAATAAAAATATAGCAAAAATCTTCAGTATTGTTGGCAATCCAAACCATGGGTTTAAAATTGATGAATCTATGTGGAAGATGCTGATATTCAACTTATTACTTTTAAAAAATCCTTTATTTCTGTCAAAAAATGTATGAATACATTTAAACAAGGAAGTCAAAGAAATTAAGTCTCAACTCCATGTTAAGGCTTCATTATATCTTGCTGTTACTTTTAACAGTCATCACCTCCAATTCCAGACTCGGTCAATAGAACAGAATCTTTGTTTTTTTTTCTTTGTTTGTTTTATGCATTCAACCAAAATTTCCACTAGCCTTCTAAATTTATCACAATGTTGATGAATAACTTGGTTGTGAATGCCAGACGAGAACGTTTGCAGTTTGCCATAAAACCCATTCACATTCATTTACGTGGTTAATACCAGCCTGTGTTCAATTTTTTAAACTTTACTCAGTATTAATTAAAACCTTCTAAAAGAATATTTTGTGTAAGTGCTGTAAAAAGTGCAGATTTTACAGAAAAGTGCAAATGAGCTGAAAAATTGGAAAACTAGTCTGTGATGTTATCCTAATTATTATTTTAAATCAGATTGCTTTAGCTCACTTATGCTGCCCTGCCAAAGTGCTTTAAAAACCCACTTTAGACACAAGTAGTCTCCCCTTTTTTAAAGATGAACATGATGCAAGTAAAAAAAAGATTACGATTATGTTTAATGTGCTTTCATGTGTATTCTTATTTTCTGGGCTGCTGGTAATAACACTAAATTAAAAACTACAACATGGCAAAAGTCTTAAGTATGGAGCTATGGGTGCCATCCGTGTGCATTTTCTTCGGTACATTGGTCACAGTGTTCTTAGCCTGATAATCTTATTCCAACTTTGTCTTAGTGTCTTATCAGCTCATTAAAATTGTATAGATTTTTTTAAAAAAATCATCTTCACGTCTTGTTCTGACAACATGTGAGCAGTAGATGGATAGGTTGTTCAGAAAGGTAATTTTCTGCTGTGATTGCAGTAAACAGTATTAAGATAATTACCTCACTGCCTCTAGCAGGTTTGTGCCTTTAGAAACACCAGTGGTTTGCTCTTCAGTTTGTAAACAACAAAATAATTAATACGCACTGCTATTTCATCTAGCAGAAAAAAAATAGGTATCGTGGAGTTTTGTCATACCAAAGATTGATAATGATTTGTTCACGGACTAAAAGGTGGCCTTGAAACATTTGCTTCAGGGCAGCAAGAAAACAACAAGATTTGGTTTTAAATTGTTGTTTTAACATTGAACTAGTCTCTGAGGCCATTTGCTTTGATTCCTTGGTTCAAAATCACAAAAGAACCAATATTTTTTTAGCCTGCATCAAATACAGTTGTTGTATAAAGGATGCTTCAGATGATAGAAGCTGGAAAGTGAGCTGTTCTTATATAGTAACTGCACTGAAAGCACCTGTCCTGTTACGTCCCAAAGGACACAAAGAGACTCGGTTGAGAGATATTTAGGCCACACTGGCCTACTTTACTTCACATGCTTTGTCAGCTGCTGCCTTGTGATGGATTGTGACTTCAAGCTGCCATGTGGAGCAAATGTTACATCAAACGTAACACAAAGAAATTAACCAATTCTTGGACAAAGGTTAGACACTCTGTGTCTTTGTTAAAAATAAATTATGGTAAACACACATTAGAATCTTTTATTAACCAAACATTTACATGAACACCTTAAAGCCCACAAAATTTAAAGTTACTAAGTTTATATATTTGGAAACTCAAGCCTAAATATGAATCTTTAAATGTCCACATTTATATTTATGGATAATCCACAGCCAGATTTGGTTTAAATATCCCCAGTTTTTCCTTATTAACTGTGCAATTCATCACTGCCGCTGAGCGAAAGAAGTCATGGCTGGATTGCGAGTTTCTTAATGTTATCTTCCACCTGCACAACACGACTTGCCTTGCCCATCTCCATTCACAAGTGTCAACAAATGTCTTCCATTCACAGCCTGTCATCACCACTTTTTTTCCCTATCGGTCACTGTCAGAACAATTTCGATTTTATGTTGCTGCACCCAGAAAACGTCCGCGATCATTTGGTAATAGTACTCTAATTTTCTTTGGGTTGTCATTCATCATTGGTTTTCCCTTTGCCACACTCCGTCGCCCGTTTTTGCTCTATATTGCAGCAGTCTGATTGCCGAGCACAGACATATTCATAATGATGTGCAATGACAGAGCAGTAATTTAACTGAACTGCTCCTGCCTCTTTTGAATACACCTGTTTTAGTATTATTTTTTTAAAAGAACATGTGATGATACTATTGTGTCATTTCAAAAGGATTTCAGTGTGAAGTTATTTGCCTAAGATTTAATGAATAAGCGAATCAGCCCAGATCAGAGAAAGTGCTGATCAGTAAGAAAAGTCTCCAAGTGTCAGCAGTGGTTCACCTATAATTAGTTTTGTTGCCTTGTTTTTCTCAGCGTGGCCAATTCTTTATTACAGAACATTAATTAATAACCAGCTGGGAAGGCCCCATGCTGCGTCAAGAAAAATATGCTTTACTTTGGCATTTTGGTCAGTTCTATTTGTCACTGTTTTGAAGTAGAATTGCCAAGAAATTTTACTTTAACAATGCATTTATTGCCAAAAATATTGGAAGTTGATTATACCACATATTCAAATGATTTTATGTTCTGAATATTGCCAGTTAGTGTGATTTATTCAAATTGTTTTAAAGGGATTACAAGAGTACATTGTTTTTCTATTTCTTGATTAAACAAAAAAAAATTCTTTTTTTTTTTACAGCAAAAATGTTGAAATACAATATATATAAAAAAAATACCTCTACAGCAATTTTTCTGTATTTTTCTGTAAAATCAAAAGTTTACAGGTTTTATTTATTTAGCTTTTTCTTTTCTTTTCTTTTTTTTTTTTTAACCATCCATCCATTTTCTTTACCTGCTTCTCCTTTCCGGGTCCTAGGGAGCTGGTGCCCATCTCCAGCAGTCATTGTGTGAGAGACAGGACACACCCTCGACAGGTTGCAAGTTCATCACAGAGCCACGTAGGCTACGTTCACGCTTCTAGGCAAATGTGACCCAATTCCAATTTTTTTGCCCCTTTGCGACACAGATCGTGTGAACATGACAAACCCAATTTTTTCAGATCCACCCAGGTCTTTTCCGTATGTGGTAAGATGTTTTGCAAAGTGACCTCAGTGTGAACGTTCATGTCGTATTTCATCCGACTATTACACTGGACGAAAAGACAGTCTCTCACATTAAAGTCCCTTTACTCTTGGTTCCAACTTTGCATCTACACATGCCTCTGCACAGAGGCAGCAGCCACAGCTCCAAAAAAGGTCATTGTTAACATTTGCGCTCTTTTTCTTTTTTTATCTTCTTTTACGAATCGGATGCACAGTGGGCCCTGATTGGACAGCAACTTCAAAATCAATACACACATGCTAACACTTGCAGCGTCCATTTTTAGTTCCGTAAACTCAGCGTGCGGAGTGTGACGTCATGTCATCTTCTGCACATGCGGGTCATTTCAGGAATTGAAAAACTGTTAACACTGGAGTCCGATGGAGGTGGCATTTAAAATGTGATGTGAATGACCACACAAAAATGTTTGGATTTGAGCAAAAAATCAGAGTTGAGCGTTAAGATCTGCAGTGTGACTGTAGCCGTAGAGACAACCAGCCATTCGCGCTCTCAGTCACACCTAGTGACAATTTAGAAGTTACCAATTAGGCCCCAGGTCAGGAAACGATCCTGCAACATTGTTGCTGGGAGGCAACAGCTCTAAATACTACACTGGTGTGCCACCTTTTTTAACCAGGATATAAAAATCAATTTAACTTGCATTGTAATCCTGTATAATCCATCTGATATGTGAATGAATTTGCTTTGACGTCAATGACTTGTGAAGTTTTTTTTATTCATAGTTTGAAAGTTCAGCAGTTTGACATCTTGGTTTTTGCTAATAACTCTGGTGGCAGAAGCCATCATTTTTTGTTTGCAATCGTTATCTTTGACATTTTTATGGGTTCAACTAAAAATATGAGAACAAATTGTGTCTTTGTCTGAATTGCCCTGACATTTATTTTAAAATTGGATCCTTCCTCCAGACGTGTGTTATGTGTTGTCCCTTGTTGTGTTTTTTATGCTTCAGTAGTTTATAAATCAGGGTTTAGTGGTTTGTTAATCAACAGCAAAAATTACCTGAAAACCTGTTCAGTAATAAAAATATAGTGAAATTTAGTAAAAAATGCACACTGCAGAACCTTTTCACTAGTCCATTTTAGAAGAAGTCAAAAATGTCCGGCTCCTTTGAACCAGAATATAAAAAAAGAAGAAAAAAAACGAGAGCTTGCTCAAGATTGTAACTCACACAGCAATTTCAGAGTCTATACAATGATACTATTGAAATATGGTATTCAAAAAAGCATTTGCATTGGAAGAAAACATATTCTTAGACACGTCTTGCACTAAGCTGGCAACAGTTTAAGGTGTTTAAAGGTAATGGGTTAAAATATTCAAACTCACTGGTGTGATCTGTAGATTATTGCAGATAAATGCAGTCTGAATTCAGTGAATCCTTTTCTAAAAGCTTAAATTGCTCCACTATATCCATATCTGTCTTTGCCTCCTTTGTGTTTGTCCTTTTTAGGCTTCTTGGACGCGACCAGACAAATATGAGGTATTGCTACTAAATTCTTTAGCGTGACTCAAGTAGTAATACCCCAAACTTACACTGTAGACTTCCTCTTTTACCTTTTTATTGCAGAGCAGAGGTGTTGTCATCTAGCTCACATTTAACACGCTCTATATTTTAGTTGTAGCTTAAATGTGTAGGCCATTAGACACATTGTACAGTTAATTTAATCCACTTAGTTCCAGTACACATTTAGCCTTGCCCTATTTACTTGTCCCTGTTTATTCTTGTCGACAAATTTAATCTTGAGACACATAGATGGTGACGGTATCTCAAAGTTGTTCCATGTTTTTCAGCCATGCTGTTATTTTCCAGCTGCATGGTCTGGTTAGATCTCAGACTTCAAATTATTTGGTGAAGAAAACTATTCTTGCACCGTGTTTTAAATAGATCAGCAATTTCACAGTCTTAAACAAAAACACTATCTGCTCTGCTGTGAGCGAGCCATGACTCTAACCCACATAACTCTAAACACTGGTTTTTCAATGACACATCTTTTTGTCATGAGCAAGGGGTCTGCATGTTTTACTTAAACCACTTGCCTATCTGACCTGTTTAGTCACCTGGGACCTCATTTATGCTGGGTCAGCTCACCCCAATGACAAATGCATTTTACTTGTCCCTGTTGATACATTTAAAGTTGTTATTTTTTCATCCAGGCTGTAAGAGACACTGTTCTAATCATATGGGAAATCTCTTTATTCATTTTCTAGTACAGTTGATGAGATGGTGTCAGTAGCTCATGATTATCCATCCAAAATGGAATAAGAAAAAGTGAAATTAATGAAAAATATAATAACGGTTGAGGTTTTGTTGGAAAGACATGCAGTCTCTTGGCCTTTCATAAAAGGAGTCCCTTACAAAACAACAAACATACCCTAACAAGCTAACTTTTCTCACCATGCACTCAACAAGCTAAACTAAGAATGAACTTTTCTCACACTGCATGAACAAAATAAACACTCATATCCAAAATCCTAATAATTGTTTTCCTCTAAAAGTGTACAGTTAGTTTTTGGCCTTTAAGTGACAGCTTGGGTTCCTTTGTGAAGATTTAGGTCATTGCAATGGTTTCTTTGACCTGGTGTTACTGTATATCTGTGTCTTATTTTGTTACTTTAAATAACAGTTGACTGGATTTCAGGTTAATGGATCCAACAGGTCGCAACTGCATCATATGCATCAGAATTTGATTGTTTTGTTTGCAAGATATTACTTTTTGTGACTTTTTAAAAAAATGTTTCATAACATTTTCTTTTGCTTTTCTGAGCAAATGATTACTTTTGTTTACTCTGACCTATAATTCTTAAAGAGTAATGTTTCTTTTATTCCCATTCATTCCCAATTTATTTGTTATTCTTAATGTGTTAAAAGGTTTAGAGTGTGCAAGCTCAAATGTAAAACCAAATAAAAAACTACTACTATCTGGATGTGCAGATGAAAAAGCAGTCAGCATCTAAGTTGGTTCTTAATCCCATGGCATTTCTATATTCTTCTGTGAGTGGGGATCAAAGTTGATGTATTTTTGCAGTCGTGAAAACACAAAATCTTTTTTAAATGCTATGACAGCCCACTACAGAAAATCAACTCCTACTATTTCTACGAGCACAGAACTGTTCAACAAATCAACAGTCGTGGCCTTTTATGTTACACTGGCTAAAATTAGGCACATTACAAATATAACAAACTAAATGTGTCATCAAAGTAGCTGAACGCTTTTAAAGACTAGAGTGTAATTCCACTGTGATTCCGTTTATTTATGTGCACTTTAAAAACCAAACCAACCTGACATTTAAACAGCAGCATGGTTTGAGCGTAATAATTTGCTTGTCAATAGCTGTGCTACACAAATCAATCAAGTGGTCCCTGTAAAAAATTGGCAAAAATCACACGTATGTGATGTAATTATCCTGTATTGTAAATTGAGAACATAATATTAAGCCATATATTAGATGTGTATATATTTAAAACAAGACAAAAATTCACAACATTCCTGTTCAGACTTTCATTCAGGCATTAGTACCTATGGTTCCCTGGAAAAAGTCTTGTTCTTAAATACTGGTCTCAAGAATTACTTTGCATATGAATGTGTTTAATAATCCAGCATGCCATTAATTTAACATTTATATTTGCAGTTTTTTAATCTCTATAGAAATTTGATGTTATTTGCAATACAGCATATACATCACATTGGCATACAACTGTTTGGGTCATTTCTTAATTTATGTGAGTAGAAAATAAACTCATCTGAAGAATGTTGGAAAAATGATTTTTATTTTTTACCTTCACTCCTTGAAAAAACCTGCCTCAACCTTAAAAAACTTAACTATAACTTAGCTAAGATACACTAAGTGCTCACTTGATTGATTACAGGTTTGACAATTTTGACCAAACTTATACTTAAGTTTGTGAGAACAAAAAAAGATGGATTTGTAACCGTGTTAGTTCAGCCCTGCAAAGCAAAGCAATGGTTGCATACTAAAAGAAGAACAAGAAAAAAAAAAACATGTTTTTAATGCTTATTGTTACAAGTCTGTACCACTGAAATCAATTTGATGACCGGTCAAAGCTGAAATATTACCATTTCTTTATTGGAGTTAACTAATAAATCACTCTCAAAGGCTTGGCTTTTTTGCTTCTGTTTCTGCAGTATCATTAAAGTATTATTTTCCATTAACCTTTCTCTGTTTACATTCTAACAGTGTACTCGCACCAGCTATTTTCTGTGTTGCTGCAGCAGTGACACAAGATTAATGCTGCCCTTTCAAAAATGTTTCAGGACACTCCTTAAGATCTTCAGTAAACAGCAAACTATTCCTTCCAAATCTGCATCAGCGTGTGTGCACGTGTATATATATATATATATATACGTGTGTGTGTACCACTATGCTAATACAAAATGTATTATTAAAATCCAAATGTGCCTGAAACATTGTGGCAGCTGGGAGGAAGATGTATATCCCCGGTTGGTGTGAATAGTGTGTTGCCCAGAAGGAAGAAGAAAAACTGTTGCTGTATTTATCAGGGCCACAGCATTTTTTTTTTTTATTCATAATGTTATTTTTTTATGTTTTAAGTCCATCACTGAGAACTACTGGCTGGTAACTTGTTTACAGAAATTATATAACAATACAAGCTACATTAAAGTTCTTGGATTAAACCAGATTGTGTTGCTTAATTATAAAAGTAAGTGGGGGAACTCATGCCAGCTGTTAACTTGTTGGAGCAAAACCTATCCTTAGTAACTCCTCAGACTTAGAAAACAACAGAAAAGGAGGCAGAGGTGTGATGCTCTAATGAAAATAAAAGCAAGATTTAACAAGCTAATTGCTCTAACGGTGATTATACTGCTCTAGCTGCAATTAGATTCCCTGTAAATCTGCAACCAGACATCCATAAGCTAAAGACAGTATTCGATGCACTACAGGCGTTTGTAATTCTTAGATCAGGGTTTTTTATTTCTTCTGCTGCCTTCCAGGATGAGCCAGAACAGTTTCTTAGAGGTCTTTGTGGATCGTTTTTGTTATTATTTAATTTAAAGATCAATGTGCGAACACTGACTAATTGAACACCTACTTTAATATAATATTTTTTCTCGTTTACAACCAAATGTTAAAATATAAAGGATATAAGATGATGTACGTGTCAAGAAGGATGCAACCAGTAATACTAACAGCAAGTTCTAATCAATGCCAGGTTTCCATGGTTCTCTCCATCCAGCTCATCATTGTTGTAGTATTTATGTTCTTTCAGAGCACCTGTCAATTTTAAATGTAGCTCCCATCTTTGTGGTAGAAAAAAAAACAACATTTTTTGTGAAGGTGACCTGCATGTGAGAACAATTTGTTTCATTTCTTCTTTGTAGAGCCTTGATAAGAATGTTGTGGTACGCAGCCATGCACGGGTGTCCTCCCTCACCTTAAAAAATGTCCAGTTCACGGACGCTGGCCGTTATCTCTGCACTGCCAGCAACTCTATTGGTGAAGACAACCAGCAAATGTACCTGGAAGTCCGCTGTAAGTCACTTTACTCTTTTACACTTGACTGAGTGTTTAATCCCCTATTTTAACACACACATCCTCTCTAGTCTTATTTTTTCATTAGAATGTATGACATGGTTTAACCTTGACATGGTTGAGTTGAACATTTCTAGACTGAACCCTATTGCCAGAATGAAAAACACAACTACTTATTGACATCAAATCACATTTAAATGACATTATATAACTGATGTAAGAGGTGATTTTTCATCATGTGCCCAACATTTTTTTAGAATAACAAATGTTTGGGATAAATTTTCTTCCAGGATAAATTAAATTCTGGAAATCAAAACTGATGTTGGATGCCAAACCAACCAGTCCACCCCNAAAAAAAAAAAACACTTTCTGAAACTAAAAATGTACTGACGTATATGTCTAAGTCACTTTTTCTTATCAAGTTAAATGGTACAGCGTCTCAGAGAGAGAGCAGACTTCAACTAGGTCAGTGCTTTTTTAGGCTTTGGGAACAAGTCCTAATTCTTTTGATGAGTTTAAAGTGTCATGATGAGACATGTAGATGACGGTGGTAGTTGTAGCAATGATTTTACAGAACAAGATTGTTAAAATGGGTCTTGTTCTGTGGGTTACTAGAAATTCTACTCATTACACTGGCTTGACCATAAGAATCATCAGCATTACAAGAGTCTCTAAACCTCAATTTGAAATCTAACTTTCTATCAGTAAAAAAAGAGGGGAAAAAAGACAATGGGTGCCTAATTGGATTAATAAGTCCTGTTCTTGATGTGCTTGCGAGATATCATCACAATGCAGCATTGATAGAGTTGTTTGAGGACTTGCAGTAAGACAGAGTAATCAGCAAATAATCAGGTAGCTGATTCATTGTTGCCAAGTAATTATCGATAAGGAAAGGTACTTTTGTTGTGAGCAGAGCTCTCACTCCCTGTCCTCTATCGCCACTCACACAATGAAGACGTTATCTAAGGATGGAACCGCCTATCTGCTGCACAGCGTGATCCCATTAGCTGGGCTCGGTTTATCTGGGTTTGCTGCTGAGGCACTGATACAGTAGAAACATGTTAAAATGGTCTCTGTTTGAGCTCCACTTTCCTAGCAGCAAAAGTTTGTTTAGCATGAACGTCTTAAAAATTTGTTTTACAGATTTATCTCTGTCTTGAGGACTTTTTGCTAGTTTTTGTCATGTTGTTTCTGCAAGTATGAACAACTGAATAGCAGTAAAATATTTAAGTTAATGAGGTATTAAAACGGAATGTTTAAGACAGATGTATTTCCTTATATATAACCTATATACCAAAACCTGGCCTGACAAAGGAATTTTGTAGGTGTTTGTTATACTATTTTAAAGTGTGCCATTTCCTTGAAAATATATTTTATCTGGAGCCTTGATAAGTGCTGCCAGAGCAGAGAAGTGCTTTAGGGAAAGATAGAAATATTTCTAATCCCACAATTCTTTACTTCTTTAAGACAGAGGACTTAATATAGACATGACTGATTGTATCATTTTGTATTTTTTTTTCTTATTATTATTCTTTTCTTTTCTTGTCCTTTCTTTTGAAAAGAGCTTTACCAAGCATCATTATAATAGTAACACTTAAAATTTAATTTTGGATGATGGACCCCGAAAAGCCCTTAAAGATGAAAAATTCTATTTTAGTGAACTTCAGCTGATTAGATATGTATTTAAATCCTTTTTTCCCTTTATTTCTCTCACTGCTTTTGTCACTTGAATACCAGAGACATATCTTGAGGCATCCATCAATCAGTTAGGTTGGATTTTCTAGTTTAAAATATCATATGTTCCATTCCTGTAGCCCTGACAATTGTTGGAATGTCTTTATTTATTTATTTTAATTTTTTTTTGTTTGTTTGTTTGTTTTTTGTTTAACCCATGCCTGATGCTGTAAATTCCAATTTCTGTTGATGTTTTTTTTAGATACTCCAAAAATCTTAGGTTTAGTGGCGACATACACATGGGAAGGAAATCCAGCCAACATAAGTTGTGTGGTTGATGCTCACCCCGGAGCCTCAGTGGTTTGGTTCAGAGATGGCATCCAGCTGACAAGTCCCAACTCAACCAACTTGAAAATCTACAATACGCCAACCGTCAGCTACCTGGAGGTGAGGAACCAGCCATCTCTAAGTTCTGCAGTACTGATATGCAAAGGCATAAAACACACAAAGAAGCTGTGACAAATGTATATGAAGTTTCAGTGTGGACCCCCNAAATTGTAGTAATAAATAAACTAAAAATACTAAACAACTTATGTGAGACTGAGGAGTGATTTTAAATGATGACATGAAAAGCTAACAAGTAGTCACAGACCATGTCTAATTGAGTTGTACCCATGAGTTTACATGTTATTTTTTTGTCTCTCAGATTACACCGGAGTCACAAAATGACTTTGGGAGCTACAACTGCACAGCAACTAATGCGATGGGCACCGAATCCAAAGAGTTCCTTCTCATTCAAGCAGGTTCGTTCACAAAAATAAGAATAATTTTGAAAAGCGTTCTAGTTATTTCTCTTTCAACTAGCAAAATTAAAAGCAAGGCTGTTTGAAAAAACAAATATGCACCTTAAATGATGAAATGATGAGCTTATCTGTAATGCTTCATGCTAAAAATAAATGAAAAGCAGGTAAGGAACATCTTTAATCTCAACCTCTGCTTTTCAGTCTTTACTCAACAATGAGTTGAAAATACATTATCCAACATTAATCCACCTGCCTTCAGCAAAATGACTTGTAGGAACAAAAGGCATGTCAAATGATCTGAAATATTTGAAGGTACACATCATTTCAGAAACTACAGTGTGTAAAATGCAGCATCTATGTCATATCCTACATGCAGCATTTTGAACAAGCTGCAGCAGAGTGAGCTATTTTCAAATCATCACACTGTCAGACATCAGGCAGTAAAATTAAAAGTATGAATGACAGTTAAATTTATGGTACTTCTTTGCAGTAGTTCCGGCTGTGCTAACTACATTTTCAGAGACATCCACTTCAGTGGAGTGAAGATGATGCTAATTATCTGGAGATGATTTTACAGGGTTGTCGCTGTGATATATGTGTGATTGTCCGTCTACAAAAATAAAAATGGATTAGATTTATCTTGAACATAACTTTGTGATATTCCACATTTTAAACTACACAGAGATGACAAGAAAACTGCTGAAATCACAGTAGATCTCCACTTAAAGCTGTTTTTTTTTTTTTTTTTGCCTTGCCTTGTCTTCATTCTGTATGCAAATTGCTTTGGACCTCTGGCAGGTGATAGGTCGCTCAGGATCTCTAAATGCTGTGTTGTTGAATTAATTGTGGTGACACCCTTACTGCCATTGTGTAATATCCTGTGGGCTTTTCGAGGTAATTTTCCTGCTTTACCACAAAATTCATTAGTATATCTGAAATAACTCCCTCTAACAGCTGACCCTGACAAACTTAGCAAATATATCTTCTTCCTTGGTTTTCTATGATATGTATAAAATAATATAAAACAAATTTTATATTAAATGTTTAAATAAAAGGCTAAATAAATCCTTATTATTGTTCAGATAGTTCTTTAATGAAATAGCTCAGGAAAAGTAAAATTATCAGTCAGGTTTCTGTGCTCTGGGGAGCAGCTCCACAAAGTTTAGGGATGCGTGATTTGCAGCAACAGTTAGTTTAATTTGTTGCCCTTTAAGCATTCAGACTCATTGTGGAATTCCAACGAAGGAAAAGCTGCTTTAGTGTTTATATTCAGACAAGATCAAAGTCCAAAACCTCTCTAGTGACCACCAGGAATTCCAACATTTTTTAGTTTGAATGTACATCTTAACCATAGTATTGATAGAGTAGTATCAATAAAATATATCAGTCTTTTATATTTAGCTTAATCTTTTGTGAAAATTTGACAAAAACATGAAAGAAATGACAAGTTATTTCTCACGTCTTGAGGATTCTAGCCTGAGGAAGCATATATTTACTGTATTATGCAATCAAACCATGACTGTAAGGTGATAAAAAGATTAAAGAAAAAGCTGTATGAGGGACCCAACTTCCTCTTTTCCATCATAAAGTTTTCCTCTTGAAAGATTAAAACCAGCGCAACTTGGTTCATGAAAGAAAGTTAAACTATGTGGTGTGCTGTTTCTGTGACCGTGTCGCTCAGTCCTTTAATCATGAATCAAAGTGCTTTACAGGCGTGAACTAAATCTGTCACTGGAAAATCATTTAGTCATGTCTAACAGTTCCTCAGTCGTTTGGTAACCAGAGGCGTTGCAGCAATAAATGCAGATCTGTCCTTGTTAAAAGCATGTGAAAATGTTGGTAAGACACACATGCAGCCCAGCAACCACATACAGAGAAGATACTGAACTTTCTTCTGTGAAAGCAAAACAGTTCTTTTATTTAATTTCCTTTTATTTGGTGACCCTAACTTACATACGTAAATCCATATTTACATCTTCTTGGTCTACAAGTAAAGGTTTATGTTGTAGCATTATTGTAATATTAATCAGAGAAAAAAATTTGGTACGACTATTATCTATTTTCATATTTCAATTCGTAATATAGGAAGATAGAAACACATAAAAAGCCTCATAGATTTATAGCATTTTGACTGAGGCACTTTGGTGTCGACATCACAGGCGATTATTGACATAATTTACAGTGACTGGAGTGAGAGCTGCTTTACATAATAACTCACAAGGTGCCGCAATAAAATGGCAGCTTAATGACTGCTATCTTAATGCATCAAAAATCAGCATTCCTTGAAGAAATGCATATTGGTCACTCCCTTGCATGCCAAAGTTTTAAACAATAACATGAGTGCTCATCTGTCATGGTAGCAAACAATTAAACAATAGACTATTTTATACCTAATCGCTGCAGAGACCTTTACGATGAAGCAAAAATCAAATTACAGTCTAGAGACACAAGAAAATACAGTTACTGCAACCTGGTCTCTTTAAACTGATGCCAAGATTTTATATAAACATTTAATGTAACACAAAGTGAAAGTGATTAATTAAGTCCAAAGGTTAGAAAGCAAAGTGAACACATTTAAAAAACAGCTGCCCTTTTTGCACAGTTGCTGGCATATAAAAAAATCCCTACCGGACTGCTAATGTTTCCTTCTGATAATTCATACAGATCAAGCAAAGTCAGTGTTATGTGGTTGTGCTTAAAAGCACTAATGAAGACTATAAACAGCCTTCATCGGTTAATTCGAAGAGTTAACAGCTGTTTGTGTATGACTGTCTTTCATGCACTTTGTCACGTTTCTTTTGCTTTTTAAAATTAGCTTTTGTAAGTAGAAAATGTCTTTTTTTCTGTCTGCTGGTACAGAGGTTCCATCATCACCAGAAATCCAAAAAGTGGAACCATTCTCAAGCACAGCAGTGGTAGAGTTTGAGGAACCTTACTCCAGGGGGGGTGTGCCCATCATAAAGTACAGAGTGGAATGGCGTTTGATTGGAAAAGAGTGGACCAGCAAGGAGTACAACACTGTGGATGGTGAGTTGTTTTTTTATCTTTTTCTGGATATAATATACATACTGTATACAGAATTCAAGCATAGTTTCACAGAAATATTCAGACTCTGGGAGCAGACTGAAAACTGCCATAAAAAAGCCTGAGTCATAATCACTTTCAAACATTTCCCTCAAAGGGGGAATAAAACTTATTGAATGTGGTATCTGTACCTACAACTACATCCACTACACATTTGTGTCTGATAAGGGGGAAATGCATCATCTAAATTTATTAAATTAATTAACTTTGACAATAATGCAATATATTTTATAAAAATGGAACAATTCCTCTATTTTTGTATTAAATTTCTGAAACACTAGTTTAAAAGTGATACATGAAAAATTATACTAAATAAAAATGTGTATTAGTATAGCCTAAAATGTAGTTTTAGGATATTTTCATGGGCTTATCTGATCTGTTCCCAAAAACGAGAAAAGTTAAAAGAGATAAAAGAGCTGTGGATTTATCTGATTGTTTTCAGGTGAAATTTATGTCGTCAGCGGTCCAGTTTATTGCTTGTGATACCAGAGCTGCACATTATGATGAAGGTCATACATTTCTGCAATTCAATTACTGTTTGCCTTACACTGTTGTAAATTGCTTTATGTTGGCAAACAGATTGAATCAGTTTGTCAGGAGGGTCTGAATGGCCAAGCAACCCATTATTAAAACAATTGAAAATAAAAAGAAAATAAAAACAGAACTGTTCAAAAATCTTATCCCTTATTAGACAAAAAATGCAGATTAAATTTGCAAGATGTTTTTTTATTAGATCTTATAACAGCTTGCCTTGTTCCATCTATAGTTTAAGTTTTGTTGTTGTTGTTTGTTTGATTGTTTGCTTTTTTGAACGGTATGTCTTGGATGATCTTTTGACAACAAATTTGAGTTGGGCTGGGGTCAGATGGGCATTTGATTTTAGGTTAATAATGTTACTGTACATTCTATAGAAATCAGATATCATATCTGTAACCTGCAGTTCTTACTCATAGTGTGTCAAATGCTGTTGTTCTTTTAGGACTGCACAGTGACACAGATCTGCAGAAACAGCTGTGATTGTTTTGGTTATTTAGTTTTAACAGCCAACAGCATAGCTAATGGTACTGCTGCAGCAACAGTGTGAAACTACAGCCTTATGCTGCCTTCCATTTACCTCAGAAGCTGGAATTCAGATCTGAGAATGATGTCAGACACAACTTTATTGTTTTTTTTTTCCATTTGCAAGTCAAAAAACCTGTACGATTTGCTAATTGTTGTGCTCAGTGACCAGACTAACTCCCATTAGCATACAATTCAATAACAATGGATTTCTCCACATTCTGTGCATTCAATCACAGGAGCAACATGCTCACTGACAGTGATTTAACAGTAAGTGCTACATGTGGGACTACATTACTGAGAAACACACTGACTGAAATAAAATGCAATATTCATTCCTGCAGCTTTTCATGAATGAGACAGCCATATTGGATTTTGCGATCATGGCTGGTTAGGAATCTCTGACTTTCCAAGCCAGAATTATAACTTTGGGGGACTTACAAGTTCTGACTTCCCAGTACAAATGGAACACATCATTAGCCACAAATGCTACAGCTAGCGTTAAACAGTTTAGCTTAAACAATAAATGAAACAAAACATTTTTCAAAGTTTATACGGAAAGTGCAACATTTTAATTAGCTTGCTGATCCATTGATTTATATCTGAATGATTGGTTTACAAATAAAAAAAAAACAATGACAAGTTGTGTAATATGTCATATTTTATTTTGCTGTGAGTATTTAATAGACTGCAGCCACAACATGCAACAAACATTTTTGCTAGTTTAGCAATGGCAGGTAATCCAAACATGACAGTAGGTGATGTCAGGAACAGAAGTAGAACACAGTGTAGCTGAAATGACAGGGAGTACAGACACTGACAGGCCCCAGATAATATCCCTGTCCCACTGACGGCTTGTAGCGCTCACAAATCTGGATGGTTTTCGTCTTGCCTGCCACATGGGATGTATCAGTCAGTGGCTGACAGGCTTAGCTGTCAGCTCAAGGCCCAAGAGCTGCCTGCCATGCAAACATAGTCACAAAACAGAGCACATGGATCATGCATGAACAGTAAATGTTACCAAAAATACCTCACTCAGTCACAAGAGCTACTCTGTCTCAGATAAAATGGAGTATTTTCGAAGCACTGGATAGACATTCTTTGTTAAGAGTTGTTACTTTGTAAATTCAGAAATACTCAACTCTGAGTTATTGAGGCAACAATGTGTCTAAGAGGAAGAGAGCAAGCTATGACTGAAAACAAATAACCAAGTGGATAAATTGTGTCAATAAAGAGGCTCTTGAATCTGTCACAATACTGTGAACCAGAGCTGCCATCACATGTTTAAAAGCAGTACTGCCAAAAGTATATAGCACCTCATCCCTACAGACTATAAGCACACAGAATCCCTGCAGTTTAAATGTGTTCTTTAAGTAGGTCTGTACACAGTCAATAATTTAGATTTGAACATTAAGTATTGTTTATAGCAGTGAACATTAATGTCTTGCGTCCACATTGTGCCATCATGGTTAGATTATTGAACTATTTCTATTGCAGTTAAAAGTTGGTCCAAAACTTAGCTACAAGATTACACAAAGATCCTGTTTCACACTCATATTACTCCAGTTCTTATCTCTCTATGCTGAGTTCAATTAAACCTCTACATTGACATCATCAAGACTATTTATTCTGCCACGACGGAGGCTAATTTGCTGTGTATTGCAACATGCATATAGCACAGTATTAGTACACACAGTTTGTTGTGTAAATATTATTCCCAGCCAAAGGCCAGGGCGAGACCATTGCACTGCACTAGAGATTGAGCTCTGAAGTTTGTTTCTGAAAATTGCAAATCCCTGACACACTTCACCTCACATCAAACCTCCACCCCTCAGGTCATGGGCAGCCTGGCCTAGACTAGAGTCTGATTCTAGCAGCAGGGTGACCTGTATCCAAAAGGCAATCTGTTGTTGGATGTGGGGAAGAGAGAGACCCGTTACCTAGGCAACAGGAGAGGCGCACCCTGCACAGGAGCCCCCAGGAGAGTGATACACTGGAGGAAGGGCTTGGTTTGCACTCCCGGCTATTTGTACAGCCTATCATGGGAAAACTATTTTGTAAATTTTAGCAGAAAATCACACAACATTGTGATAAACTAACAAGAGAAGTCTGTTGTACAATATGAGGGATAAACATAGTTCACCTGATTCTCTAACCTGAGCTGTGAGGGAGCTATAAAATTCAGGACTTAATTTAAGCACCTCCTTGTCTATAAAGCCATAAATAGTCAGGCTCCTGCTTATGTAAGTTTTAAGTTTTGACCCCTTAGGCTTCTAGACACTTAAACTCTGGCAATAAATGTCTTTAAGTGTTCCTCAACCGAAAACTCGAGGGAAATGTACTTTTTCTATCCTAGCTCTCAGACTATAGAGCTGTCTTTCTCTGGAAGTCAGGATGGCAAGCTATTTTTAGTGATATAAATCGCCGCTGAAGACCCAATTACTTTTGTACTTTTGTGTTTGATTCACCAGTTTTAGAACTCCCTTTTGCCTTGTTTTATTATTTTATTTTATGATCCTCAAGGTACTCATTGCAAAAACATACAGACTGGACAAAAAAAATCATAAAGTAAGAAAGAAAATCTGCACAATTCTTTTCATATCAATGCACAATGTGTGTCAAAATTAAAAATTTGAAGGCAAAATTTGTGACCGGATGCCAATATGTGTTTACCTACAAAAAGATATATATATATATATATATATATTGCTTAATTGACAATTATAAGATAAAGAAAGCCTCGAGTATCTTGAGGGCCTCATCTTTTAACAACTGTTTGTGGTGTACTTGCCAAACAAAAAAGTTGTTACAGAAATGTTTGTAGGTGTCACCTTTTTAAATTTATTTTTAAAAATTATTAATACTTTGGATGTCTTGAATAATTTCTTAATATTACCAGCTTTTGCATTTTTTAGCACGGATTTCCTTAGGCTGTTGTAAGTGCACAATGTAGAGAAACATGCGCTGAAGAGAGCTGATTCTTTACCAACTGCTGGGTTCTGTGAAGATAACCTTTTTCAGAAGCAGCAGGAACCAAATCACTACAGGCTGGCAAGAAATTTCATCAAAACATGAACTGTTGCAGCTGTGACTTCAATTTTATTGTAATGGTAAAAGCCTGCTCTAGGTTCATCTGCACTCATGCTTTCTGGCTGTATTCATGCAGTTTCCTCTTCACAGTCACCAATGCTGAGTTCGCTGTGAAACACCCTCTCATTGACATGTTAATCAAAGACGTGGTGTCACAGTACTGGAACAGTGTTTCTCAGGTATTCTGTCACTGCCTAAATTTGCTCCGGCCCATGAAATTATCCTTCTTTGCGTTGCACTGAGAGATACCAGCCACATTTTACAGCTGAAGTCCTAAAAGCTCACACATATGTAAGTCTTTCCATGTTGCATGTGCAGATCCTGCCTGAATTCTAATACTGTTGAATTAATTCTGTTCGTCCATGAAATTTGCATTTTAAGATTACACAGACAGCCTCTCCTAATTGCTTTCTTTTAGTATTACACCTGATGGCCCTTGTCCTACAATAGATCTTTAATTTAATTTGTTTTCAGGAAACAAGAATACCACAGAGCCCCACAATAATTATTATTTGGCTTTTTTGTGCGTTTTTGCTTTTAACTAGGTTGGCTTACTTTGTTCCCATGCTCATCTTCTACCTCGTGAAGCAACAATGACTCCTCTTTTGGTCGAAATGTTAGATTGAATCCCTGAGAATTATCCATTTTAAACAGGTTGAAAAGAACAAAACTAGTAATCAGACATGCTGCTCAAACAGAATCAACATATTCAGCTTCTATCCACTGCCCTTATTTGCTTTATTAAACATTTTTCTTTTATTCTGATGTGATTTAAGTGTACACTGTGCAAATCAAAATCCAATAAAACTGAAGCCAAAGTACACAGTTTTTTCTCTGCGCCTTTGTATCTAAATTATGAAAACAGCCAAAGTCCTAAATAAGATTATTTAATAATCCCCTGACTTTATTATCTATTCAGGGTAAAATTAGTACAGATCAGTAAGTGCACTCTAAGAAAGATAATAAATATTGTACAAAGAGCTGCAGTGATTACTATAGAGGAACAGCCAAAATAGGAAGCAAGGAAAGAAAAGCAAACCCAAAACAACAACACAACATCCCTGACGAAATTAAAAAAGAAAAAGAATCATATAGTGGTTTTGTAGTCAGTTATTAGAAAATCAGAAATTGTATAAACTTATTTGTTTGCCCATTAGCTTTTAGATAAAGCCTTTTTGTTCCCCAGGACACATTCACATAAAATGATACAAACAAAAACATAAAGACAAAAATAAAGATAAGCAGCAACTTCATATCTCTCAATTTCACAGGAACAAGATAAGACAAAACAAGCTAAATGCAGCAGAGCAGGTGAGCTGGCTGTACAAAAACAAAGAAAAAAGTAAATAACAGAAATAAAGTCTACTCCTAGGTTTTTCGTCAGTGTTGCTATTACAAACTGTAATCCCAAAAGAAAAACATAATCATTCTTCTCTTTGGTTTTTATAAGTTATTGTAATTTCATGCACTTTTATTTGAATGAGATGTTATTTTTTTTAGATGAAGATATTTTTTAAACTGGAGAGTGAATCTGTGTAAAAAACAGAAGAATCTATTTTTAGCAGACACCATAAAAACAACAATTATACTGGCTTATGCATTTTCCATACATTAGCATATAACCTAAAAGCCTTACATTTTTTGAAGGAAGGCATATTGGCTACTGCATTTCATGCTAAAGCTTCAGATTAAGATTATCTCATGTTGTAGCCATTTTGGTCAAACCTTAAAAAAATGTAACACACAATCTCATGCGAGTATGTGTTGTGAATGGCTCTCAGCTACAACCACAACAAATGTAGCTAAATGTCTGTGTAATTGACTGCTTTATAGCCATTTTATGTTTGCTAAGATTAATTAGCCATGGCGACCATCCTAAATTCTTAATTCTAAAGTTAATCAATTGTAGATGTACGTTCAGTGATGATGTCTGAAAGTTTCATTAAAATTCACCTAATGGTTCTTGAGGCTTTTTGCTAACAAACGTGGTAGACTTTAACAGTTGATGCTGAAATTTAAAGAAAACATCTCGTGCCATAAGTAGCACTTGAAGTGTGTGAATGATTATTAGCTACAACTATACTAAATTTCAGGTCAATATCTGTAAAACTGACTGAATTATAGCAATGTTTGTGTTTTCTAAAATGAGCTGGTTGTGGTGGCCATCTTGTTTTAAGGTAGTTTCATAATTCTATCCAGTGTTTTGGTGAGATATTTTGCTAACAGACAGACAGAGTGGACTGCAAATAGTCCATTGTAAAATGTTAAATAAATGTCGTATACAATATGTTAGAGCTCAAAATAAGTGCTGAGAATCAGTTTCAGCTACTACCACACAAACCTTTCACTTAATATCAGTAAAATTGACTAAATTATAGCTGTTTTGGGGATTCTTAAGTTCAGATGGCTCTGGCAGCCATCTTGTATCGGGTTGGCCCCAAATTATAATCAGTTGTAGATGTACATCAAATGATTACTTTCTGCAAATTTCATAAAAATTTTGCTAATGCTACAGACAAATGAAAACAGACATGAAGACACTAGTTTAACTATTATCACCTTCAATAAAAAATACAATTTCTCTGTTTTACTTTAACAGTTTTCCTGGAAAAACCTAGATATGAAATAACCCTGCATACCTGTTTACAGACATGACCAGGATAACCATCACTGGACTGAAACCGGAGACAGCCTACGAGGTCAAGATGTCGGCCATCAATGGGAAAGGTGAAGGCGAGAGCACCCTTGCCAGACCTTTCAAGACAAAGCCAGTCCGTAAGTGCCTCCCTCTCCACTCGTCTCCCCCACCCCTGACCTCACAGCTTTGAACCTAATGCTGCAGCACCCTCCGCCTCCTGCTTATGACTAGCAGAGTCCAGCTGCTTCCAACCCCACACTCCTCTGTTCTCACGCCAAGTCCCACCGTACTCCTTTTTCGTCCAGGCAAGGCGAGTCAGTAATTCATGACACCACCACTTCATAATTCAACTGCTTAATATCATTAACTCCAGAAAGTATCTTTCATAGCTGAGTGGTATTATTTTCTTTTATCCTCATAATTGTATGCACCGTGTATAGTAGACATTACCTTTGTGGTTTACAAAGGCGTTTTTAGCACACAGCGAAAGTGATTTAGAGATTCTTCTCTGAAAAGTGCTTGCACACTCTTAAATCTGATTTAAACGTCAGCGTGAGGAGATGTCAGGTGTGTATTTATAGATCACTGACAGCATGCATTTTTAATATTGTAGCCACAGGTCATGTCCTGTTGAAGATAGTTAAGGCTTTCTGATGGTGATGGCAGTGCATGATGAAATGCTGGGGTATTTCAGAGGTCTTTTTTTTTATCTGTTTTTGATGAAAAGGAGCAAAGGTACCTGAGAAGCAGGCAGATTAAGAACACAGGCATCGTCAGACTTGTTTTACTCAGAGCGTGAGGCTGCATAAGCTTAACTGCAGATTGTCCTTCAGTAGCAAGATCTATTGCAACCTCAACTCCTCCACCCCTCTCTATTTTTCATGCACTCAGGTGACAGACAGTGAGACAAATCAAAATAATGTGACTAACAGCATTTTTACGTATATTCTGGTCATAATTCTAAGGACTAGGGGACAGATATGTTGTTAAAATGAATTGAAAACTAGTATTTAGCTGTGGGTGGGCCCATTTTAAATGCTGCATATTGCAGAAATAGATTGCTGTAGGTTTAGTTGGTGTGACATACATGCATGATGTAGTTCAGGTCCGAGACATAAAACAAAAAAAGCAGCAGGGCTGCGGTAAAATAATTTTATGAGGAGAGACAAGACGAAGAAGGTTAGTTGCAGGAAATTACCTTGGCATAGGCTCAGAGCCCTTTTTAAAATTAATTTCTTATGTAGGAAAAAAATCCTAATTTTAGTGAACTGACAGACTTCTAATAGATTCTGGAAAAGGCAGAGTTGAAGATGTTGGAGATTTATATTACTAAAAAAAACCAATTCAAATGTGATCGTCATTGTTTATTTAAGAAAGGAAATTGTGCCAAACATAACTGCTCAACAAGTTCCGAATGTACATAAATAAAAAAGTTTCAAAATAAGAGAAAAAAAATACTGATGTAAAGTTTTCACGTTTATTTCATCCTAGAGTGAAAATAAATGCTAAAAACAAATATTCAAATATATATATATATATATATATATATATATATATATATATATATATATATATATATATATATCAGATGTTTTTGTAGTTAATTTATGTAAACAAAGTCAAACTCTTTTTACTGTCTATTCATTAAAAGTTAAACTGAGGACACACTATACATTTTTTGCCAGATTTTACCAATAATTCTCAGTTGTGCAAAGTCTGTGGTAGTTGGCACAAAAATCTGCAGTTGTGTGAGGGGACCCGACCCCGACCTCTGTCGCCGTCAATCAAACATGTTTTAGCCAAATCTGAACTCAATCAGATCGTATGAACCGATTACCAACCCATCTGCAAACATGTGTTGCCAGCAGTCAAAGAAAAGAAAGGATGAGACGCAGGAAGTAACGTCAGAAGAGCAAATAGCTGCACAGACGACCAGCAGCAGTGAAGCGATCCTCCGTCACGTTTGCTTAACCTTTAAACTCACCCTCGCACAAGTTTGCTCAAGAGTTTGATAGGTTGAGGTAAACTGTTAAAACTCTTCACAAATATTATGGTAAAAAAAACAATTTAGAATGTTTAATAAAAAACAGTGTCACTGTAATAAAGACAGTAAATCACCCAAAAAAACAGCATATCGCTTTAATTGTTACAGTCTTAAAAATATTTATCATAAAAAATTTGGAGGGTAAAATAATGGTAATCATTTGTTCTATAACTAGCTTTAGTTGATAAATCATATAGTCTGTGATCCCTCATTCGCAGTTGTTTGATTTGTATTTTCCAGGCTTTCATTTGTCAACCAAAGATCTGCTGAAAACAGTCTGTTAGTTTACTTCAAGCCTTTTCAAAATCTGCAAAGACCCTGAAAGTTGCATAACGTGCCCCTAGTTTCAGTTTAACCAGGCTACAGGTAGAAAGCAGCCAACCTGTTTTGTCATTCAGAGCTTCAAGTCAGGGTCATGAATAAATCTTTGTTTTACTTTGTTCAGCCTCCCTGTCATGTTTCCATCTGTGCCTCTTCACCTCACTGCTCCTGTAGAAAAAAACTCCCTCCTTAGCTTCCTCCTTATTATGTCTGATTCAATACAGCTAAGAGACATGTTTCATCAGATGTCTGAGTGAAAGGATCGTTCATTTACGTAGCCTTTTTTTTTTTAGTTCAATTTGCATTCGAGATAAAACTTTACATAATTTTATGTAAATCAAATGAATGTTTTTGCAGAAAGATCAGGATATCTTATGTGCATTTGCCCGTATAAAATTGTATTTGCTGAGGAATAGCAGAGATGTGATCCTTATATAGTGTGTCTTATAAAAATCATTGACTCTCTATCTTAACTAAGAACTTATAGCCACAGAAAAGGAGTTTTCAAATTTTTTATTATTAAAAACTGAAGAACAAGAAGAAGCAAATATCCTGTGAATGGAAGCGTTATAGGAGTATGACACGGGGTTAATGATGTGGCAGGACAAAAATGTCCTCTTTCATTGATCACATTTCTCATTTCATTGTCTTTGTTCTCTTTCTGTTATTATTTTCTTGTTGTTTTTCATCTGTTCTGTTTTCCACTGGACCTCTCAGATTATTCTCTCACAAGTAAGTTTATTTTCATCCCGTCTTCTCTGCTATATTTCTCTCCACATTTGTCTTCATTCCCTTTGCAATGTTTGTTTTATTTTGACCGTTCTTTCAATATTAAACATATTAATCAAAGCTATTGATCTCAGGACGTCTTCCAAGAAAGACTGCAGTGGAATAATCAAGTACTTCCAGAACTGTAATCTATCAGTTCTTCTTCAGTCATACTTATTTTAAAGAGCTCATTATTTCACTCTGAAGGGATTTTTCCACATATACTTGATGACAGACTCATATTAGATGATTAGTGCCAGCAAACCTATCTATTTCTTGCCCATTTCTTATTGTTGTTTTGTTACTATTCTTGTTTAAAGCATAGATTCTATTTTCTGACACTGACACATGTCAGAAACTGATGTGTGAAGAAAATATTGGTGAAAACTGTTTATTTTCCAAAATGAAATATATCTATATGAAAGACTGGTATCAAATCCACAAAAGGTCTGAAAATACCTTTTAGTTTTTGTTGGGTTCCAAGAAGTGAGATTTAGAGCTTTTTTGAGTCTGGACTCAATGTTACCCAGAAAAAGGTTTTAAATGGATATGACTGGAAAAATACTGTGTCCCTGAAGCTCAAAAAAAAAAGAAAGAAAATTAAGAAAACAGAGATGAGACAAATAAGAGCAAAGATAAGAAATTTTGGCACAAAAGAATAACAAGAACAGCCAAACAACAAGAAAAACAATCTACAACACAATTAACAGAGCCTTTAACTGATCAGATTCAGCTACTTCACTGACTTTATTCATCACATTTGGATCTTGGAAATTAAATAACTTCGTTTCCATCAGTCACATGTTTTAGCTGCTGGCTTCGAGTGGGACTTTAGGCTGATGCCCCAGCAGATACACCACTTGAAATGGTGTGCAAACCACGGCCATAGTTACAAAAACACAAATACCAAAAATTCTTAAAAAATGCATATCCCCATTTCTTTTCCTTTACAGCTTCTCTTGCTTGAATTTACTCTAAAAGTACTTAGTTAGGTTTGCAAAAAAAGTATTTGGTTTTAGCTCTTATGAAAGAGAAGTGAATGCATTAGCGTCTTGATCATTTATTAAATTTTGGATCTGAGGATAAACACATCTATGACATAGAATTCAATAGGTTGCTGTGACAAATTCTGACCTGCAAAACCTTTCATTTGAGACAAACCAAACTTGATGCAGAAGCAGTTAGCATAGAAACGAATTATACGAAGCTGACATTGTGTGTCTTCAGTAAAAACAAAACATCAAAAAAGCATGATGTTGAAGTTTTCCAGCCTTAAACACAAACCGCAGAGTGCACAGTCACTACTCAGTTTCCTTTGGATGTTCCTTTTAATGTTTGCAGAGTTGTACTTCTAAAAGGATAAAATGGAGCAATGTTTGTTTCAAGTCTAGAGTTTTACATTTTAATTCCCACATTAATTAGTGAGAAATGAACAAGCACAATCCTGCATCCGGGGGATAAACTCCAGACTCGAGGCCAGTGCTTTCTTCAAGGGTATTGCCGATGCCCTCGACATTAAACATTTATTTTCACTGTGAGAGAAAAGCAGGCTGCCAGGGGACAGCTTCATAAACATACGGCAAATTGAATGTCTGGTATACATTTGGAAAAAGGGTATATTCAACAAACCTCCCTCTAAATAATAATCCACGTTGTTCTTATTTGTAAGTAATTTTGTTTGTGTTATTTCTACAACATACAGTTCACAGTTAATAAAACCGTTAGAGCATCCAAACTCGAAGCTTACAAAATACATGGGTAAAATTAAGAACAAAAATGTTGTTTGAAGCACATAGTTCTTTTAAACACAAGGTATATATATTTATGCAAAGATGGTCTTTGGTCTGGCAGCACAAATTAAATATTTATTAATGCAAAGCTGGCTTAGGTAACAACACCTTAAGGCTAAAGGTCTTACTTGACAGTTAGACATTAGCCCATCTGTGAAGCTTGGCACCATTTTGCAGAAATCAAACTGAAGCTAATTTGTGATTCAGACATACTTCAATTTGTGGCCAAACTACCTGTAATTGCAGTGATGACTAAAGTTGCACTGTTACATTTAGGGGGAAAAAAAAACTTTGTTAGATTGGCCTTAGTAGCTTCAGGGGGAAAAAAAAAAGTTTACTTCATTAATACGTCTTTAGGGGACTGGCCAAAAAAAAAATCTTACCATAGTTTAACTCAAGAGTAAAGAGGATTTGATCATACAGGTTGTGATTATAATAGGTGCAGAAAAACAAAAAGAAAAAGGAAACCCACCAAGCTCTGTGATCTTCTTACTGTTGAACTCCTGCACCTCTTATGCTGTTTTCACCGTTTTTCAGTTGAATCTGCGATACCACCCACTATTGCTGCCACCAGCATGACCAGTAGTGAGTATGTCAGTCCAGCAGTGTGCAGTGTGTCTCTCCTCACCCGTAACTTCACTTGCTTGGCCTCCCAGTTAGTGTAGATGGTCTTTGCTAATAGGATGAGTTGTGTCTTTACTAAAGAGTAGAATCAAATCAACAAAGAAAAAAAATCCCTGCAGTGGTTTTGCTAACTGTCTTGAGTACTGCTAGATTTTACTCTGACTAACATTTATCAAGACTGGTTGGTTAACCACCTGATTGTGGAGTTTGTCATAACTTGAGTGTTGGTAATGAATTTGAAAATTGTTTATTGTTGGTGTAGTTTCCTTTAGCATGAATGTTTGTCTTTTAGCAAAAGATCGGCTGCAAAACTAACATGCTTTTGGTAGTATTAGCTGATGCTAAGTTATTGTCTCGGTGCAAAGTTGGTTAGTTTAAAATAAAATTGGTGAAGTAATCTCACAACTTGTTAGTACTCTTGTTTGTTAGAAGCATTAGGGGATGGTAACCTCTACATCAGAACCTCACAGGCTGTTTGGATCTTAAAACTTGTATCTGTAAATCACATGACAATAATTAAAAGGTAAATTGCGTTTCTCTGCATAGATTTATGTTTTTGAGATGAAACAATGCTCTCAGGTATACAAAAGTGTTCTATAGCTAGATCTGAATGTCCAAGTAATAAAATGGCACCTTAAATTCTAAAATAATCATTGTCTAAATTGTTTGTTTATTTACTATTTTTAGTCAAAGTTCAAATGATAAAAATAACAACAATATGTTTCCAGGCTTAGAAAGTTAATGGTCACAGCAGCTGTTGGTTTATGAATAAACTCTTCAATGCTTTTTTCTTAATATATTTGTTTCATTGTAACTCAGTCACTATGTGCAGTCATGAACGACATACAGTACAAAATATGAGGCAAAGTTCAAATTTATACATGTATTCTTTCTAATGATTGTTAAACCTAATTTATTCTCCCAGCCATTTTCATTAGATTCTATTATTAAAACTGATTTCTCCTCTGTAAAATTTTGAGAGCTATTTAAGCACATCTCATCACAGTGACCACTCAGGTCAGACACAGTTTCAGATCATTTGGCAATCATGGCAGCACAATTAGTCTTTACAATGTGACTGTGTCTGCAGACAGTTCTTTTAAAGGTAGTACCTCACTGGGCTGCAACTGCTGGCGACTAGTCGATGAACGGCGTTTGTGAGGGAGTTTACACAATGTCTTGCGATATTTGTGAGGCTTGAAGTCGTATTGCTTGAATTTCGATCATGTTAAAAAAATGAATGCAACAGATTTTCCTTCAAAATAGTCACAGAGTTGTCGTGGGCGTCTCAAACCCCTCTAGATTTTGTCACAGGCTTCTCCAACCCTTAAGAACAGAAGAGCTGTAGTTTGACAGTAGCATGAGAGCTATGAGAGAGTGAACATGCCCAGGTCTAAAAACAATGCAGATGATACACATCAAATAATAATAATTAGTAAAAAAAAAAAACCAACAAAACAACAACAACAAAACTGGTCCAAATCTGCCTATCTTTATTTCAAAAGCATACTCCAGCAGAATAAATTATAAATGCAGGGACAGCTTCCAAGGTGGGCACAAAGCAGCAGAGGTGGGTATAATGAGGGAAGAAGAGGGCAATGAAATAATGTGTCTGGCCTAGAATACAGTTTTGCAAGCCATGCACACAAAATTAAGCCATGATTTTCAAAGACTGGCTGCGCAAAACCAAGCGTCGTGGCTTGCTAGTCTCTACACTCAGAATTCAGTGAGACTGCAGTTGAAAATTTTTCTTTTTTTCCTCACAATATTAAATCAAATTTGAGTTGCCAACTAGTCTTCAACAGTCCCACCCCAGTGAGATACTACCATTAAAATACATCTTAACTTGCTACAGTGATGAGCTCTGAAAAAGAGGTAGCAGTTCGATAGCTGAGTGGTTCCATCTTTTTTTCCCTGTACATTTTAAAGTGACTACACATTTTGGTTAAATTAAACAGTGTACAGCTTTAATCAGAATAAAGGAGAATATGTAACCCTATGTGTATAAATGTACAAATTCTAACAGAAATATTGACAAATGATGCGTTTGTTATGTAAACTGTACTTTCTGTTCATATATTTGTCTTAACTCAGTCTTCCTCTTTAACACCTTTTTATTAACACATGTCAGATACAGCTAAAGCTTAATAATAGTAGCTAACAGATGTTCGAAAGCATTAAGCTCCAACAAACATTCACTGATTTCTGCATCACTCAGAACAAATGCTACTGGGCTTTTAAATTCATCTGGTGCAGATTTTTATTTATTTATTTATTTGTCTGCTGTGGTGTGTAACATGTTTGTTTCTCATTATTTTTAAACCCAAAGCTGTGGAGTTTTTCATATGTTATGTTTTTGATGTAGCTTCATCCATCAAAAAACCAGCTGGTGTATTTATTTCTTTTTGCGAATAATTTTTTGTAGACTGAAAGAAGCCATGCTGTTAGAATGAGCCATGGTTTAAATTCAAATTGGACCTTTGAGGCATCATGAAAAACAAAATGATGGTTGAATGGTTGAATGGTTCAGTGGTTGAATGAAGCAAGTACTTTTGCACAGTTTTGGTTGTATTTTAAATCTAAAAAATGTATTTTTGAATTAATTTTAAGGAATATAATCTACACATTTCAAACAACCAAAACTGCATTTTCAGCTCCCCCTTTTCCTCCACTTACTTATTGAATATTTATTTTTTAAATTGAAAAATTTAAATTTAGTTTGTACATTTATTTAATTTTCTTGTTTTGTTTGGAATTTTGCTCTAACATTTTCATTTGCTTTTGGTTGGTTCTGATGTGTTTTCATCATTTCAAACTGTTTTGTTTGTTTCCCCATGTCCCTTCAACCAATCATGTCCGTGCGCATCATGTGACTTTGTCATGTGGCTCTTGCATGGTGCTGATGATGTCGTCTTCGGTGACCAACAGAAGGTAATTTTTTTATTTTTTTTTAATTCACAAGAAATTTGTAAGATTAAATTAGAAAAAGATACATTCAAATTATCTTCTTAGTCAGTTTAGTCATTTTCATTCAGTAACAAACCCATTCAACTAATAGTACTAAACATGAATCAAGGCTCCACCAGCATCTCATTCATTCATTCATCCGAATAATTTTCATTCTGTCCAACTAAGAAATGTCACAAAGTATGCAGACCGTTTTGTCTTTTTCTAAGTAGCCTAATAATTGCAGAACTGATCCAGAAGGACTTATTCTATTTTACTGAAGGTGGTCATGGTGCTGTATCTGGAGATATTTGTCATTTAATTCAAACTGTAGAAAGTTTTGCTAATTTTGTTTAAACTACTACTACATTTATTTTACAAATATTCCTGATTTACTGTTTGTTTTTTTTTACTACAGTTCTCTTTTAGCCCAAAGACAATGTCACATTTTACGTTTGAATTTTAGGTGTGTACATTTTTAATTTCAGTCCTAATTTGTGCCAAATGGATTTTTTAAAACATTTTTTTATTTTTTTAGTAGCTCTTCAATAACAATTGAAATGTTAAATATCACAAGAGAAGCCTCACAAAGTGCCACAGACAGAGATGTGCTTCATGCTCACTGTTAAATATGGTCACTCACATGCTGATTTTTTTATGCTTTTTCTCTCCTAAAGATAGCTCCCACTGTTTTAGACTGAACTCACAGCAATGCATTACATCCCTGCAGCATGCACGTTTCTTTCCTCTTTCTTGGTCAAATTCCCCTTTTTGTTTCACTGAAAATGTCAGTCCTGTTGCATGTGTCTGCGTCTTGATTGTTATGTCTCCTAACTGAACCTTAAACACAAATACTTGTTTACGGGATTCACCCAATCTGTGATATTAATACTGTAGCAATTAGTTGTTGTTGTTTTTTACTGTTGCATAATGCAGCATCAAATGAAACTCTGAAAGCATGTTGGTTTTTAAAACTAAAAGAAAAGATTTTTGTACAAAAACATGTTTCAAATCGCTTTGGTTCTAACCTCTTAATGTACACTAGAACATATAAAGGGTGTCATGTTAATTAAAGCTGCATATGGAACCTCACCACCCACATTTATGTCTTTACAAGGTTTTGTGTGGTTGGAGCGCCACATGTTCCTGTTCCTAAATGTGCTGCAACACCCAATTTTTTCCAGCCTACAGGAGTCTTTCATTCTAACTGCTTCTCTCTCTCAGCTGTTATAGCCTCAGAAAATCTTTCCTAACTCTGACTGATGCTTGTGGATAACAAATATGAATGCTCTGATCTCTGGCTGCCACTGTGCTGCTGCTGCTCTAACTAAAACTCCCGAAGTCATTTTAAGCCTCCGTCATGCTCCCTTCATTCTGGTGGACTTCTGCTTCTGAGCAGTGGACTTGGTTGATTTACTAGCTTCATGAATAACTGCCTTCATGCATATTCATTTTAATAACTGCAGCCACTAACATTGTAAAAGCCAACTTTTTTGTGTCCATTTAAAATATATCCCAACGTAAATCATTGTTCTCATTTGCACAGTTACACACTGGAATAAAACGCATTTAGCCTTATCTTAAATACAAGGTCTCTTCTTCCTGTTTTGACGTTTTTAATATCGGAACATTAGTTCAATGCAAAGTGTAAAATACAAAAAGCTGATAAATATGGGTTTTAAAGTTTCTATACTGCCTGTACAGCAATCACAATGACATGAGAGTAGAAGGTAACACCCACACAGCAAACTGAGGAAACAATGACCTTCCCTCCCAGAAGACTATGTAAATGTTATTAAAAGTAATAAGGTAACATGTCCAATCAAGGCCTTCAGGCTCATTATCCTACAACCCAGCAGAAATGACTCAGGAGGACTGAGCTGATAATGAGGAGCCTCGACAAGAGCAACACCTCAGTCAGCGAGGCAGTCGCTCTGCCCTCTGCTCCTTCAAGTTGTTGTTAAACTGATCTGCTTTAATGATAATCTACTTCCTTAAAGTAGAGTTTAAAAGTTTATTAAAATAAAAGCTTTTTGTTGTTTAATGAGTGTTTCAAATGAAATGTTAAAATATATTTCTGGTCCTTTTAAAAGAAAAGAGACAAATTTCTATTGTTCTTAGTGATTAAAGCCCTTAGATTAGGGTTAGAAAGATGCAAATTATTTTTGATTAATGACTATTTTTCATGTTTAGTTGTGATTTTAATTGATTTATAACAAAGTAATTTGATTGGAGATCGAGAGCATTGTTCGGAGGAATGAGTATGAGTAATTAGTGTCTCACCTCCTCTGACAGCTGTCAAACTGCGCTTTCACAAAACGGTTTCATGAGATGGCCGTAAGACTGGTCCATCTTTCAGCTTCCCCTGACCATTCATAAATCACATATCAAGTCGGCCACGGCCCACATAAACGTGAGCTTTCAGAAATAAAACAAGTTTTGTGGAACCTGAAAAAACAAAGTGGAACTCATATGCTTAGATGAAGTAGAAACTGTCAATATTTTATAGAATCAAAAAGGACAACTTATTTAATGCTACAGTTAACATGGCATGGACGTTCGCCGCATTTTCTGATTATAAAATTAGCTGATTTGAAAGGAAAAGCATTTTAAAAGAATATAGAATATAGTGATTAATTTCAACAGTCAGATTATCACCATATATTTGCTGATTAACTGTAATTTTTTCTTCTGTCCTGTGTAGGAGAACCCAATGCCCCCAAACTAGAGACCATATCTGTAAAAGAGGGGAATTCCTTTAAGGTCAAATGGATCAAACAGGATGACGGTGGCTCTCCCATTAAACACTACCTGGTCAGATACAAAGCTGTGAGTATGCTGCCTAAAAAGGTAACTTGGTACCTCTTTGCATGTTCTTCAATTTTTCAAAGTATTATCAGTGCTTGGAAATATCCCGTTGCCAAACGGAAACAGAGATTAGCAGCTAGGCTAGGCTTTGCCAGAAAAGGACAACTGCCAGCGACTCTACAACATGTTTGGATTAACTTTAATCAATAAGTCATTGTTTTCTCCCTGCAAGTTTTATCTTCTTAAAAACAAAAAACATGTTCCCAGAATGAGTTCTGCCAATTTTAAATGAGCAATTTTCACTGGGGAGGAAGGCAGAGTGTGAAAGGAGCACCCCGTAAGACAAAAAACCCCAGCTGGCTTACAACCAAATGTGTTTTTCTTTTGTAACTCAATATAATAAATTTCACTCACTAGGATTCGTGCTGGCATGTGATTTATTTATTTATTTATTTTATTCCCCTCCTCTTTCCCCTATTCTTAGGCTGCCTAATTGTAGTTGCTTTATTGTTGTGCAACAGATGCAGATCAGAACTGATAAGTCTGTTAGAAAATTACCAAAATCACACTTTACTATTACTATCATTGACATTTCCTTTGCCTGCATTCTTTACTCAGAAACACGTATTGGACTGGAAACCAGAGCTCCGCCTTCCCCCTTTCAGTGAGTACACAGTGCTGGCCGGTCTGGATTGGAACACAGATTACGAGGTCCACGTGGTGGCAGAGAACCAGCAGGGCAAATCTGAGCCTTCCATCACTTTCTTCAGGACAGCTATAGAGCCCACTCCCATCCCAGGTACTATTTTCATCATCCCACCCTGAGCTTTCACACATACCAGCTACAGTGCACGTGGGCTCTTACTATGACTAGAGAATCTGAGCTATTTGACTTTTCAGCTACAGTTTGTCAGCTGTAGGCTCTGAGTGAAAAAGATTAAGATTTTGACTTTTTCACAGATGGTAACAATATGAAAAACATTTGATGCAGTGTCCATTAAAACCTAAATCAAGTGATGCATCAATGCCTTATTTTCACATAAAATACCAGCATCTGCAAAGGTTTTTTGCACAAGTGGTCATGGTTGGTCTCTGCACTGTTGCTCTGTTGTGTTTAAAGTGCAAATTTTAACCCTGGGCTGTTTCCCCACCCCACTAAACCTGAGCTACTGTCTGTAACAGGTTTAACTTTGCTCATATCCATCTTTCTTTTATCCTCCCGAAGAACACGTTATGTCCCCGTCTTTCCTCTATTCTCATCTTCTCTCTCCATGCTGTCATGCCTCCCTTTTATTTCTCTCTCAAAAGAGGAGTTTATTGAATCAAGAACCTATTTTGTTAACAGCCAAGGGCACAGTAAGGGACAGATGAAATTTCACAAGAATTGTAACATGAATTTCAAGAAAATAGAATGGTGCTCTGTAAAAAAAGAGAGTAAATGGAGCAAACGTGACCATTATTGATTACTTCAAAACACAGTATTTCTTTTTTTTTTTATGAATTGTTACCCAGTATAAAATAACAGTTACTGATTAACTCTGCATGTAGAAAAAAGAGAAATAATCAGAATTTAGGTGTAACATTTTGTATTAGAAAGGTGTTTTCTAGTTACAATTTTCTCAAATAATTTAGATATGGAGGGAAATCATAAAAAGCTGCAGAAGTTGGTTAGACTGTGGCTGTTTAAAAAAAGTAATAGATGCCTTTAGAGACTGCTTGAAAAGCCAGACCAGTTTTTGTTTACCAGAAACTGGTAAACAGATAAAATTAATGTCAGCCCATACTAAAGCAGGTTTGAGTACAGAAGGCTGGGCCCTTCAAAGCTGTCAGTGGTTCTGGGTACTATTTTTTAACAAAAATAAACAGAAAAAACGAAGCTGCTAAAACAGTCATTGCCAAAACTGGTGCATAAAAGAGTATTAAAATGGGACATTTTATTTAGTTATTTTTAACTTTATCTGTTACAGCTGTGTCTATGAGAAAACAAGATTTTTTGTAATGAGCAGCTGCTGTTCATGAAACTTTTGTCACACTGATGATTTAAATTATTTATGAAAAAGTAAAAATAAAATCGTAAACAGCATAGAAATCGCTACCTATCTAAAATTTTCAAATGATATTCTTTTTATTGATTAGTTACAATGATTTCCCTTACAGAAAAAACACATGATGATCACATGTGAAAACGTGATTTTCACGTGTTTCACGTGACAAATGTGAAACACGTTTTGCTGATGTTTCCTGGAAAAGTATGTTTCCCATGTTAAAAATCAATGTAAAACACATGTTCGGTGTGTTTCTCATGTAATTTTAGAACATTTTTAACATGTTAATGTGATTCCATGTGGTCACATGTTTTAACACATGGGATCCATTAAATTCATGCAGGTTTTTTGTAAGGATTATTTCATTTATTCGACTTTTACTATAAGAGCCAAAATCATAAGTTTTCTTAGACAGTATATTGATCAATACATACATGTCCATTAATTTAGTGTAAGTAAGATTGATTAGAAGTAACTCATATATTTGCAAACTTTTTTAATGTACTGCAAAAAATATTAGAAAACATACAGACTACAAGTGAAACTTTGTTGTTGTTAACATTAGGATATCACTTTTCCAGCTTCTCGAGTTCAGTGTGTCATAATTTACCAAAATATCAGAAAAATATGCAAACCAAGAATTTGTTGAAATTTGTCATTACTGTCCTGTTTTTTTTTTTTCATTATTATTATTTATGGTCTAGCTTTTAAAAATGTGTTTTTTTTATTCCTTTTTTGTATAACACCATTATCTGTGCCTCACATTTAGTTTGTGTGTGTGTTTGTTGTGTCAGCCTCTGTTTTTACTTTTGTCTTGCCTGGTTTAGTGGCTCCCACAACTTTCAGGATTCATGAATGCTCTAAATATAGTCTGTGGCCTGGTTAGGTGGGGATGCAGCCCTTTCCAGCCTTTGCATGGTGCCTCCTCCAAGTCGATTAATATTTTCTGTTTGTAACCGGAATAACTAAAAGGCAACTGCTGCCAGTGCATGGCACATGAAAAACAAAAAGTAGCTTTTGTCTTTTGTTTGTTTTCTGGGCAGCAGCCATATAGCAGTGGGAGGTTTGGATCACTTATAATACTACCAGATCAGAAGTTCACATGGGTTTCATCCAAATCAGTCTGCCCTTAATTCTCCTAATTACTTTTACTTAGTTTATTTTTTTCCTGGATATTTTAGTTCTGCTTCCAAGATTTTTTTTTTTTTTGTATCTCCAGCAACTAACTGAAGAAAGTGCTGAGGTTTATTTTGAGCTACAACATCTGCATTTAATTTGACTTCTCCTTTTCCACTCACACAGCTGGTTTTGGTAATGCTCACTCAGAACAGCTGCTGTTTTGTAAATAAATAGTGGCTCCATACGCTCAATTACAACTTAGGTTCCACATGCAGTTAATGCATTGTTTAGCCTCTTTCTGTATATTTTTGTTTTTGCTTTTAAACAAATGTTCAGAATTTAGTAACACATAAAAGATGTGTTTATCCTTGGAACTTGGGTGGATTTTTTAATTGGAACGTGTTCCAGCATTAAGCATGTCTGAAAACAAGTTTTACCAGTCAAAAATAATCTGCTGAATCTGTTGTGTCACAGTAGTTTATGTGATTTGGCTTCTGTAACTTTAGTAGGCAGAGCTGGGTGGCATTTGCATGCTTCAGACGCAGACAAGGCAAAATGCTTCCCAGCTGTCGAGATGAAATGATAGTAGTTAAAATCAAACTTTTCATTATTCTCTTATATGGACCCAAACAGTGGCAGGTACTGACAGGTGATTAATCCAAATCTCCCCAGCTAAGGTTGACATTTCAGTAAAATCACAAAAAAATAAAATAAAACTGCTATTAATTTTCTAAGGATTGATAACATGAGGTCATCCATTCATCCATGTCTCAGACTTCATAACCAGCATCTGTGTTGGATGTGTGAGTTTTGCATGGGCTATTCTCCTCACCATGACTAGTGGTGTAATGGTGACAGAAGAAATGGTTCAGTTGTGAATGCTTGCCCACCCTTTCCCTATTGTTGTGCATGTTCATACCAAGCAACTGTGGAGTAAATTATCTTCCGTTGCAGCCATTTTTGTAACTGGTTCACTGAAGAAGAATGCATAAGAAATATGAGCAACAACAGTCAGTAATATGTCTGTTTCTTTCTTCTTTCACCACGTAAAAACAGCCAAATTACTTCAACACTGCCTTTTCTTTGATAAGTTACGTTTTTATTGCAGCTGTAATGTTTGTTCATTTAGAAGGTGAGTTTTTCTTATATATATATTACTCTGACTATGCTGAACTGCAACATTAAATAGTTTTACTCTAAGTTAAAAACATCGCTGTTTGAAGCTTGTAGAAATTTACAAGTACATAAAACTTTAGCTAAATGTCCAAAGAGAGAATAAAACAAATCTAAAATTCCTGCTTTGTTTATTAATTCTTTTAAGTTAATTAATACAATATTTATAAAATTAGTTATTTTATCAGTGGTGAGTAAATATCTACATGCATGTAGAGGCACTTGATCAATGAAGCAAGTTTTTTTTTAAGTGGAGATGAAAACTTATTAAGGTCCTTCTTCCAGTAAAAGGACAAATGAATGTAGTTTTTAGTAATTTTATTTGTGCTTCTTTTGTTACAAACTAAAACTTTATTATTACAAATATTCATAAACTTCATAAACTTCTAGATACCCTCACACCAACTCATTTGAGTTGAATCAATCCAACTTAATGAGGACCACTAGCTGCTGGATCGCTAGATTGTGCATCTTTTTTTGACCATAAATCAGGCAGAATAGAGTAAATGACTAATAAGTAAAATGTCTGGTTAACTGTAACTATATCGGTAACTATATTTGTTTTTTTCTAGTTTTGCTTCCTTATTTGGCATAATCAGGTGCCTGTGCTTGCATGTACTTTGAACTGCACCACTGGCCATTATTAATATGTTTTAATAGTCAGACTATTGCAGATATGTTCCTGTATCAAGGTTGTCATTATTCTTTAATTTAAACATTGACTCCTGACTTACTGCCATGACTGATTAAAATTGTCCTTGTGTTTTGAAGCAGAGAAGGATTGCAGTGTGTTTGAAATGTCTTCCTCAGTGGTGTCTTTCCCCTTTGTGTGACCTTCCTCTCATTCCTCCCATCAACCATAAAGCCGTACTGCTAACATATTGTGACGTTCTTTTGGTTTTGTTTTTAGTTTTGGTTCTAAAACTTAGAGTTCCTTTTGTTATTCCTGAGTTCAGTCTTTAGTAACCTTTCAGATGTGGATTTCTGAATTTCTGACCTATTTTTCATTTTCTTTCCCTCTCTCTCTCCTGCTTCCCTTTTTCTCCATGTCCTCTTCCTGTCTTCATGTGTGATCTTCTGGGCACCTATGGACCATGACATTGCCATACACACAAATTTCTTTCTCTGTTTGTGCTTTTATTATGTTTTCTATCTTCTTGTCACACCTAATTGCTACGACTATCGCTTAAAAAAATTGTTGATGTGTATCAATATTATTGGTCAACCACCTCAGCTACCCTTGGTTGCCAATGTGTGACATACAGTCTGGCAGCTCTTCTGGCCTCAGTTCTGACTGTGTTCTGGCTCTCATAAACTGATTTCATTCAAGGAGAAAGAGGATGGTCTGAGCCGTTTTAAAATCCTTGGGTCCAGACTCCTGTGCTTTCTATGCCTTTTTTCACCATTGGGCAGCCACCTACAAGATTGGGAAAAAAAAAAAAGATGAAGATTCAAGACATTGGTTTCATGTTATTACAGGGTGCTCGGTACTTGCATCGTTTTCAAGTTTGAGATTTTGGGTTCTGTTGATATTTTGTTTTTATTTGTTTTCATGGTATATATGACTATATTTAGGTGGAGGGGGATATTGAGGGTTAGTCAGTGTTGCCAATTGAAATTGGGTTGATGCAATGAAGACAAAGTGTTGTTGCTTTGTTTTAGATTTGATAAGTAACACATTCATAATGCCTTAATGTGGTCAGAAAAGAGGTGAATAGAGTAACTACCTTCGACTGTTTAATAATGCGTCTACAGTGTTTTAACAAGAAATGGCAGACCGAAAAAAAACAACTTAGATTTAGGACTTTGTTGCCTTTTAATCCGACATCATTCCATTGATATGTCAAAGTGACATAAAAGCATGAACACGGCATGAAAGCTGACACAAGGCATGAAGAAGTATTCAACAATGTGCTATGCAGCTGCTTCAAATCCCCCTCAGTCAAGCATTATGAATGTGTTAAACAGGAGAAAGTGCAAATACTGTGCCTAATTCCTGTCTTTGGGATCCAAGCTTGAAATGTCCTGCTGTACAACATGTGGAAAGATAACATTTGCGAAGAATTTCAACATTGGTTATGGTCAAAGAACTAATTTTTTCAAATCTGCTTCTTACTTTTCCATATTATAGTATGCTCATTTACAAATACATGTAATCAGCTTGTATGAAGAAGATGGAGAGTTGTGAAGAAACTGACTAATCATGTTTTGTGACAAAGTGTACATAATCTTTTAAAACTGATATTCGAGAAATACAATAAATCAGCTGTTATTTTGACAACTCATGTTCTCTTTTTACCTGAAAGTAAAAAAAAAAAAAAATGTCTGAAAAAATGAATGCGATGGCTGTTAAACACTGAGAATCTCATTTCAAGAATGTGAAATTATTTTATCTTCTGAGACATTTTTGTAAGTGTATATCAGTGTATTTCCATGTAACCATTGTAGGGTTGAAATAAATTCTTTCCTTTTCTTTCAAGACAGTAATGGCTTTTTGAGGCTTAACATATGGAGATGTGTGACACTTTTTTTTTTCTTTTGCCGAATTTTCCTGGGAAAATGCTTGTGAGACCGATTTTAGTCTTTGTTTCTCTGGAGCTTTAACACAATGTGTATAATCTGCATTCAGTGTTACATTGCACCACAGATGACTGTTAAACCCAGATGCTGAACAATGAGGAGCTTAGATTTTGCCTAACTGAAGAAGAAAGGAGTTTATTTTTTTATTATTATTTTGAACAAAAAAAAAAGAAAAGAATAACATGTAAACTGTGTTTGCAATATAGAGGCTTTGCAGCAGGACCAAAAGGTGGCTGTTTTTAAAATGCAACTACAATTTCAGCTAAAGATTGTTAAAAAGGTAGAGAACCCATGGCTTGGAAAGCTTGGGCCGACAATTGGAGACTAGTTGGCGACTCAAACCTGGATCAATACTGCAGCAAAATATGAAAATTTTCAGTTGTAGTGTCACTGAATTCTGAGTATTTTTATGACCAAGTAACCAACAAGCCGTCACTGAAAATCATGACCCATTTTTGTGTGCAAAGCTTGAAAAACTATTCTAGGCCGTGCACATTATTTCATTGCCCACCTCCTTCTAATTTATATCAACTTTGTGTTCACTTTGTCTGCAGCTCCCACTCCTAATATTTAGTCTACTGGCGTACATTACAGTTAATAATTACTTTTATCATTTGCGTGAATTTTAGACCTTTTTCTGTCAAAGGAGAGCACCCATGCACATTTCAAAATACAGTTCTTGAGATGTTTAAGACACCAGCAACAACTTTGACTACTTAAAGAGAAAATTTGTTGCACAAATCACTTTTAACATGTTCAGATTTCAAGATGGTGAGCTTCTGCAGCTCATGCAAGGAAATCTACAATCCCCGTGAACATTGTGAGACATGCTGTAGACAAATTTGCCAATTAGTCTCCAGCAGTTGCTAAACTTAACCAAAAACTAAATTAAAACAGTAAAAAAATGCAAAACAATGATTTCACACATGATTAAATAATGATTTTTAAAGTGCATGGTTTAAGCCATCTACCACACATTCTCATTTTTTCTATTTCTTTCAATAAGAAAGTAATTCTTTATTTTGCACCTGTGTTCTTGCCATTTAATGCTCTCACAGCAAGAAATATTATCTGCATAAGTCGAGATGCAAGCGAAACAGCAGGAACTGAGTACTTAAAACAACAAGTAAACAGATTAATAATGTGAACAATAAAAAAATACATTCAGTTTTAACACAGAGATAGCACAGAATTGTAAATTTATGCATTGAGCTCTACAGATGAAAAGATAAAAATGAATGACTTTGTGATAGGGGGTTGATTTTTCTGACACCTCATAATCCCCTGTTTTTGTGCTTCATCCTCTGCCATTGATAAATCAAAATGTTTTGTTAATTCAAGAACAAATACAGTGAATGCAGCATTGCAGCCTGCAATCCATCTATAAAACAAAGCACATATTGTTTTAGGCATCTGTTCAGATGTTTTTATTTTATTATTTTTTTGGAACAACAATGTCATTATTGGGAAAGTCAAGTAATGACTAAAGAAGTTGTTGGTGGTAAGAGCTTCAAGTTTTAAAAATAACCATCAGGTCCTAGTTTAAGCAAAGCTTTCTATCGAGTTTACATTTATTCAAACCTTTGTTCCACTGTCTGCTCTACAGCTCATGAAAGATCTGCAGAGTCATAATAGACAAAGTGATGGTTAAAAACTAAGATCACGTGCAGCCATAATCAACATTTCAATGTGAGAAAATTAATAAAGCATTGATTCATTTTCAGTAATCACACAAATGTGAATGGTGATTTTTTTTTCTCTCTCTCTGTCTTTACAAAGGCAATGTTGTATAAACCACAGAATGGTTGCCAGTGACAAACACTTTTAAATGCTCATTCTAAAGCAACTCATGTTTCATTATGACAACTCCCTGCTGGGTTAAATTGTTCTGCAAATGGTGCACAAAATTCTACAGATATACAGTATTGATGTTTACAGAGACAACAGTCGGTCACAAAAACCCCTACTGTTGTGGCTTCTAGTGCATTTTCTCCTACATCAACTTGGTGTTAAAATACACAAAAAATTAGTCTTCACTTATATTAGCAGAGACTTTTGTGATGTCTTAATGTCCTTGTGGAATACTGAAGCATAGAAAAAAACATGTACTCAAGTTTCCATTTGAAAAACAAGGCCGTGTCTTAATTTGAAGATGTGTAGCTGAAAGCAAAGAGCTACTTAAACGAAAATAAGCAAACTGAAGTGATTTTACTGCTTCATTTATAAATATGTAAAACACATTTATAAATCAAGCATCACCAAATGATCATTAATTGAAACACACATCACTGAAGTCTAAGCAACAAAAAGGAAATATAGAGGAATTCAATTGATTTAAATTTATTAGTTTCTTTTAAAAGGTTTCACCTCTGAAATGTTTTACCATCATTTTTTTCTTAAAATTAAAAATGAGATTCCAGCTCTTTCACCTAATTATTTCTGACACTGCTGTTTAATCTCAACTAAATTCTATCTTAAGGAAAAAAAAAAAACTCTCATGACACTCTGTGAGGTGCTCTTTGTCACTTTTCCCTGCTGTTGGAGCCCGTTGAGTAATGATGGTGATGATCAATGCTGAGGGATTTTCATTTTTTTTGTTATCATGATCTTCATTTAAATGTCTGCATCACTTCTGTTTCCATTAAACACGAACAGAATCCTTCTCATTCGTAAAGCAAATGGTGCTCTAGCTGTCTGCAGGAAAATTGGCTGTTACTGTTCAGGAATGTGAAATTATTTAGCTCCAAACATTTCCCAGGTTTTGTCAGTTAGATAAGACTAGTTAAATATTATTGGTATGGTGTGTAAAGGAAAATGAATAGAGGAATAAATGAATTTTATTTCAAACAGACAAACGAAATACAAAATATTTTTTCTGATCCTTCCATTTGAAAAGCAGTAGAGTGAAGAACAACCTATATTTTCCTACTATTTTCTCACCTATCTGTTGATCAATATAACTCTAATTATAATTACCCCTCTTATATTATATACATGATCTTATTATTTACAGCAAAATTTAACATTAATAGCTTCTTTTAATCCACCACTGTTCTAAATGCCATCAACATTCCTCTACTGCAAGTTGTATTTAGTTTTTGAAAGCAGTCATAATCTGTCCACCATTTCCGTTTAATCCATCTATTTTTCATTCCCATTTGTTTCTATACAGAGTCATGACTATGTTTATTGAGTATGCCTTGCCATCCCAGCACAGGACCACATTAGGATGAATGAAACAGAAAATCATTCACAGTTGCATCTAGAGACCATTTAGATTTTCCATTTAACCTAACGTGCACGTTTTTGGTCTGTAACAAACCAGAGTACCTGGGGAAAAGCCGCACATGCAGTGGGAGAACCTGCGAGCTCCATGTTGCAATATTGCTAACCAACTGGGCAAACATGCAGCCAATACTTCCTGCATTTCCTTTAATTTATACTTCTTTATATTTTCTTTGAAGCTTTATTTTAATCAGATCTTTTCAGGTTAGGTTTGCATGCAGAAAAATTATAAAACGGTTTTAATATCTACAGGAATTCAAGTTCTCACTGTTTACTAAAATGATATACATTTTTGCACCTTCTCTTCAGTGATTCATACTTCAACATCGTCTGCTTTGCTGAAAAAAAAGTCTTCAGTTCACAATATTCAAGTCTTTATGGAACTGAGTTACCATTACTTGTTGAAACGCCCTCACTTATATATTTAAAATTAAGTCTAGTTCCTTAAACTGCTGAGTTCATGAAGACGTTTGAAAGATCTTAATCACTAAGGCAAGAAGGATCATTCTGATCACGGTGTGTTTTGCTTGTGTAATTTTGATGATGGTGCAGTGCCACACAGTGGCACCGTGTGGCAGAACCTTTAAGACTTTAAAACAAATTAGAAAAAATAACTTGCTGAGTTATATAGGGTCAATGTAACAGCCCCCACCGCCACCAATAACCCAAAAAAAGTTTTCACAGAGAAAATTGAGTAAGAAGGAGTTAAAAACAAAAAATGTGGGTTCGAGGGTAAGAATATGAAAAACTTGTGAGGTCCAAAATACTTTAAGGGAAAAGGCTCTGAAGACCAGGTGATGCCCTTGTTCACTAGAAGTTGGACAGAACAGTGATGAAGCAGCATTAGTCCAGTTTGATCTACATTTTAGTCAAAACTTTGTTTTTTCCGTCCATGCTATGAAATCATTTATCTATAAAGCCAAGTTCTATTTTATTTTATTTTTGTTTGCAAAAGAAACAGTTTCTATGCAGTGCATTGTGCCACATATGGGTATTTTTGACTTCTGCAGTACACAAATCTGCTCAGAACTCTGCATTTCATTGCACAGAAAATGTACTGATGATGTTGATGATGATGATGTCATAGGAAATAGGTGCTTTGCAATCAGTGTGAATTAACACATCTTGCAGCTTGTCAAACTTGAACAGTCACCAGTGATTAATCACTCAGACATTTGTGGATTTTTGTGAAACTAAGATTCATCTGATGCGATACATCCTCAGCAGTGTTCTTATAAAACCAGCTCAGTACTGCACTTGACAAGGATGTAAAGAGAAGTGTTTTTTTTTTTTAGTAGATCTGTGCATTCTGTCTGTGTGAGAGCACTTGGGGAGGAAAAACCTGCTTCTCGGCAGTGAATTCATGGCACATGATTTATTGTTCCTGTTAAAATGCAAATGAAGCAATGAGCAGAGCAGAAGCAAGCGTTGTCTGTAACAATGCAGTCACCTATAAGTACACAGATCTGTGGCACGCGCCTGCTGTTTTAATCAGCCATAAAAGAAATTTAATCTTTGCAGCCTACATGTGCAGCCAAAAAGAGAAAAATATTAAATTAAAGGTCCGGATGTGATTTCACTAGAAATTTCATCTGTTATGGTATACGAGCAAACACAAATCTAAAATGTTAGAGTAGCTTTTTTAAATATTTGGACATCTGTTCTACAGCTGTCTTCAAGTCAAGGCTAAATATGTGTGGACATGTTAAGTGTCTGCTTTTTATATGTCATTTAAATATTCAGTGTACTTAAGGAGTGACAGTAAACTTGTTTGAAAAGTTTTCATGTTAAGGAGGAGGTAAGGTGGATTAAGCTGTGCTTAAATGATGGATGCAACTGCTTAGACATGTTTGATTTTCTTAGATAACTTCTATTGATATCAAATACTGTCAGAGAAAGGATGTGAATGAGTTGTTTTTCAGTTAAAATGACTTTTGGCTTGCTAGTTACTTCGTTATATTTGTCTGCCAAACCCCAGGAGACAGCAGAGACAATCACACAAGAAGTTTTAATTTAGAAAAAAATAAATAAAAATCTCTCTTTGTTAGTCTTTCAAAGGATTTTTAACCATGACACTGACACTAATTGACCTTGCAAGATGCAGCAATTGCTGCTACAGAAATGCTAGAAACATTTTAATATTTTCCTTCTCAAACTTTCGTCTGCATTTAACTAACACAACAAAATTTGGTCAAAATGACAGAAATCTTAATGTTTGTGCTTTTTTTTATTTTGGCTGCATGCTCATGTTTGACTGTATGCTGATCCAACAGAACATTATCCATTTTGGGGCCTTTTATGGTTTGCAACATCAATCCACATAATGGTGCAAACAATTTATAGACAATAAATTTCAGCCTACTGTTTTCTTTTCTCTTTCATGAAAAAACATTATTTTAAAATGTTTTTGGTGGTTCCAGACAAGATGGACATTTTACCATTTGTTGGTCTTAATGTAGTCAAATGCCAAACCAAACTATCATAGCAGCTAATAAAATGTAATTGCAACTCGAAAATGATGACCTCCAAATCTTGTTTATTTTATGTTGCCAAGAAATCGCTTGTGCATGTTTTTGCATGTGGAATATTTTTGTGGGGGTAATAAGCTGCTGTTGCACTTTGCCCTCATCGTGGAATTATAAATTTGATGCCTGTTTGCATATGGAATAATAAACAGTAGCTGAGATAGTCCTCTTTAACCTTTACATGTAGAGTAAGAGTTTTGAACCATGAAGAAATTATTGCATGGGCAGAAGCTATGAAAGCTGTTAACTTTATTATTATTTTTTAATAAAGGATGATAAGAATAAGTGTACAACTAACCACTAACTTGCATCCAGTATTTTTAAAAGGGTTTTCTGCATTGCTCATTTTCCTGTCTGTTGTTGATTCCTATGGCCTGCTTTTAAGAATTCTTTGTGTTTTGATGAATTTCTGTCATCGTAAAAATCATCTTAGTGGGTCACGCCTTTAGATTGTATTTTGTCTTTTTTTTAAATCTCAAGATAGCTGAGAAATGTCAATAGTTTCATCAGAAATGTCTCGAAACCTGTTAAAAGCCAAAGTTGAAATTAAAAAAGCTTTGTAAAGAAAAAAAAGCTATTACTTAAAGGTATTACTGCAGTATGCCATGATACCTTAATGACATATAGCTTCAACCAGCTGAATAAGCTCATGTAACTGATGCATTCAGTTAAAGTCTTTAAAAATAAATGAAGTGTTTGGAGCAATATACCAAGAAGCATAATACAAATACCAGAACTGAACACAAAAAGTAATAATAACATAAATATATTTGAAATGGACCTTTATCCAAATACATCTAAATCTAAGTGTCACAATGTGAACTGTTATTTTTTGAAATTTTAATCGATTTGCAGTGAAAAATTTAGACAACGGTGGTTTCAGTGTCTGCATTTACAAAGGTTAAAGTAAAGTTTGTAGTCTTCCATCACGTTGGTAATTCTGCTCAAGTAGTGCCTAAAACATCTTCTCTGGCTCCCGATTTTTCTTTCTTTTCTTTACGGCATTCTTATAAAATTTACATTAGACAGCTTTTGTAGTTCCGTTGCGTTCTGCTATTTTTGACCATTCAGAGCAGAGTGGGTAACTTGAGAGTATAATGTTACAGAAAAACAATTATTTCAAACAAAAAAAGCCAGAACAAACTGAAAAAGTGTTTTATTTTAACACACTGAAGCATGTAAACCAAATAAATCTTCACAAAACAAACAGATGCTGAAAATCTTTAGCTTTTTTTATTAACAAACAAAAACACAGTTGCTCAGTCGGTACACACAAGCACAAAACATTTCTTATTATCTGAAGTTGGTCACAGTAAACTTACAGCAAACATCCCTAGAACTTCAGTTTCTGACACACTTTAGATAAAAACTCTGGACAGAGGGGCAGATAAACTCACACTGTGATGGTCCAAATCTGAATTCCAAAATCTAAATAAATTATCAGTGTAGGAGTGTGTTACACAGATCAGAAGGTCCTCTGGGACCTGTTCCAATATTACCAACCAGAAACAGTGGGGGACTTTGCAGGGAATCCAGTGGAGTAATATTTCTTTCTATGCCCAGAATGTCAGGACACTGAACAAGCTTCTTCTATGATTTATTTTACTAATGCACACTTTGGGGGAAAAGATACTGGGTACAGTTCAAGTTCAGTTCTTTATTCATTCAAGGCTGCCCTCCAGTGTCTCTGCAGCACAAAGCAGGACCGTAAGCAGCGTGTGTGGCTCTCAGCTTTGATTTCACACTGAAGACAGCTGATTTAACTTTGAAGAGCGAGCTAGATGATGAATAAATTCAGAGAAGTTTTCAAATTGCATTACAGACTGTTCCTAAATGTTCTTTAGCTACTGTATCTTGTGAAATCTTCCAGTTTTCCTTTTCCAGGTCTGTAAGATTAGAAAACCAACTGAGACGAATGTAAGATTTTTATTTCTAAGAATGTGCAGTGTGTTTAAGTTTTTGATATCATCCATGTGTAAAAAAAATCTTAAAAGTAAATCATTGTTAAAGCTGAAAAAGCAGTAGGAATTACAACATATCCCTGTTAATAGTGAAATGAAAGGGTGATGTAGCAGTAAACTGCAGCACTTGGTTAGTTTCCATTAGTTTTTTTTTTCAGACTGATTATGTATGGATGTGGGTGTTTATTCTTTTTTTTATCTTACCAAATTCTGAGAGTGGAAAATTGAACACCTCATGTGTGTCGGCCGTCATGATTTTCTAAAGTAAATGTCAGGTTGCTGTAATGAAACCAGGGATTAGACCAGTCTCTCCGGGAAGATTTGCCTCCAAATTCTCCTCTGAAAATTGCAACACACCTAAAGTTTTGACTGCAACCTAAATCACTGTATTAAAAGCTTGACTGCATCCCTCATCAACTTTCTCCTTGTCTCTTTCTAATTTTCTTGCTGTCCCCCTTTCCTTCATGTCTTTTTTTTCCTTCTTCTTCTGCCTGTTTTGCATGTATATCCTCTCTACCTGTCGTCTTCCCTTCAGATGTTGTGGAAGGCGGCTCAGGACTGGGCACTGGAGCCATTGTAGGCATCCTGGTTGTTGTCTTCTTCCTGCTGTTGGTTGCCGTGGATGTCACCTGCTTTTTCCTCAACAAGTGTGGGCTTCTAATGTGCATCGCCGTTAACTTCTGTGGGAAAGCTGGACCAGGGGCCAAGAGCAAGGACATTGAGGAGGGAAAGGCAGCATTCACGTAAGCATCTTCTTTTTTCCATAGTCCTGAACATAAGCATTAGGGGGACAAATATTATCTTTGATTCCTGAATTGCTAACCACACAAATTTTACAATTTGTGTTACATTTTCTGTGAAAAAAGCTCGACTATATGTTATTTAATATTAATTTTGTTGGGGGTTTTTTGTACACAGTGCCACCTTTTTCCCCCTCACCCTCACATGTATCAAGGTTGTCTCTTGTGCACTTCACAAAAACACTCTGGTTTACTAATTAAATTAAAGACGAATGCTTTGTCAATTCAGAAAAAGGGAGTATTTTTAGTTTTAACTGTGTAAAATAAAACAGATAGACAGGTACACAGCTGTGTGTACAGAGCAACATTCATATGAAGATCAGAAACATACCAGCTGTTTTCTCCCACCAGTCTGCGCACACACACAGAAACACACACACATACAGTTAGTTGCAAAAGTATTCACCCCACCCTCTTAGTATTCTTCCTGTTTTTTTGCCTTACAACCTGGAGTTTTATTGGATTTTTAATTTGATCATAAGTAATAACTCCACAAAATACTGGGAAAATGGGGAAAAACAAATTCCAAAATGTATAAAACTGAAAACCATTACATTTAGAAGCCACAGAATTACTTAAATAAGATCTACTTTGGGGTAATCTAAGGGTAGCTTTAGACATATAAAGTAGTCCTACCATGTTGGAGAAAATGTCCTGTTGCCCGTCTTCCCTCAGTCTTTAGTTTTCTGTTCATGTCCGATCTGTTTACTCCAAGCTGCTTAACTGATATCTTGTTATCTTCTAAGTTTAGTTTTACAAATGGATGTTTTAAAGAGAAAATCTCCACTGTTGGACACAGCAGGTTTTGCTGCACACCATTCCTGCATTAGGTACAATCGCATGTAGTCTAGCGTTAGTAGTGGACACATCAATGCACTAAAACCAGCAGAATGTGTTGATGGGGAGACTTAATTCTGCCCCTATGAGACTGCATTGGTGCTGCCTGCAGACTGATCATATATGATACATCTACTGAAGGATTGTGGGTGTTGACCTGTCCCTCTCCATAACTGCAATTAAGGAAAAACTGAGAATGAATCACCAAAATCCATTTTAAATTCCATTTAATAAAGTCAAAATATTAAAAAACAGCACAAAACAATACACTGCAAGCTGAGTAATTGAGTAATTAAAAACATTTTGAATATGTTTTGAAGTTTGACTTTGGATGACATGAGGTTTTCTTGCTTTTGTTCATTTTGCCACCCTGAGATTAATGTTTATCATAAAGGAAAGAATAACTGACAGCTCAAAAAACCATAATCTTGTAAATGTCAAATCCTCTTAAAATGCGCCTTAGTCTTTGTTTGATCAGAAACTCGGTTAAGTACGTTAAACATATTCCTCCTTAAACATGCTTCAGAGAGCAAATGAGGATGCGAAGAGAATTGTGGAGCTGAGAGGTACTGAGATATTTTCCAGCTTTAGATCTCAACATGTCGCTCGCTGCAAGCAAACACTTTAAAGCTCAGCGCAATCAGAGAGCAGTGTGGCGATAACAGCAAAGCCCTCAGGGGAATCCTACAATCAGAGCTTGCAGGTGGATGAAGGTGGAGGATGATCAAATATTGGCTCGAGTGAATCAGTCAGCGTGTTTGACAGAAGAAAAGACAACCCTTGTGTGTTTGAATGTTTTAGCCCATTTGTTTTTTTACATCACTGCTGATTGTGTGTGGCGAAGGCGTCTCTGTGTTTTGTCGCTGTGTATGTAATGGAGTTCTTTTCTAAAACTATCTGAGTGAGATATGCTCATGTGATGTCTGCTGACGTTTAAAACATACACTGCTAATGTATTTCATGTTTTCCCACTTCCCTTTGACAACAGAAAAGATGAGTCTAAGGAGCCAATTGTTGAAGTGAGAACAGAGGAGGAAAACACTCCAAACCAAGAAGGAGGGGGTCCCACTGAGCCTAACGAGACCACTCCACTGACAGATCCAGAGTGAGTTCACCTGCCTCATGTGTTGCAGCCATGTTCAAAAAGACAGGGGTCAAGAAATTAGGGTTTTTTTTTATGGCCAATGTGATTATTAGAAGACGATGTCCGATTTACGAGGCTGATTTGTTTGTATTTAGATGATTTATACAATTATTACTCATCTACGCCACAATAAACTAACTAGCTTTTGAAAAAAGAAACAATAAAAAAACATTAATTGTCTGCAATTTAGCCCCAGGGGTTGTTGAGGTTCAGTCCACATTCTTGTGATACCACTTACTGAAGACATACTGTATTTTCCGATATTCATTTTTAAAAATATGTTTAGCTGTAATTGGTTATTTTATGGTTTTAAATGGTCGCGTAACACTGGAACTGTGTGCCTCACATCCCCAGTGTGCAGAATCTGGTTCTAAACATACAGCATCTCTTGTGACATGGCAGCTCCCATGAAATGGTATCTCACTGGGCCGCAACTAGTTGTTGAACAATATTCAGGAGGGAGTCTCCCGAATGTCTCCAGCAAGGACATGCTCTTAACTTCCTCGCGTCAGTCACAGAGGCATGCAGTTTTGAACATGTTCAGAAAAATTGTGACAACTATTTTTCCCCAAATAGTCACAAATAGTCATCTATGAATGAAAAAAACAGTAGTTCCAGACTTATTCCAGGTCAGTTACAACTAGTTTTAAGGTGTCGTTCTGTATGCATGACCACAAAGCTGCTTTATGAGCCAAGAAGCTGCATTTTCACCCCTTTGTTTTGTTTTGACCTGGCACATGTCCTCATTTTGACTGTAGTCGTGTTTTTTCTTGGCTACTTCATTACAGGGGTTTTGTTTTCATGCTGTTTCATAATTTGAAAACTTTGCAGCTTAATTTAGGGACATTAATGACCATGAGTGGTACAAGTACAACAACAACACCTACTGAGAGGGGAGGAAAAAGCAAGAGAGAAAGCTGTAAGCAAGTCTGACAACATTTTAGATCCCATTTCAAATAACATTTCATGTAATTTAAAACTCAAAGGTCATTGGGGGAAATTTTTCATTTACATTGATTGTTTGAGGATTTAATTTTTACTGAATCAAACAGTAACTCTTTAGTTCCTATGAAAGTTCAGAAGCATCAGATTCTGTTCTGGTTACATAAATGAATGTTTAAAATAATTTAGACATAAAAACTTATTTTTCTGAAACCTTTTCATTTTTTTCTAGTTTGCTGTCAGAATTTGTTGTTTCTCCCCTACAAATATTTTGTTGCTAACATGTTGTTTACTTTTCCACTAAAGCATCGAAGCATTTACTCTGTCTTGTTTTTGCCCTGACCTACATTTCCCTTTGCCCTTTATTTCTCTTGATTTTGTTTATTTATTGGCCTTATGCTTCCTCTCCTGTGTCGACTCCCATCATCCCCCTCTCCTCCCCTCTTTTTCTTCACTGCTCCCTGCTAAACAGGCCTGCTGCTGTAGATACCCCGCACATGGCAGTAAACTTACTCCCCTCCGCTGCTGCTAACGCCGAAACTGAGAGCTTTAGCACGCCACAGAGTAGTTCTGCGAAAGAGGGCTCTTCCAGTCCAACCAAAGGGGGTCCTACCAAAGCTTCTCCCAAAAACAACAAAGCCACCCATTCCAGTACGCTTAAAGCTGACCCTGAACCTAACGTCGGCCCTCTGGTTGACCTTAGTGACACTCCTAAAGTTACCCCTTCCTCCAATCCAACACCTCCTGTGTTAGATCCAGTCAGCTCCGCCTCTGCTAATGTTGGAGAGCCACAGGGCCGGTGTGACTCGGGTAAAGCCCCCAACAGCAGCCAGAGTAAAGATTTACAAGTAGACGGCCTGACCAAGGACGCTTCCAATACCCTGTGCTCAGACTCGACCACATCAGCCCAAAATGAGTATGAACACCTCTATTTTGTATTCCTTAAATTGACACTTCTGTTCTGATCAGCTCATCAGGCTGCCATAATAAAGGACAATTTCACCCTTAAATGCAAACACCTTACCTTTGACTCCCACATGCACAGTTTTGCTCACATCAGATATGTTGAGATGTGTAAACAAATGTAAAGCTACTAGTTACAATGTATAACATAAAACATAAAAAGGTTATCTTGAGTTATATCAAATGGTGCAGTTTATAAAACTTTACTCCTGTGTAGTTTTCCCCATATAGGGATATGCATTTCTGAAATGCGGGTCCACACTTAATGTAAACAAATCGCTCAGCTGAGTGTCATGTGGTTGACCTACATTAGGCTGGCTGTTAGTGATTATTTTCATTGGTAAACATGTGGTAGTTTGCAGCCGTTCACAAATTTTGCCTACAAATTTTTAATCTAAGGACCCATTATTCATCAATATGAGAAACATATTGTGCAGATTTTGCTCCTTACTTTTTAAATTTAAACAGTTAAAACGACAGCAACAGTTAAACTGTCTGGTCGTGTTTTTAATCACTGATAAATAAGCCACCAAAATACCTCAGACGATAATAAATCTGAGCCCAGAAAGTTTGAAACTTTCAGCAAAACATACCAGTCTGATAACATTTCATCAGTGCCTCTAAAAACTGCTGACACACAGACGATTTCTGAAATATGTTTAGCCGTTGGCCTGGATCCAGTATTCAATAAGTATCAACTGTAGGCAGAGATCCAGAGGCAGACTTCAGCAGGCCTGCCTGCAAAAGCCATGATATACCTGAATTCATTACAGCTACAAATCATTTGGCAGTTTAAAGAATGAGCACAGCTGTGATTGTAGACATGCCCCACTTCTCAAAACTTGTGAAATGGTCTGTATTCATTCATTTTTACCCAGCCATTTTTAAAAGTTGACCTATTTTTTGATGTGCAAAAATGCAATGTGGGAAACACAGGAAAAAAAAAAACAATTAATTAAGCTTTTAAATCAAAGTTCAAGCACTTGATTAAAAACATTTTAGGTTCGCAATCTGTTTGAGGACCATTTAAGGGTGGAGTTTCCTTTAATGTTGCCAGATGCTGGCCATTCAGCTAAATGACATGAATCATTTAGGGATACCAGTGCATGCCCGTCATAATCCAGTCACCGTATCCATCCTCCACTTGTTTGTGTTTTATCATTTCTGAGCCGTCTCCTATCTTACAACTTCATTTTTATTTGTTTTCTGTGGTTAAATAGTTTCTGCTTCAAGCATGCCTTGTTCATACCCCAAGTTATCCAATAATACAAAAGTGTTGGATAACCTTGAGTCATCTAGTATCTATTTATGTTTAGAAACATAACTAGATTAAATTATTTTCCTAATAGTAATTAGTAAAATAAAACCAGTTTATTCCTCTCAAAATATTTTTAATGTAGGTACAAGACATTTCTCCAAACACATTTCTAATTTTTTTTGTCAGGCTTTAGCAAAAATAACCAATATCCAACATATTTTGGGGTACAATTTTGTTCAAGGATTTTAAACACAATTTTTAGACATCATAGGGGATTTAATTAAAGTTATCCAGACCTCACATCACAATTTAAAAGTTGATTTATTTATTTTAACAAAGAGCCAAAGCCCTTTATCTTCTTTGAGCTTTCCACTCCATCATAATATGTTAGATTTAGCCGTACAAGCTAACTTTTATTCATAGTCCTAAATATGTGGAGTGTGAGCATGAATTTCTCACCTCAGATATTTTATTACGCTTTACAGCAGAAAAGCCAAGGACATGTTTTAAGTGCACATGATTTTGTAGAAACTATAAAAGCAGTGAAGTGTTTTACTTTATTGTTACTTCTGCAGCTTCTTAATGCTTTGTCTAAAGAATGAACACAACTTTTATTGTATTGCAGGAGATTATCATGTTTTTCATCAAATTAGGTGTGAACAACTGTAAATATCATAAAGCAGATGAGAAAAGCGCCTAAAATGTAGCAAAAATCCACAACAAGTAAAGCAATATGTGTTTAGGTTCATGTCTCATATTCAGTGCTTTAAAACAACCTAAACTCATTTAAATAGGTGCATTATATAGATAGCTATATTGTAGAAAATAGTCTAGGTTTCACAATAAAATGCATTTTGATTGTAAAGTCCGACCTTAGAAAGCTCCCTTCATGCTCCTGTTTTCTCTTGTGTAAAAGCTGCGATTTTGGCTCAAGTGTTAGAGATTATTATTCAAAGTTTTGGTCCTTTGAGTTTGCAGACGATCCTGATTCCTGACAGCCTGTGAAGCTGATGAGAACTCTGTGGCAGAAGATGAATTACAGAGGCTTACTGACAGTCACTCCTCTTTCTGCGCCTCCTTCGGCTCATAATTTGCTCCCTCGGATGGTCCGAGGAAGGTGTCAGTGATGAAGTGTTTAGAGTTAGTTGGATGCAGGGATCTTGTCAGCTCAGAATCAGTTTGATAAAACCAAACTTGTCATCGGAGGGATTTTTCTTCATAATTCTGACAGGACTGAAGCACTGATCTCTGCTTCTTTAGTGCTCAAACACTGATACGGCCTGTCAAACTTCTCGTGGGTTTATTGGATTTCTGCGAAGCGTAGTCCTCCTCAGGTTGATTTATTTTTATTCAGAAGTATTAAAATCTGTAAACATATTCCAGCTTATCACATACACTGGCATGTAAAGGTTCTGGCACCTCTAATCAAAGTGTCTATTCTCAGGTATCATTTTTTCATCAAAACTGAACAAAGGATTCCATTATTTCCTTTGTTCAGATGTAGAAGTTGGCTAAATCACAAAGCGAAAGCTTCGTGTATCCATCAGTGTTCTTTGGACATAAAGTCTGCAGCCAGTAAACTTTTCAAAAAGTTTTTTTTACCTTCCTTGTCCACAGAGCTTTTTCTGAAATGCATTGGCCATGTTTTGATGTTAATTTAAACAGCGCCGATGCTGAGTTTTGTATCAAAGAGACTGGAGAGGTTTTCTTGTGGGACTCTTAAAAATCACATTTATGAGTAACTGGGTAACTCAGTGCTCTCACAGCATCTGCTAAATCTTTGTCAAGGTCTGTCAAAGTTAAACTGACTTGTGAGTAATGCTACAAGCAGCTTCTAGGAGAGGTTGGACTGCAATATTTAACTGGAGAAACTGCAGTTTTTGCAGGAATACGGTGTGATGCTTGAGTGCTGAAAATTGTTGAAGAATGAATCATTAATTTAATTTTTAAGGTAAAACAAGCAGGACGGAAGCTAAAATAAATCAAAACTGAAGTTGGAAGTTAAAATCAGCGAAACAGTAGCTAAGAGCTAAAATGAACACAACTGTAGCTAGCATAGTCTTTCCAGAAGATTATTAAGAGCAAGCCTTAAAAACTTTATTATGTTCTTCAGCACAGCCTTATTTTTTTTAAAGCACAACTCAGTATGCCTATCTTGCTTGAAATATTGAGAAGTATATTTCATCCTCGGCTACAATATTTGCTTTTTGTTGGGAGTTTTGTCTTTTACTAACTTCAAACTGCTATGCTCTGAAGAGGCATGTTTTCATATGTTCCCCTTAGACCTTCAGGCCAAACATGTCTCTTGCCCATAAATAAGCATCCTCTGTTGCAATTTTGGATCTGGACAATGACAGCATATGGGGGACATGTCAGCCTTTCAAAACAAGCTGTTTAATAATCATCCACTCAGCTGACAACATTTAATCTCCTAAGAGCCAAGATCTGTTTGTTTTCATAAAACCTGTTTTTTTTTCTGTTTTAGTGTTCAAGCGTCACTCATTTTTCTGCAAACTGCAGCTGTAGCCTGAGTGAGAATAATAGACTGTAGGGGATGCTGCTGGAGCTTTAGACTGCAAACTCATTTGTCATGCATAATTTAAATTAACAATAAAGATCCGATCTAGAAATGTGGTCTGTGATGGATAGATTTCAGAACCCAGGGGCACTCCTTGGCCTAACTTTAGTAGCTCTGTCAGCAGGACAGAGGAATTTAATAACCAGAGGAGTTTGGGGAGCTGACAGGGAGAGCAGGAGATGATGAGACACAGAAACACCCCTGCTAAAAAATAAAAGAAGACCAGAAATATTCGACTGTAGTGACGCACGGCTTTAAAGTCTCTCCCCATTGTGTCTGAGCTCAGCTGAGTCCAGATGGCATGTAATCCTCTTGTGTATTGTAGCCCGTGTTGGAGGTTTTGCCTCAGTCTCTTATTCCCCTCATACATTGTGCCTACTGTACTGGCCCTGTGTCATTCCACATCAGCATTCATTGTTCCTTGAAAGTAGCTGTGACATCCATGTACTCCTACTTGATGTCTGCCTAGGATAGTGAGCTTGATCCCATTATGTGTGAAATGCATTCAGTTCCAGGAGCAAAGAGACATTCCGTCAAAGATTCTTGCATGTTTTTTTTCTCCATTCTTACCTCGTTCCGTCTTTGAGAAAATGACACAAAATGCAGCTCAGTTGAGCTGTGAAAGAGAGACTTACTGATGCTAACAAAATCTCCTTTGTTTTTTTTCTTTTGTCACTCCTTTGTTTTTGCCCGTAGCGGTAAGACTGTGAAGGATGATAACACTAAAAGCGAGATGGAGGTGAAGAACACTACAGCTGAGGTGAAGACGATTCCCAACGAGGCTCCTCAGGCGAACGGCAACGAGAGTAAAGCGTAATCTCCTTGTCCCAAAAGCAGCAAGAAGTAGAAGACAGCTGTTAGGATCAGGGGAGGGGTTTGGGGGTGTGGGGTTTTTACAGGTTAAAAAGAGGGGTGGTCACAGTCACTGTAATCTCAAACCATTTTTACACACCACCCCAATGCATTAGAGAAAGCAACAAAACGCATCTGAAAAAAGGATTTTGGATCACTTTTCTATCATGTTCCTAAAACATCCTGCCTTAGTTCCTTTAGCTAAAATCAGTTCAACATTTTTTTTGTCACAGAAGAAAAAAAAAACTTGCAATTCACTTTTTTTTTGTTGTTTGTCATAATAATTGGTCCGTTGTTAAATACAGATCCAAATCTGTAGTAGTTTTGAGATCAGCTTGGTTGAAACGTAGCTTTACTTCACAGATTTACTGCCTTCACGATGCACAAAAATGTAAGACATGTACATTACCAATACTGCGATCCTTCATGCAGTATGGTCTCTATTGTGGTAATGAATTCTGTTTTTCCTTTTGTTCATTTGTTTTGTTTAAATAATGTTCACTCTGCCTGTTTAGCTTTTTTAATGTCTTATTAGCATGTCAGTTATTGCAAAGTTACTGTATTTCTGTACATTTCTTAGTTTTTTTTTTTCATTTCTGTTTTTGTTTCTTTATATTTTCTCCTAATGATTTCAGTCCCTATAAAGGAAAAGAAAAGGACAAAAACGAAAGATACATTTTGATAACATCAACTAGTTGTTTTGTGCTTTTTGAGGATCTGATTTTCATATTTTTACGTGACATATTTTTCGCAGCACGTTCCTAAAGTGCTACATTTTTGGTGGTTGTCAACAATAAAAGGGAATTAAAAACAAAACAGAGTGACTCAGCTTAAATTTAGATAAATTAAATGCACGAAGAAAGACAATACATTTGATCTGCGAAAACATTTCATTAGGAATATATTAAATGTTTTTGATTTTTGTGTTCATAGAGATAAAGGTTTGGATGTAAACTCAATTTATTTATTTGTCTGGCATGTTTACTCTGTATAACCTTAAGTTTTAGGAGAATAAATTCATTTTAGGTTTAAAAGAAGCTACACTGAAAATAAAGTTGTTTTCCTTTTCATGAACTCCACCTCTAAGTTCAAGGCTGAAGACATCAGTTTAACACGTTTAACTCATTTCAGCAGAGAAATACTGCCTCATGTTGCCTGAATTGTGTCCTAAACCTCACTTGTTTGTTGCTTATTCTAATTTCAGTCTACATCAACCTGAATCAGAAAGTCATGTGACCAAAAGTAATGAATCATTGATTAATGTATTACATTAACTGGACCAATGAAAAATAATGCGTCAGGTTGTAAATAATGGGAAACGTTACATAAAGTCTACCGTTTATTCTTGGTAGTAAATTAAGTTAATTAAGTTAAGTTAGATAGATTTAACAGTAACATTGTACACTGTTTGCAGTTCTCTGCTTGTAATTTCTGACCTTACAATCTGACTGTATTTCTTCAGTTTTGTTCCCGGGGTAGAAATCAATGGTGGTAAAATGGACATAGTTTATCAACATGCAAGCCTTTAGTATCCTTTAGTAACCACCTTTTCCAGAGGTTTCTTTTAAGTATTTTGGACCAATTGTTTACTCGACCGTTTGGGGCTTTTAAGTGGAAAAAAAGGAGGTTTGCTCTAAAATGTAGGCATGTTTGCTGAAAAAAAAGAAAAGAAAAACAAGGACAATTTTGTAAATTTTAAATTAGCAATCAGCATCAGCAAGTCTTGTTTAATGATAATGTTACAGCTGGATAGATTACACAAATCTACAAATAAATACATACATTTATGGAGAAATTTTCCATGTATCATTTGAATAGAATTATGATAATCTAACTTCAGTCTATAAAGGACTACACCAACTTCCCCTGAAAGGTTTGTTCAATTTAACCTCCTGAGATATATACTTTTCTGTATCAAGCATTAAATAAACAACATGGAACAAATGCTTTTATGTACAGTAAAATACTAAAAATATTTTTTTGGAAGGGTTGAGGGCGCAGTGTACACAAATATATGTTTGTTTTCCATATTATTTGGAACCCATTCCATTTTTAATATACATTTCATTTCTTGGGTTTGTGTAAAACGTTTAAGCATACAAACAGCCATAATTAAAAGCCTAGCATTCATTAAAGGAATGCACAACATCCGCTGCCTTTAATGCCAGAGTTTTAAACTTAAACTATGTTGAATAATGACAGAGTTGTACCAGTTCGGGTCAAACCTTGGAAATAATGTTATGAACGATCTTATGCAATACCATGAATTATGATTATATGTTGTGACTGACTTTCAGCTACTACCACATCACTCCGTAGCTCAATATCTGTAAAATTCGATGCATTATTACCATTTTTGTGTGTTTGAAGGTCAGTTGACTGAGGCAGATTTGCAGTGGAAGGCAATAAAAAGTAGGAATCTGATTGGTTAATCCACATGATCTTCTAGTATTTTGTTTAAAAGCACGCTACCAGTTTTGCATGTCACTATTATGCAGCCTTGGATGGTAAAATCTCAAGAAAAGGCCTCCAACCCTGATCCTCAGGGCCCACTCGTTGTCCTGCACGTCGTAGCTGTTTCTTTGCTCCAACACACCGAATTCAAATGGTTGAATTACCTTCTTAACAGGTCATCAAGTTCTGCAGTTTATTAATCAGGCATCAGTTTAATCAGGTCTGTTGAGCCAGGGGTCCATCTAAAACAGGCAGGATAATGGCCCCCAAGGAACAGAGATTGACACCTGTGTTTAGATGTTTCTTTGCTTCAGCACACCTGATTTAAACGAATGGGTCATTTAGTCTGATCATTTAAATCAGCTGTGTTGGAGCAGGGAACCATAAAATATACAGGACAGTGGCCCCCGAGGACCTAAGTTGAGACGCACTGATCTAAAAGGTTCAATTTTAAGGCAGAACTGAAGTAATGAGTATTTCGAAGTAGATTTATTTGAGTCTGCTGCTTTAGTTATTGCGTCAGGTTATAATAAATTAATACAAACAATTTCCAAAAACACACTGCTGCCTATCATCATCAGAAACTACTGAACTGCTTCTGTTTTCCTGATCACCTCATTCACCACTTTCAGCAGAACACCAACCTGTTCTCAGCACAATTTTACACCCAGTTTCTATTAACCTTGTTAGATTTGTAACGCAAATAAACGCTGTAGATATTACTCATTTGTGTTGGCTATTTACCTGGAAAAACAACAACAACAATGACAGTCTTTGTATCAAACATTTTATTAAAATTACCTTTTTGGGTATTTCTAAAAAGCCCAACATGTCACAGATCCAAAGGATTCCTATGGAAAACTGCAAATCCAGCTTAATTAAAGGGATTTATACTTTCCAGGTGTCAGAAAATGAATGCAATCTCTTAAACTGTAACATGTTCAGCTCCCTCTTGTCTCCGAAAACATTTTTTATTCTGAAATGACAAAAACCCCTATGTACTTTTAAAAAGATTTAAAAGTAAGTGTCATTCCAACCCCTTTTTTTTTTGTACAGTGTTGTTTTTACTTTAGACTGTGAGGTAGTTCACTGTGAAGTGCAAATCCATTGTCTTTTGTCATAGAGTTAGGTAGATTTATTGTGAGAAAACATAGCTGTAATGTGTGGCAAAAATAACACAGAAGTCTGACAGCAGCAAACTAGACAGATCCAGTGCCTTTGATTAGCAAAGTAGTGTCATGCATCCTTTTCTGTCTGCAGCATTTCCAAGTTTGTGTCTTTTGTTTTACTCTCCACAGATGTAAATTAAGCCAGTCTTTGTTTAAACATTCTCATCTTCTTCCTTAATAAAAAACCATTTGAATTAGTAACAAATTGGATTTTCCATATGAAGGTTTGTTCCATCATTTCAGTCACAGCAGGCTGGTTTCTGGATACTGAATATATTTCCTCAGCTGCAGTGGTTTCATCTTCAGGTGACTTGATCTGATTCACAAATCGTAAAAAAAAACCACAATAATTTGTACTCTCCTTCACTTTGACAAAAGAATGAAACAGCAGCAAACCAAAAACATCAAATTTAAATCAGTCAATGCATTGCTTTGTTCCCATCTTCTTTGAAGGAATCTGAAACTGTTGGATTTGTCAGAAACAAGCACGTAAAATATCCCTGCAGTGGATGTCAGATTCTGAAGGTAAAAAGAAACAATGACAGTTTGGTCATTTGCTTAGATGAGAGGTTTCTCTTTTTTCTACTGTTATGTAACTTGTTCCACTCCTTAAACTTTCTGTTAGAACAAAACAGCTTTGAAATGACAAAAAGGATATATGAAACTGAAATAATCTTGCCTGAATCGTTGTGTAAAAAATATGCAGCGAAAAATACGAGACCTTTTTTTTCTTTTTCTCTTCTAAAACATTGAATTACATTTTTCTACTTGTTTGTTTTGTGCAGGTTGATGTTAAAGCTTTCAACTATCATGGTGCAACAGGAGAAATTGTTTTTGAAAGATATAAGATCATTAAAGCTCTTTGTTTAGATACCTCACAAAGAAAAGAACTCCAGAGGAGCCGGTTTCTGTTTGACTCCACTCCCTGATTCAGTCAGAATTAAGACATCTTTCCTTGTTCATGCTATGAAAATTATTAAAATGAATCTACATTTAATGTTCTTCTAAAGTTTTCTGATGTGTAACGAACGTCTTTTTTCACCTCTCAGCCTTGAGCGTCCACCGCCAGCAGCTGGTCATTGTCGTTTATCCAGAACTGTCTGTTCTTCAGCCGTTTCCTCTGTAAACAACAGCTCTCATCCTGCAGGTTCAACATTAGTGGGCTTCTCATCTGTCTGTCTGTGTGTTCCTGGTGTAAATACTGAAATACTAACCGAGAAAGGAAGGAAGGAAAACACACTTTGACTTTTCATTCTGTCAGAAATGTTTGTGTTCAATAAAGTTTAAGAAAAGAACCCCAAAACATGTATGTCTTTTTTCTCATAACAACAAGAGTCATGTGCTTTTTCATGTATATTATCATTGCATAAATAAAAATGAAGGATGTACAATATATTCTCACTTGCTTATTTCTTAATGAATGAAAATTCTTCTTTATTTCACTTAGATTATTTTAAAAACTGTGTCATAAACATAAAAAAACACGGTCAGCACAATGAAATCAGAAAATACCACATCCTTACACATACAGTACATACTAATATGTACCATATTTATTCCATATGCATATTAAATACTAACTGTTAAACACAACGATACACTATCTGTGAAGTGTATTTTGAGTAGTGTGCTTACAGTTTAGGAATATTCTTTAATGCATCTGAAAATGAATGAACACAAATGTTTGAAATGCTTGAACAAAGGTGATCTGTATGAAATGGGTTTGATTTTTACCTAAAATAAATGTTTTTATGCAAAAGAATGGTCAAACAGACACATACACACAAAGAAAAAACTGTGAAAGAAACACAAGTATCATACAAACACTAATTAAACTCCATTTTCAGACTTACTTGTACACAGGATCCTTAAGTTGTGCATTTCTGACTCTTGGCCACTAGATGGCAGCAGGTGTCCAGTTTTAAGACAACAGAGCATGTTTTACAATTAAATCACAGAACCTCAGAGTCTGTGTGCATAATGACAAGTATTTGTTTTTTTCAACTAATAGATGCTACTAATTTATTTGAAATTAATGCCATCAATAAGACTTAAACTGTCGTATTCAAATGAGCAGAATTTTATAGAGGCTTTGAAATTATGGTAAAAGGTTTCTTGAACCAAAAATTTGTTGGCTTTTGTGGAATTAATAAGATCTTTCAAAAATAGAAAATAATAAACAAGCATCTGTTTTATTTTCTGCAGTTTAAGACTCCAAGAAGGTGGAGCGCTCTTAAAAAATGTTCAAACACTTTAGGTCACTGAAAATGTTAAATAATCTGGAAATGTAGTTAAACAATTAAGTATATCTTATATGTTTAGTTAGTAACACAAACTCTTTGCAAGCAGCACCTTAGTTCCTACTTTGTTTTCCACAAAAGAACCTTAAACTGCATAGACAGACACTTATTGCAAAGTAAGAAATCAAACACAAAAAGGTTATTCTGAACTATAACAAACAGTTTGAACATATTTATTCCAGTTTTACTAATATATTGAATGCGGTTCTCAAATGCGTGTCCACACTCAACATAAACAAAATACTCAGCTGAATCCACGAAAAACAACGAGGAATCTTGAGTCACATGATTGACCTACATTTGGCCATGTAGCTAAAGAAATACTGTTGGTAAATTTAATGTTTGACCTATTTTCAGTCACTTCAGTTGTTTCTGTAAGTAAACTAACTCGTGACACGGCTAGCATCCAAAGACAAATTCTGCTTAAACGATCAATATGATCAAAAATATTGTGTGGATTTTTTATGAATTCTTTCTGGTTTCTGTTTTTTTATGGCGTAAACTGGTTATATTTAAAGGAAAGCAAAATAAGAACAATATTAACTTTTTTTTTTTTTTTTTTAAACACAGGTGGTGAAAAAAAAAGTTTGAAAAAAGTTTATTGTAAGAATTTATGTAATTCAGTTTATTTATACAACACTAAACTACCACAAAGTTACCTCACTCCAGGTAAAATCAGGTTTTATTTGTCAGGGCTTCATTTGTAATTTAGAATTATTGAATTTAAAAATGCATCTTTCCCTGCTGGAATACCTTATTTCACAAAAAAAATGTACCATTTTCTTTGACTATGCTTCATTTCTGTGTGAAAAATAATTTAAATTCATTTTTCAGTGTATGCAATGTTTTGACGATATCACAGAACTCATCATCTTTTAACTTTTCCTGCTCTCATATTCATCAGTTCTTCTTAAATAAATCATTTCTGAAGACACTTTTTCACCCCCTGCTGTAAATTTGATTATTAATGGATGTTTTCCTGCCAAAGTAGAAGTTTTTTTTGAGCGCGAAACTTACTTTTCTGCTTTACTTTACTTTTACTTATTGGGTCAAAGTGAAAATACTTTATCTTTTCTTTGTTTGTCCCTATTTTTAAAACCTTGGTTCGCCTCTAAAACAAACACCGACTCCATTTCCATACATCGGCACCGCTGCTCTGATTCACAAGAGTGGCCAAAAAAGATTCTCATATGGGTCAGCAGAAGCAAACAATCGCACGTCAGACTCCATGTCATTCCTCTGCAGACATCATTTCACCGCTCCACCACTCTCACCCCTTCAGATCCCACACACACACACACACCAGATTAGGGTCCTTTTCAGTGGCATTGTCCCTCCCCCGTACAATAACAATGGTTCAATGTGGTTCTCTCTGGACTCGGATTGATGCTACACTCAGATAAGTAAAGGCACACTGCTCTGCCTCATGGTTTTTACCTGTCTCAACACACACACATACACACACACGCAGAATGAAGCCTTGTGTTAAGCTGTTCAGCACACACTACACCTATCTCTTGTTTAAAGAGGACATTAGTCAAAGTGTGGTAAAGAGTTAATTAGTGTACGCTTGTGCCATTTATGTAGCCTTTTGTCATTGTCAGAGTTTCCATGTGCGGCTTGTTTTAATGTCAGACCGATGCAGGAAATAATGTGAATCTGTTCGTCATAAATCTATGAAGAAAGGTTTGCAAACAAGCAAAGCATAATCCAGACTGAGTTAGACAGAGCCTGGTTGAAAATGAGAAGGGAAGTGAGATTAGGAATCAGAACGTCTGAATGTGATAGGCTGAGACACCTGTCACTCAAGTCACTCACACCCTCTGTAAATGAGATTAGAGAATGGAATCTAAAATACATAAATTAGTTTGTGTAGACTCTCAGCCATCAGAAGATGGCAAATCCAAAAGGTTTTTAAGAGAACAAAGCAAACAGGCTTTTTTTCTGTAGATAAAGACGTTTCACCTCCCATCCAGGAAGGCGTCTCAGTTCAGAACTGGAGAGTGATCGAGAAAGCTTCCTGGATGGGAAGTGAAACGTCTTTATCTGCAGAAGAAAAGTCCAGTTGCTTTGTTTTTGTGAAGCTTTTGTAGATTTACATAACATGGCATTTTGCCATTGTTATTGCCCAAGGCTGGAGGCAAAATGGTTTTTGCCCTTGTCTGTGTGTGTATTCACAACACATTTCTGAGTGTGATGTCTTAGAATATTGCAGGAGGTCGTATTTGAAGTTATTTAGGCTACAACACAGTCGTCTCTCAACATATAAGGGATCTCAGTCTAAACTTCTGGCATGAAAGGTGGAGGGCAATATGTATTCCTTCAACGTATGCTAGTCTTTAATTACTGTTTTCCTTAATAAAATTTAGCAAAATTATAATCACTTTTTAAGGCATAGGAAAAAAAACTGCTGTATTAAAACTGCATTTCTTGTCTGTTCAAATAATATGAATTAGTGCTTAAATATCTGGCATTAGGATTTTCCAACAAAATGAATGGTTTTTTAACCCATTATCTTTTAATAAAGAGCAGAATTTCCAAACTGCCTTTCCTAACAAACAAAATCTGTTCAATAAATTCAGGAATTTTACGAGATGGACCATTCCTGATTTTAATTTAGTGCTTGGAGATTTCATTATCCGGTTTGGCAGAACTACTAACAAATCCCTAGTAAATTGACACAATTTGTGCTTCCTACAAACACTGTAGTGATTTAAATTCTGTGTGTTTCTTCATGTTTATACAGTATATTGATCAAGCTTTATGTGCTTTTCATTTTGCAAATTTAATTTTTTGTCATATTTATTTACTTATCTGACATTACTTATTCAGTTTATAAACTCAAATGTCAACCTGTTTTCTTTATTGGGCCTTATTCCAAGTAAATGTTAATCTTCTAGGTTACAGATACAATAGCAGTAAAACCCTGCAGCCTGATGTAAACAATCAAATGTTGTCACTTAAGCTGAAGTGATTTGATGAAACAGGCAGTGCTTCCCATCAAAATCAGCTTAATAATTTTAAATATAGTCAGTTTACCAAATTCCTGAGAAATATTCTTTTATGGGGCCTTTTTTATTTTTTTCTTGCAAAGCCACGCTTCAGCCTTTTTATTTCCAGGCTGCTCCTCTGCTGTCAAAGTCTTTTTTGCTTTTTGCCTCAGCTCAGAGCCAGCCAACCATGCATTCCTATCCAGAACACTGTGCTTCATCTCTGTTTCCCAACCTTTAAATCACATCAGTTACATCACAGCAGACACAGAGACATACTCATTGTACTGGCCTCCATGCCAAGAACTTCTTTTTCTCACACACTTTTTTCCCTTACTCTTTTTTTTTTTTTTGCCCCCTCCCCAACGTTTCTGTAACTGAAAAACAAAAGCAAACAAACAAAGAAAAAAAAAAACCCATCATCCCCAGTTATATCTACTGTTGAACTCAGAAGCCTGGTGGAACTTCCTAAAAAGGTTTGATGAATGAGTTCTTTTTGTCTCTGCAGAAACTTTGTGCACAGCAAAAAGACGATGCACTAAAAGAAACTGTCTACAAGACTACTGTATGTCCTTAAATTGATCAAGTACAACATTGTGCACTTGCTCCTGGAGTCTGATCATCAGTTTCACAATAAGAATATTCTCAGTGACTCAGTGCGATTGGAAAGTCTCTTCAAAGCTAATTATATCCATTATCCCCACTTAGGTGGTAAAAGGTCACTTAATTCTGCTGAGACTTCTGATGTTTTTCTTTTTACAACAACATCCACAAACAATGATTGTCTGAATCATTTAAAGTTTAAAGGTATACGTTTGATGTATGAAATCAAACATAAAAAAGCGCATCCTGAACCATATCACATGGGGCCGTTTGAAAGCATTTCCTTCAGTAGATTTTTAAGATCTATTTTATGTAAATCTGAAATGTGGGTCCACACTTAGTGTCAACAAAACACTTGGCTGAATCTGCCAATAAAAAAAAAACATCAGGTTGGCTCCAGTCTGTGAAGGTAAACTAGTGTGGTTAGTAAACTTTGTGTTCGACTTATTTTCAGTCATTTTGGCAGTTTTCATTGGTAAACAAACACATGGTTGTTAAAATTCAATCACAATATTTGTTTATAATTTTTTTATTTTAAGGACACATTAACCATTGATTGGAGAAAACATTTGTGTGGATTTTGTTTCTTATTTTATACATATTTTTCTGTGCAATCTTCAAGAGTTTCCATTAAGTACATTTGACATTTAGACATTCAATGAGGCAATTCCTCCAGAACCTTTGCATTAGTTCATCAGTTTGTTTGAGGCTGTTTTTTTTTTTCTTTTCAGCGTTCTACCCTGGAGAAAAGCTTGACTGATGTTAAACATCAATACTGAAGACTGATGCAAAAAAAAGAAGACATAACACCGATGCCAATCATCTTCAAAGTGAATGCAAAATGGATACGATTCCAGATTTCTGTCAATATATTTTTTACTATTTGCCACTTTTACTTTATTTATACACTTTAATATTTATAACGGCCTCCTTACATTAAAAGACATGATTTCATGATTAGTTTCATTAACTTTTTCTTTATGTTTTATTTTTGTGTGGATTAATTTTTGTTGTAGATGTTATGAGGAAAATCACAAAACTGAACATTTATTTTAGTAAAGTAGATTAAATTTATGTCTCATATATTTTCTGTTTTGAAGGTTGATAAACAAGACAAATGCAGGAAACCTTTCTGTGCAATATTATATATTTTTTTTTATTTGTTGAAGTCTTTTGCTTCCTATTTTTACACTGACACTGTACATGCATTTACTACCTATTCTAAAGAAAATGTAATAATTTGTGTATGAAAAAAACCTCCAAACTCTACTTACCAAGGATACAAGGAATCAAGGATTGAATTGTAAACAATACTTTTTCATTTAAACAATGTGTAAGCAGTCAATTGAGATGCATTATCCATATTTGAGAGAATGTACATATGTAAATCTACCTTGTATTTCCATCCTTCTGTACAATGACTACTGACCCAGTTTCCTCCCTGTTTTGCACTGAACCTTTCAGAGAAATACACCAGGAGTTTCAGCAAATTACAGAACTTGTGCTTTTTGATCAGCAAATCTTCAGAAGGGGGCTTCTTCAAAGAAATAACTTCCCACTTCACTTCTTAAGCTGAACAAAACCTCCTTTTAAATGAATGGCTTTTGCTCACAGCTTGAGGCTGCAGCTGGCAGTATTGTTGCCCACTCCCGTCCTCGGCTCATGGAACAGACAGGCTGAGGATGAAGGGGGGACCGGGTTGACACAACAGGTACACACATGAAACAAATGCAATTATTGAACCTCCTTCCTTATTAGCACTACCATCTGATTCAAGAAGATGTGGACTGATTTAATTTATCTTTTGTTAGTTTGCGCCCTCGTAGATCTTATATATGTAGATTCGCTTTGAAAGGATCACACAACATCTAAGTAGAACTGTAAACCAACGCCAGAAGAATTATGGATGGATGGATGAATTTTTCTCACTTTTTGTACAGAGGTCAAATTGTACAAGTATGTCTGAAGCATTTCTTGTCATCTAAAACAGTTATAAAAGGGTCAATTTTCAATTGACCCTTTATATATATTTTATTCAACTTCCAGTGGACTGATACATACAACAGTCTCAGCACCATCAACATATCCATGTTTAAACTCAGTATACCAGCATTTGCAAACATAATGCAAAAGTTTTATACCTATTTTAGAATTCTATGTTGTTTTAAAGAAAGTGTTGCCTTCTAAGCAGGAAAAACTATATAAAACAGGCCCATATTTGGCTAGCCTGGACAAAAACTGTCCTTTGCTCCATTTTCCATGCTTTATAATTGGTATCTCAGCTAATAAATTACTAACCACTAATAACTATTTGACAGAACATCCCTTCAAAAATTACCAGACTATCCCTTTGAGGTTTGAATTGCATTAGACGTCAAAATTGGTTTCAATCTAACTAGCTGTTAGTTTCACTCAGAAGTTATCTCTTATTCTCCAGACTGAGATTGCTCTGACTGCTGTCTGCTGCAGAGAAGATACTGAATAGTCATAATAACTACACCACAGAAGCAATTCAAAATTCAAAGTGTCCCTTTAAATACAACCTACAGGAGCTTATAGGAGATTATGCAAATAATAAACAAGCAGACTGTTATGTCTGAACCTTTTACACTGGAGCAAACATCATCTTCGGGTCTTTTTTTTAATAAGCCACAATGCCTTTACCGGTAAGGGTCAAACATAAATGCAGGTTTACTGCTGAGATATTCAAACTCCCATTTTAAATCTTGATTTGAAAAAAAAGAAAAGAAAAATTAAATCAAAAGACAGCATATTATTATTAAAAAGAAAGCTTTTGTTAGTTACTGGTCAGCTTTAAGACTACATGATTTGGGTTTTAAAACATCATAGTCAAAGCTAAAATCCATTCAGTTTACAACATCACTATACAACCTTTTATGAAAACTATGTCATTGGTTGTCCTGGTAACACTTAATATGAAACCATTATACTTACTATTGTAATGGTCTCTTGCCAGCTAAAATACTTTTTTTTCTTTTTACAATGCAACAGTTCAGTTCACAAATTCAGTTTTGACATTTTACATGGAGTTTTTCTCACAATCCCTACAGGTTGCATTTTCTGCCAACATCATTTCAGGTCATAGCCTATTTCCTTGCAAGAAGAAACAACCAATTGGGTCATCTTTTAGAAGATGGTCCCAAGATGCTAATTCTCTTGTGAAACATTCAGGGTTTCTGAATACAATATGCAAAAACTCACATTTCCACAGTCTAACAATAGAATCAGCTGTCCGGCTGTTCAGACTCATCCTCTTAACATTGTTATTTTATAGCTTTTGGCACCTACTGGTTTTGTTGACGCCACTGCAATTAGAGCCAATGAGATGCCCTTTCGGTTGCTTTGATGCCTTAAAATGCTTTAAAAGCTCCACGAGAAGACAAAAGAAGTCTGTGTGTAAAATGTTAAATGAGATTTAACAGTGGAAAGTCTTGAAAATAATTCCTTTGTATGGCTACCCTGAAAGTTAATTCTGACCTCTTTTTTTCTTGTGTATCAGACTTGCTTTTAGTATTGAAAAAAACATGGAAAATATATATATTTTTGTATGCCTTTACAACATTACAATGAGTACCCTTAATATGTTAATAAGTATGATATCCACACATTTTCTTTTCTCATGTAGATGGTCAATGTGTTCCTAAATTAAAAACTTGTGTGCAAAATTTGTGGATGGTTGCCAGCTGCCATGTGCACTTATTTACCTACAAAAACAGCCAAAGAGACTGACAACAACAGTGATGGCAATGGGATCAAGAAGTCAGACAATCTTGATGTGTTGGTTTATCCTCAGATTTGTTGAGTAATATATGCAGATAATAGTGATTTGTTTATAATGAATGTTCACTTGCATTTCAGAATTGCAGATCAGTATATGAGTGGAGTGAATTCTTTCAAGCTGCACCATTTGATTTAAAATCTGTAAACTATCATCATAGTTAAAACAATACCCCTTGCATAGGAAGCTACAAACTGAACAGGTTTTAAGTTAGAATAAGTTCAAATGTGTACTCACATATCTTTGTTATTGCTTTGCTTCACAGATACTGGGGCGGAAAAAAGAAGAAGAGGAAGAAAGACATAGATGTGATAAAGGATTAGGAACTTCCCTGTAGTGAGCAGATTCTTTTGCAGGAACACCAGGAACACTGTAAGGTGATTACTGTGTCTTTTGCCATCGGTCCAGTGGTTTAGCACTATGGACACAAGAGCTTGGCTGCCCTGACTCCCTACAATGGAAATCAGAGCTTTAAACATGCCTTTCGTTTCCTAGCAAAATCTTAAAAGAAAAAAAGTACATGATAACTACAACCTGAAAATTTTCTCAAGACACTTTGTTTTGGTACATTTTTGTGTGCATGTGTATTGTAGACTGAGGAAAATAACAAGGAAATTGGGGAGAAAACGAAGAGGAGTAGGCTTTTCTTGTAAGTAGATGGAAGACAGCTGGGGCCAGGCCAGAGGACATGTGAGATGGACAGGAAGTCCTGACTGGTGTGGACTTAAAGTCAGCACACACACACACCTAAAAAATTAAGTACAAATGTATACAGTCTTCACGCTGAATTTATGATGCATATTTGTAAACTTGCAGAAAATAACTACTGAACATACATCTACAACTGATTACACACAACACAAAAATAGATATGCTTCTGTGAGATTTACAGAAATTGACCAAAATGTTGGTGTGGTTGAACTTAAGACGAATCCCCACAATATATTCTGAGCTTTTTGGAATCAACTTTCTGTCTTAGCAGTATATCTCATTAACCATCGGATGGATTTAAAAGAAACTTCAAGGAAATAAAAATTGGATATACCTCTACGACTGATTAACTTTTTGAACCCCACAAATTAAGATGGCCACAACAGCCAACTAACCCCAGAAAACAAGCTACAATTCAGTAAATTTTACAGATATTTTGAGTCAGTCACAACTTATACTCCAAGTGCAGCTCATTGTGTGAGAGCTTTACTGAAAACTTTAGCATTAAGTGTTATAACTCAGTCAACATAAGATTATCTAAGTCTAAAACATGAAAGGTGGCAGGTAATATGCACTCCTTCAAGGAATGCTGAAAGATTTTTCTTTTCACACTCAATGTTACTTTCTCTCTATGTGTTGTTGAATGTACCTTTAAAATAGTTACTCAAACTATGTTTGTGTAATGTGCAGTGCAGAAATACTTGAGCACCCAGCTCATGAAGTCCCTGTTCACAGTTAAAAACACTGTGCTCTGGAAGAAAACAGCATGTTTATGGGAGGAAACCCCTTCAATCATGGCCACAATGTTCTGATCTGATGTGTGCAGATGAGTTTATTTATTTGCTCCTGCAACAAAGTGAAAGTGATTGGTTTACAGTCTCAGAAAAAAAAACATAACATGAGATTATATATTATATTTATGAGCCGATTTAAAACCATTACAATAAATTTAACACAAAGATAGAAAAAAATCTTGAACCAAGGTTGTTTGTTGTGTCTCTGTCTGTCTTTTTCCTTCCTCCTGTTTTTCTCTCCACATTCTTTACCCTCCATTTCACACCTGAGTCCTTTCATTCATTACAGTGTTGTGAGATAAATTTAAGTACACGGACTTAGCACTAAAGTAGACTTTCTCTGGGCATTTTGGCCCTTCCAAGATGTCCATGCAATCTCCTCCAAGAGGAAAGAGGCTATTAAGCAGCTCTTCAAGAAACGAATGGAGGGAATCAAACTGAGGGCAATTGAAAACAGGTAGAAAAACAAATTCACACTGACACTGGTAAGAAATTGAAGTGTGGATAGTTGTTTTTGTTTGTGTGTCTTTATTGTTATTTTTTGGCTCTGTTAGACTGATTAACAAATATTCTTAACGTTAGGTTGTGATTTCAGTGTAAACTACAAAAATATTTTGCTGTTGCAGAGTGTCTCTTCTATATTGTCTATAAGGAATCTTTCAATAAATGCTAGTTTTAATATTTACTGCCATTGAAGGCAAAGGACAGTAACGTTCATTAGTATGCCAGGTAAGTAAAACATTTCATGAACCACTGGACAGAGTTTAATAAAACTTTCAAAAAGTAATCACTGAATGTACATCTACAGCTGAGTTTGTTTGTTTGTTTTGCAGAACATCTTTGCTAAAAAAAATGTTGACATTAACTGCCAGCAGGTAATATGCATTTCTTCAACAGATGCTAGATCTGTAATTATTATAAAAAATTTAACTCCAGTTACTGCATTGTAATTGCCTGCATTTGGGTCCAATCTACCACCAACACATAATACCTGTTCCAAGGTATGAAAAAAGCATGAACTATTTGCCAATAAAACATGCATTCATCCATTTTCTTTACCCGGTTTTTACCTTTTCAGGTCATGGGGGAGCTGCTGACTATCTCCAGTGGTCATTGTGCCAGAAGCAGGGCACAACCTAGAAACATTTAGAAAAGAAAAGCATGTTTGTGGTTCACCATCTCATCATAAAAAACACTTGGGTAAGCCTGCTTATTTAGTCCTGATTCATCATGTTTAATTATGTAATTTTAACTTTTGAAAGAAGTTGCTTAGACTAAATTCATGAAGTTGTTTGTGTTTTTTTTCCCACAGGCTTGACCTGGAATAGGATACCATGAAGAAAAATAATGTTCAATCTACAGTGAAACCCATTTGATTTAATATGTGAATGTTTGCAACACATAACTTTAGCTAAAGGGACAAATCATATCCTGTCAGACGCTCTCTTTCAGATCCCTCTTCTACTCTTCTGTTGTGATGTTTCTGGGGGGTTTTTTTCAACCAAGGAGATCAGCTGACAGTGGTGAGGAGTGTAAAAGGGTTCAAATATGTTAATTATTAATGAGAAAATTACCCCACTGTGGTCCATGTGGGGTTTGGTGTTTGTCTGAGAAGCTTCATCCCAAACTCCTTTTCTGTATAACTTCTCTACACCAAAATATATTCTAATCCTCAAGATTAGAGGAATGTAACCAGACATTTAGGTTTCATTTAATAACATTTTTGATCATTAAAGGCCTAACATTTCTTGAAGTAATGCATATCAACCGCCATCTTTCATGCCTTCTGGCATTCTTGGTGAAACCTTGTGAATGACATAATGCATGATCTCATGCAACACTGTGAGATCTTTTGAGGTGTGATAGTGCTCAGAGAATGTGTTAAGTATGACTCTAAGATACTACTATATCACTTTTAGCTCAATATCTCTAAACTGAGTTATTGTAATTTTGTGTCTACCAAGGTCAACCTTCTTAAATTTGGTTCACTCTAAATGTTGGAGTTTTAGATGTTTGCCTAATGATAACTTACTGAGAATTTCACTCAAATCTGTCAAGTGGTTAAAGGGAAAATTTTAAGCAATGTGTTTTTTATTTATGTATTTTTTTAAACTTACTTATTTATTTAATTTATTCATTTAATTGGGGAAAGGAGGTTTGTTTTGTATAAATATTCTTACCTTATGGTCAAATGATAAAATATCCACACTTAACAAGTGCCATTTAATTTATCCATCCATCCATCCATCCATCTATCCATTCATTTTCTTTACCCTATCTCTATTTTTAAAATTATTCTAAAATTTTTTACTCCCTCTTTCACAAAACCACACCAACATAAATTAACTTTAGTGTCTTGCCAAAGGACACTTCAACATCTGGACATCCCAGAGGTCAAACTACCAAACATTCACTTTACCACTCAGTAAGCTGCTGTGGTTGAAATACAAGCTTAAAGCTGGAATGAAGGATCAAGGCAACATTTTCATTTCAAGAAAGAAATGGCAGCATTAATACCATTCATCCATCTTCTACTCCTTATCTGTGGTCGGGTCACAGAGGCAACAGGTCCAGGAGAGAAACCCAGACATCCCTTTCCCCAGTGACACTCTTCAGCTCCTCCTGGGGGATCCAAGGCATTCCCAGGCCAGAAAGGATACATAATCTGGGTCTGCCCCGAGGTCTCTTCCCAGTGGGACACGCCCGGAAAAGTGTTCAGGAGGCATCCTGATCAGATGCCCAAACCATTTCAACTGACTCCTTTCGATGTGAAAGAGCAGCAGCTCTACTTCAAGCTCCCCCCGGACGACAGAGTCCTCTACCTTATCACATCCAGAATCTCATTCTTTTGGTCATGATCCAAACCTCATGACCATAGGTGAGGGTTGGAACATAGACAGAGCAGTAAATTGAGAGCTTTGCCTTTCAACTCAACGTAATACCAGTCTGTCAAATATACACAAATATTTATTTTCTTTATTTTAAGCACCATAGCTCCATACAAGCCAAGGTCATAAATTTTCTTCAGTAACATGCACTGCAAGGGCACATTCATTATTTCAGTGTAAAATAAATCATCTGCAGACCCTTTTCCAAGGATAAAGTCACTTGTTCCTTGAGCATTATTAATGCCCACTTTCAAAGTAAAGCTAATTTTTTCAGGAGTTTTCTTGTTTGTTTTGTTTTGATTTTGCCTCCATAGATGAAAATACATCCAACAGTGAAAAACTCAATGGCAGCTGTTCTCCATTTGACAATGCAGGGGGGGCTTTTTCTGTAGAGGTGGGCAAACATTTCCAAAAACTCCATTTTACCTGTTTCAAAGTAAGTGTGAATATTAACTTTTTATTGCTTTTCTTTTAAGTAAAACATGCACTCTGCTTTTTAAAGAGATACAGTTAACTTTGCGCAATTTATTATCGTTTCCTAACAACCCTATTTTTACAATGCTCACCTTTTCTTTTTTTATTAACAGAGCCAGGTGTTTATCACCGGTTGGCTAAGAAATGATTGCAGAGTCTTAAATCAGGAATCCCCTTCACCTGAAACTGACCAAACAAGTCCAGTTTGTAGGACTGCCATTCTGTTGCCATTCAAGACAAGAGAAGTATTGATCCAGAGGATTCTCTTAAGCGCTGCAGTTTGTCCTCTGAGGGTGCAGCTGAAGGCTCGGAATGGAGAAGTAAAGAGGCACTTGATAAATAAAACACCTAGGTCAACAAAGCCATTTCACACATTAACCTGGAGCAGGTTTGGGCATTTTCTCTGTGTGTGGAAGTGAACAAACCTGTAACTCAGTAAACACAGGACCTTGGTCATTCAGGGGTCAGAAAAAGTTTAAACTGAGCGAGTTTGGGGTTGAAAAGGCACTTTTTAAAAAACCATGCTGTGCCTAAATCTGTACTAAAATACTATAACGATTTTAGTTGATAATTTGTGCTATATCAGCTTGTTGAATGAAGTATTCAGTTCATTTCATTTGTACTGTATGACACAATTCAGCAGTAAGGATCAAACTGAGAACTCAGTTGACCCACTTTTGCCTTTGCACGAAAGCACATGGTGACCAAAAAGTACCTCCCGACCAAATCCAGCGAAGGTCAGAGGTGGGGGTCAGGGGTCACTGAGGCGTGGCCTCAATGCCAGAAACGCCCCTGGGTTTACACAAGTGTAGAAAGAGTCCATTCAGCCAGGCTGCATGAGCAGAGTTTCACAAAGCTCTTCTGTGTGGGGCCAACTCCCCCACACAAACAGACACTCACAGGCAGGAACACACACACACTCACACACACACACAACTTTTTCAAGCGCCATGTCTACACAGGATGCAGACAATGAGGGTGTTTTTGTCAGCAGAGTTGCATACATCTTAACCTGAAACCCTTCTGAAATATTACCCAGGTTTTCCTGTTAACTAGATTATTTTTTTGTGATTTTTATCAGTAAGACTTTACAAATCTATGATCGTTTCTCAGCAACACTTCTTATAATTTACATAAAAGGATGAATTGGCAAATAAATAACAATAAAACAATGACATAATAGTAAAAGTTTGATCATTGCATGAATTGCACTACAAAAAAAATTTAATAAAGAAAAATAACCTTGTAATACAATAGTTTCTTTTTCTCAGCCATACTTTTTAAATAAAAAAAATCAAATAATAAAACAAATTATGCCTTTGCCTATAATCTGTAAGTTTTGACCTCATGCCTCTTTTTTAATGCTCTTATAGTTTCAAGTCTACTAGTCTTGAAAATGGAGTTTGCATCCTGTAATTAGAGCACAGTAAAATCGCCAAGGACAATATTTCCCAGTAAATGTTGTCCATGCTGATGCAACATTACAGGGGAGTATTTTAGTGGTGGAGGAGTACATATTTGGTGCTGCCATGGGGTTTTACAGCTGCAGCTGCCTGTTGGAGCGACCTAAGAGGAAACAGGACTTATGCTTGTGTCAGGAGGCAAAATGTAACACAACGCAGTTCAGTGGTGTTGCTTTCAAATACATTTTTAAGATTTCAACATATACAATTACTGTACCTAACATTATCTAGCTTTTTATTTACATTAGGACTGCAGTATGTAATGCTAAACAATAAAGTAGTGCAGTTTTTAAAAGATACATGTAGATGGAAAAAGCTTCAAGTCATATTAGGAATTCACCAAAACCCAAAATATTGTTTAAGTCTAAAAAGCAAAGCTGATTAGTCTCTATAACACCTTTGTGTAATGAATCATTAGGAATCTAATAAAATGAGATCACACTAATACTTGCCTTTTTATGCATAAAAATTAGACTTAATCCTTCCAAAGCTTTCTGTTTGGGTGTAAACAGATAAGTCTTCAAAGATTTAATGTTTCTGTGCGAATTATTTTTGCTTCTGCTGTCAGGGTTTTCTTTCAGCTCAGAGAACGGATTTAAACCTCTATGCTCATGATCAGCGGTGAGTGGGGTCTCTTTGTCACTTGGTCATTTATTATCTAATTGACAAGAGATTAAAATATGGATGGTAAGTTATTATTCCTGTCAAACAAAGTACTTTTCATTTTGAGACTGGACAATTCTGCTTCAATGACGTCTTCGCTCAGACAACAAAAATAAAGATTTAGATTTTTCCTTCGTTTTTTTTCCTGTTGATTGTAAATACAAAATGTTGCCTCATATATTTATGGAATCTTTCTAAATTACTTATTCAGATTTTTTCTTCATATTATACACATGTGATTTGTTTCTTCGGCTGTTTTTGGTCAATTATTTGGTCAAATTGTAGACTGATGGTCCTAATCTGATTGCTCCTATTTCCTTTTGATTTTGGTTTTTATAAACCTGATGAACAGTATTTGACATGACTCTAACACTGTCATTTATCTACATATGATGATCCTAGTCTAAAATTTTGATATGAAAAGCAGCAGGCAATATGCATTCCTCCAAGAAATGCTGAAGGAATGTCTGTATTTACCAATGTGCTCATATTGCTGATCAAAATTGGTGCATACAGAAATATGTTCTAAATTTTGAGGGAACAGAAAGAATATACAGGTGACCCACTGTAGACAACAAACCTCCCACACCTATTTGCCCCCATTTCAAGCCAAAACTTCACGCAGGGAGTCCATCTTTGTCAAGCTCATGGTATTATTTTAAAGTGCTGTGGTGATCTGGTTTTTATAATTTAGCCCTCATCTTCCTTTCCCTCAGTAAAACGGTGGATTATTGCCAGATTAAGGGAGTGCCTTTTTCTTTATCCACGGGTAAGCCTGCACAGCATGCGGCTCAGAGGTAATGAAGCACTCTGTGATGCATGCCTGGATGAATCCAAAAATTCCCAGAGCTCTGCTGTATTTTAAAGGAAATGAGATTTCCTTGAAAGGCGCCTTCAGACCCATGTTTTCTATTTTATCCAGCCATAAACTGTGACAGCAAGCAACTTTTTCAATAATGTTGGAAGCTAATGATTAAAACAATCAGAACAATGATTTTTAACATGTTAACAAAATATACTTTAAAATAAAAAAATGAGACTAAAATTAAAACATGAACTAGAACTTGTCATGATGTACGTAATGGAAATTATTTATTGCCCACCACCAAATAATGTTTTTTGCCCATGTCTGCATAGCTGTTTGTCTGTCCTGTTAGCAAAATATCTCATGAACCAAAGAATGAACTTGAAAAAAACTCTAATAAAGTAATTATTAGATGGACCTCTATAACTGATTAATTCTTAGAGTTAATCTCATTTAAATTGGTTGCCACAGCTAAGCAAATACAAAAATGGCTCCATCTCGGACAATTTACAGATACTGAGCTACTATTTTGTGTGGAAGTAGCTGAGAGTAATCACTGGATGGACATCTACAACTGATTAATCTTTGGAGTCATCCCAATTCAAGATGGCCACACAACTAATCAATGTTATCCAAACCAAAAAAGGGCTCAGTTTTATAGATATCGAGCTTCAATTTGGTATGGTGGTAGCTGAGAGTCATCCTCAACACATAGTTTGAGCTCCAACAACTCTCTCCAGAGCATAAGCTGATCATAATTTAAAACTTTAGCATGAAAGGTGGTGGGCGATATACATTCATTCAGCTTTTAATCTGTTTGTCAAGGATGTTTTATGGTTCCAAAGCATTTGTATAACTGCAAGTACAATTATATATATATATATATATATATATATATATATATATATATATATATATATATAGTTTAACTATCACTGTCATTTTGGCAAGGTGAGAAAAACTAGCCACAAAAACGTCCCAGAAATTAAAAACAAGGAAAACTTAAGGAAAAATTAAGGAAAACCAATAAAAAGTCTGGAAGTTGTTAAGAGATTCACTCTGTAGCATTTTATTTTTAATGACAGGTTTATCAACTATAAATGCCTGAAGAAATATTTAGATTTAAACATTAGGCTTTGGCTAAATTTCTCATTCCTATTTGTTCTTTTTTTTTATTGTTTTCTCTTTATCCAAACAATCCGCAGCTGCTGTCAGCCACTGAGTGATCGAGCTTACTGAGTGATCTGTTGCAGACGCTGAATGACCCCAGTCTCCTTTAGAAAATCTACTCTGACCTGACTTGTCCTTTGCTTCTATTTTATCAGCCTCAGTCAGTGGAGTGTTGATGTGAGCCCGAGGCACAAAGGTGACTTAACTCATCAACCTGGATGATGAGGCCCTCCCACCTTCAGAGGTTTACTTAATGATTCTTCTTTCATGACTTTGCAAAGCCCATATCTAGAAAAAGGCATTACTCAAAACAAACTATTCAATTTTGTTTGATATAGATCAATATATCCCATAAACGTGAGTTTAAACTATTAACAAACATACAGGCCAATTTTACAGATATTTAACTACAATTTCATTTGGTCGTAGCTGAGCATATTTTTTTAACCCATACTTCAAGTGCTACACATTGTGTAACATTTTTGCTTAAAACTTTGCCATTAACTGCTGGTGTAAACCCTGTTTGTTAGCAAAATATTTCATGAACCATTGAGGGAATTTTAAAGAAACTTTCAAAAAGTAATCAGTGGGTGTATATCTACAACTGATTAACTTTCAAAGTCATTTCAATTCAAGATGGCTACCACTGCTAATCAACATTACCTAACACAAAATGGCTCTAATTCAATCATTTTTACAGATATTGAGCTATTTTGTGTGTGTGGTCGTAGATAAATTGCATTCTCAACATTTTCTCTGAGCTCTATCACATCCTGCAAGATCTCACAATATCACATGAGATCGCACATAACATTTACAAGGTTGGACCCAAATGTCTACAACTCCGTTCCTTCTCAGTATGAAGTGATATCAGTTTAAATCTCTGGCGTAAAAGGCAGTGGGCGATATGCATTCTTTCAGAGAATGTTAGGCCTATAATTTTTGCATGCATTTCTTATTATTACATGTACAGACTGCAATATCTGTGGGAAAATGTTGCATAAAAGTCAGAACAAAAAATGACAACAACTATAGATACATCAGCTAAGAAAGATAGGAGGTTGTACAACGTGACATCCCAGGGGTTGATAGAATTTTTTTAGTTTTTGGTGCCCAACACAAACTGAGAAAAGCACTTAATCTAATAGGATCTGGGGGGCATAGATTTCTGTTCCAGTAAATCCCAAATAAATTGAATTACATACACAATATGGGGATGTTCCCCCTTCTTTCTTAAAGCTGGACAGTTTGTGTTTTTAAATTTAGGAGAAGGAGCTCACAAGGAGCCTTTAAAGGCAACATAACAAAAGAATTAGAAAAGAGGGCAATTAAAGCGAAGCTAAAAGGTTGCCTCAAGTCAGCATTAAGACAAAATCATCAGTCAAGTTTATATCCAGACAGGCTCTAACATATGCTTTTAGTAGAAGAGACTCTTAAGAGTTTTATCCGACCAAATAATGATGAGGTGTACCATCTACTGCATCTCTGCTCATTTGTAAAACGCATGTGGAGAATGAAAGCAGTCAGGGGCTGGTAATGCACTCCAAAATTATCTGGACTACAAAAGCCTAATTATTCTTTAGCCCAGATGTTTTTATAAAACAAGAAGAATTTCCAAATGGTTCCAAGTGGATTTTCTTACTGTGTTTTCTTTTTTTTCAGCCATTGATTTGTTTCATCAGACACCAAATGATAACATTTCTATGCAAATGGTCAGAAATGTTATTGTATAAATACAGCATACAGCTTCATAGCATTGGATAAAAGTGTCATGAAAGGATTGATTGTTGATTGTAAAGGGAAAAAACCTGTCTATTTGGAGAAAGAAGGGTTCTGCTGGTAGAATGACACAACTATCAACCTCGAGAACATACATTCTCGTGTCCAATCTCAAATCTTCTACATTTACTTTGGTTTAAATCTTTAGCATTGTTATTTTTTATTAGTTTCTTTGCACTTTTAGTCAACGTTTGGATGGGTTCAAGCATTAAAGTAATTGGCTAACCATTAGAGCAATGCTGTTTGTATTTACAATAAACTAGGTTTTATATTAAAAACTGAGGTGCAGATGCAAAGTAAGCTTTCAAAGCAGTGTGGTGTTTTGTAAATGGAAAAAGATTTGAAAAATTTCAGTATAAAAGGGTGGGGAGCCAGATGCTTTAGCATCTAGCATTTAGATCTAGACAATGGTCATCTGAATGAATGAATCATTGTCTAGAATGATTGTCATTAATTATACAAAAATTAAATTGAGTTTGGGTTTCTCTTAAGATAGGATCCGTATATATTAAGTACACAAAAACATATCACGTAAAAGCAGATAACATAGGTAAAAATAAAAAAATAGCTTAAAGCTTAAGCAGTCCTAGCAAAAGGGGAGAACAGCAGCATTATGCACCAGTTAGACCAATTAAAAGTGTTCTTAACCACCTGAATTATTCTGTTTCATGTTTACAGCCAAAAATGTGATTTAGTAATAGCTGAAGCAGTGGAAGCTGCTCTGGGGTAAAAGCTTGTTAACCATAAATTGGTTTGCAAAGACCAGGGTCTATATTAGAGGTGTGCATCTCTGGTGTGTAGCCGGTACGATATGCATCATGAAAAATTACCAACAATCTAATTAATCAAATATAGATGGGTAGCAAAAATCGATATATACAAATATACAATTTAGCCCCTATTTACTAAGCAATTCAGCCTTTAATCACGATACAATGTGAGCATGAGTTTGATTTAACACGATGAGATTTAATGCAATAAAATCGAACAAAGCAAAGAAACTGTTCTGTGTCAGTTCCTGAGTTAATTATTTACTGTCTCATAAATAAAATTTCTGCTTTAAAATGGCAAATCACTTTTATATAACGAAAATACAAAAAGAGGGCAAAAAGAATACACCTGCCAGCAGCGGGTGTGTTTAATGCTTATTTAGTAACTCAACAGGCAGCAAAATGTATTTTCAATGTTAAAAAAAATAATACACAAGTTAACATTTTTGTCCTGAAATATCAGTTTATTCACAGCTTTAAACTGAGTGTTTGTTTCTGTTTACAGCAGCGCTGCTGCAATTCCTCCTCTGAATTGTAGGTGTCGCTAAAGAAACAACAATACTGCTAAACACGTGGAAGTGCAGCCAGAAGAAGAGCTGAAGAGAGCAAATCTGTCCTTTATACACAAATGTAACCACACTTGAACTTTTCTGTCCATTTTTATAGTGGATGTTTGTGTGGAAACAAACCTTCTGCTAACTTGTGTTGATTAAACTAATTGGATTTTATCACTAAAAAGACTTAAAAAATAAAGAACTGATTCATCTGCATGTCCATGAATTGGTACAATCGGTTGATCTTTACGTCTACACTCTGACAAATTTTTACACTTTCATTTTAAATTTTATTCACAAATGTTCTCAAAATGTAACTTGTGTAGGGGGAAAAAACTTGATTAGAGTTTTCACCTGTTTCTTAGTTTGTTTTTTAATGCATTGCTGCTTTTTCCAGTTTGTCTGTCCTGGACTGGACTGAAACCTCGGTGTGAGAGGGGAGGACATGTTGGAGGGAGCAGAAACTCCTGATCCAGGGCCGTTAAATCACTAAGTCCTTCCCTGGTTGGAGTTTGACAACAACTGTTTGCCTCTGTACCTGTGATCATACAACTGGACAGAGGTGCAGCGTCCATCACCTTTCCCTGGCGTACAGTAAAGACAGCCGCTTGACATGACACAGCCCCCTAGGTGTCTCACTTCCTCAGTGTTTGGACTGAATGGAGCGCAGCGGCGGATGCCCGCCTGCCTGCCTGCCTGCCTGCCTGCTGCTCGTCTGGCTGACTGGCTGCGTTGACGTCAGCTCCGTGTTGATTTGCTAAGGCGAGAGAAGAAAGGAGTTAGTGCGTGTTGAGAGAGAGCGGGTACTGCGAACTGCCTTACTATGCTGTAGCCCCAATCCCCGTCCACTATACGGAGTCCAAACCTGCAACTTAGGTGAGTACCGAGCCGGGCTGAACGCGGCTGCAGCTGCCCGGCGACAAGTGGCACCAGAGCGGCTTGTGTGCACGCGTCTGCCACCGTTTATCCAGCGGAGTTTCATTCACCATATGGATGTTTTCGTGCGTTTTGGAGCGCTCCCGGCTGCTTTTGCGTGTCCTCGTTCAACCCCGCTGCTGCTGAAGTTACCAGCAGCAAAACGCGACTTTCTTTTTTTCTTTTTTTTTTTTTTTTTTT
>NC_051442.1:4420698-4614832 GCF_001649575.2 Kryptolebias marmoratus
CCCCCCCTCTCTCCCCCTCTCCTCTCATGTCTGGTTAGTATTCTGGAGATCGCAGTCAGAGGACGTGAGGTCTGGGCTGTTTTCACCGGGAGCCAGACAGCACATGACGCCGCTTTGCGCGTCACTTTCATGGAGAAATCTCGTCCCTTTTTTAAAAATGTTAATTGTGCCATTTTCGGGCAGCGGCTCTGTCGCTCGTCCTTGTGTCTCCAGACGCACCAGTTTGGCTTCTATTAGCCGTGATGACATCATGATGATGACTGGAGACACAAAACAAGCCTGCACTGTCAGACCACAATTGATTGACAGCTAACTAGATGTGTGATTGGTTATCAATAATCGACCTGCACGCGCAGTGTACACTGTGAGGTGTGTGTATGGCTTGGTGGTGGTGGGGGGCTGGTAACAGATTCAAATTGATTTGTTATCGAATGTGTCTGATCTTTCTCTTCCCCTTTTTTCACTCCTTTTCCTCTTCATCCTCACGGTGGAGACCGTACCTGCGCCTGGATCCAGGCTGCAGTCAGGGTCTTTAAATCTGCCTTCAACTCAGTCCACCTGCGCGCTGATGATCCTCGCTGCTCTCTCGGGCTCATGTTTACATCTTTTTTCTCTCTCTCTCAGATTGTCTCTCACAGAGACTGTTTGTCCACGTTTGTTGTCTTGTCGGTGTGGATTAATATTGAACGCTGTTTATTCTGTGGCTGCCGCGTCAAGGCGCGCAGCTCGTGATCAGATCGATTATGTTGCTTTTTTTTTTCTTCTTCTTTTTCCCGTGAAGTCTGCTTAATATGGTCATTGTCAGCGATCCATATTGTCCCCGAGGGAGAGAATCTCCACTAATGTACTTAATGTAGTGTCTGCTCCTTTGCATAATGCATTGTGTATAAATTTGTCTGGGTCGGCTTTGCCCCTATCAGCGCTGTCTAGACGCTCACAGCCTCTTTATTAATAGAGACCAGACAAAGTGACTAAACTGGAACTTCTACATCATGATCGCGTCCCGACTGGAAAGCCACAGAGCGCAACAAGCATTGATCATTTACGGGGCAATAAATCGGAGCTATTGGCAAACATGTTATAAAGATAATGTAGGGTTCACGGTATATGATCTCTGTTTACAGATCTCAGTTAGTGGAATACCTGTGGTTTCATCATTATTCTGTCAGTGTTCCTAAAAGCGCAGATTTTTTCTGTCTGTGCTTTAGAACAGAACAGAATAGAATATTCCATTCCTTTATTTTTCCCTCAGTAGATATATTCCAGTGTACCAGCAACACAGTGATAGGCAAATAGGAATGCACAGGATATACACATTAAAAACAATAAAAATGAAAAACGATACAGCTGTGACAAAAATACTGACTGAAAAATCTACAGGAATGCATGTGAATCCTAAAATAAACAAGTGTATTGAAATAAGGTGGAACTGTGCCTTTTTTGCAGCCAAAAAGCAGCATTAATTCCCCATTTTATATCCAGTTCTGAATTAGGTTCACAGGATTATTTTTTGTCTGATGTAAATATACACTTTTAGTTAAAACTATAACATTTTCTGCGTAATGTGGATTTTGTTCATCAGAACTAAATAAGCTGAACAAATGCTGTAATTTTTCATAAAACCGATTGATTGAGCAGCCATCAGTGAGCTCATCCAGAATGTGGGTCAGTAGAAGTCTTTAACTAGGAGTCATTCATTCTTTCTCTGTTATCTCCAGTTTGCACTGTCGCAACACTATTTAATTGGAACAATGAAGAAAATGCTTGACGGTACTCATTGCAAAGTCAGACTAGTCAATAACATTCAAATAGTAATCCGCAAAGTCTGCTCAGTATTTTTTCAGATTCATAGTTAATGTGTCCTTATATTAAACATTTTGTAAGAAATATTTGTGACTGGAACTACCACGTGTGTTTGGAACACCCAAAGTGACTGAAAATAGGTAAAACTTACTGGTTTTGCAGAAGTTTTGCAAAAATCGCACGTTTGAATGCCGAGCTCTGTCTTTCTGGCGCTCCACCGCCCTGCTTGATCCCCGATCTTTATTCTTGACAGTTGTCTTACTCAAGTTTTTTCTTTTCTTTTGCATGTAGCAGCAGATTCACACTTATATTTCCACCTAAACATCTTCTCCAGTATTCTACGCCTGTCTCATTCTGACATATTTGTTGACCCACACAGACTGTGGCCAGCCTAATGTAGGTCAGTCACACAACTCAAGCTCCTTTGTAGGTATTGGTGGATTTTGCCGAGTTCTTTGTTTACAATGAGTGCATACCCACATTTCAGAATTGAATATCAATATATCTGGAAAACTACTGGAGTAAACTATTTCAAACTGCGGCATTTGATTTAGTTCAGGATAACATGTTTTTAGGTTTTATTTCATATTTGGCAATGAGTACCTTTTAATAATAAGAGTTACAGAGATGTTCATTCTTTTTAAAAAAGTGCATTTGGTGGTATAGGGCTACTAATTTAATCTGAACCTGTCTTCATTATTTAGCGTGGGTCAAACATGCTTTAGTAATGAGGTGGAGCAACACGTTGCCCTGTTAACTTGAATAATGAAATTACCAGCAGTCATGGAGATGTTCATTCATTTGAGATTTTCAGCATTAGAGGCTGAGAGCAGAGCGGGGCGTTAAGTGCAGCACTGTTGTGTGCTTTTTGCCTCATCCTGCTTTCTTTTTTTCCACCCATTTCTGGCCGCTGCTCTCTGCTCCCGTCTGTGATGAGAATACTGAGTAAGATGCTATTTAATTTCAGAAAGGGCTGCTGACGGTCTTTGCGAGCCAAGCAGCAGTGAAAAGCTCACAATTCACTCTTGTTTAGCTGGTGTACGTCCCCATCAGATAAGCAAATGAAGACATCTTTTTAACATAACATATGTTGGGCTGATTGGTATGCAGGTTGAGCCTGTTGGACAGCTAACAAATTGTCTCCCTTCAGAAAATACTGTCAATACTCTGCGCTGATTTTTAGAACAATGCCACTGCACAGATTGTTTACCATCCCTGCAGGGTATTTGCAATTTGAGACAACAGCGATCTCACGTTGCCATTTACATAATAAATTGTGGTATAGTGAATACTTTTATTGTTAAATAAATATACATATTTTAAAACTCAGTTAATGACCCTATATATTGAAAACTTGAATAATTTTTATGTTCCTTTTGCATTATTTGGAAAACAAGCTAGACTTCCACTTGTAAGTTGTATTTTTTATTTATTTACTTTGTTTTACAGTATTTTTTTGTAATGCATTGTTCTGCTTTTTTTCTGCAGGTTTCAACTTGTTTACAAAGACAGCTAAAAACTCTCCTGAGTGGGGAAAGCAAGCCTCATGAGTCGGCCTCGTAGATTGCATCGGCATAATGGATTTAACTAAAATGGGTATGATCCAGCTTCAGAACCCCAACCATCCCACTGCCCTGCTGCAGAAGGCCAACCAGATGCGTCTGGCCGGGACTCTGTGTGATGTTGTCATCATGGTTGACAGCCAGGAGTTTCATGCTCACCGGACTGTGTTAGCCTGCACCAGCAAAATGTTTGAAATCCTCTTCCACCGCAGTAGCCAGCATTACACCCTGGACTTTCTTTCACCAAAGACTTTTCAGCAGATTTTGGAGTATGCTTACACTGCCACACTTCAGGCCAAGGTGGAGGACTTGGACGATCTTCTGTATGCAGCAGAGATCTTAGAGATTGAGTATTTGGAAGAGCAATGCCTCAAAATCCTGGAAACCATCCAGTCCTCGGATGAGAATGACGTGGAGGCCAGTGCTAATGATGGCAGCACAGAGGAGGATGAGGAGCGCAAAGGCCAAAACGGAGCCAAAATCTCTAAAAAGCATTCCATGGAGAGTCCCTATTTGTCAGGTACCCAGCAAGTCTCCAACATGACTGGTATAGTCGAGCAGAGTCCCTCCGTCTCCACTTCCTTCAATATCTCCAACCTGAGTCCCACCAAAGCTGCTGTGGACAGTCTGATGAGCATTGGTCAGACTCTGCTCCAGCAGGGCTTTGGAGGTGGCAACTCCCACCACCTAATGACTGAGATCAAGACTGAAACGATGCAAGTGGACATGGGTGGTAACGGCCACGACAGCCCTCAGAACATGGAGTCCAGCGCCTCCAGCAATGGAGAACGAAGTGGAGAGGACAGGAACCGAGACGGCCCCGGAACTCCGACGAGGAGCAGCGTGATCACCAGCGCTCGAGAGCTGCATTACGTCCGCGATGACGGCATGGGTGACCAGCAAGCTGAAGTGAGCCAGATGGGGCTAGAAGCAATGGCAGGGATGACCGAGAAACACCTGGCCTCACTATACTCCTTACCTGTCAACCATAAATCAGATGGCATGATGTCTATGCCAGTATCCATGGCCTCCGCTCTCCCCATGTCCCCAGCCCTGGCCATGTCTATGGACTTTAGTACCTATGGCGGACTCCTGCCACAGAGTTTCATTCAGAGAGAATTCTTCAACAAGCTGGGGGAGCTGGCAGTGGGCATGAAACCAGATGGCAGGAACCAGCATGAACGCTGCAATGTTTGTGGTGCAGAGTTACCAGATAATGAAGCTGTGGAGCAGCACAGGTAAGCCAAGCAATCTCTACAGTCTCATTGTATTTTCCTTAAAATGTATGTCTAATTTCCACATATTGCCACTTATATTGTTATCATTTACAGGATTTACACAGATAAATGGAAGTGGCTTTAGGTTATAATATACATTATATGTACATATTTTTAAACCTTTGTCAGTGTATTAAAAGAAAAAGTAGTTTGTTTGTTTTTTTTGGACAGTTATGTTTTGGCCAGTGTCTGTGTGCGTGTTTGTTTGTCTGTCGTATACAAAAATCTCAGGTACCATCAGACAATTTGTAATGAAATTTACAGAAAGTAATTATTGGGTGTGCATATACAGTTAACTTTTGGAGCCAACTATACCCAAGATGGATGTCACAGCCAAATTACTTTAAAAAAACAGAAAAATGGCTATAACCCAGTCACTTTTATAGATATCAAGCTGAAGTTTGATGTGGTTGTAGCTGAGAGTCATCCACAAAACATGCTTTAACCACTTTTATTTGCATAAGATCTTAGTTTAAAATTGCATTCCTTAAGAGAATGCGAGGCTTTTAAATTAAAAAGCATTAATTTGATACATTAACTAGTTAGACAACTTTCAAAACACTTTATTTGCATATATGATATGCTACATTTGAACAATATATGTCCTTTTTAGTTACACAAACAACTGTTATGTGTGCTTGACAGCTCAAGCCAGGAGATTCACTCCTTCAGTAAGTTCCAAACCTGCCCAGGTGACTGCTGGAGCAGTGCTGTCTTAACACTGTCCAAGACCATTAGTTACACCTTCCAGTATGTGGGCAGCAGCTATCACACTTGCTTACCAATGTGGAACCCCCTCATGCAGGACCTGACTCCCTTCCCCTTTCCCATAACTGCACAAGGGGGTCCTTTATTGGCTTGATAATTGGAGTAGACGGTCAGCTCAGGAAATGAGTGCTGAACCTGGGCCCTGAAACAAGGAGGTTGTTCTAGGACAGGGGAGTGGCAATGCACAATATATATCAGTCAGTACTATTTCAGTCAGTCCATATAAATAAACAGAAGACCAGGTAATTTAAAAAAACAATACTGAAACCACAAACAATTAGCAAAACACTCTCACCATTTATATTGCAGAACAGAAAAAGTATCTTATTGTTAGATTGAATCAGTCAGAATTCATATCTATGTAGAATCACATTTTGTAGATTCTGCACGTTTAAATGTTTTGTTTGTTTTCTTTTGTAAACTGAAGACCTTACCTTCAAGGCCACCTTCTCACGCTACAATGTTTGCTTAAATCAATAGGAATGCACAGTGGTTAAAGTTCACTTGAAGATTTTAATCTTGGTTGACCTCCTTCCTTCGCCCATCCCACCTTTCTTAAGGCATTATCTTTGTGTACGTGGTTTACAGCTGAACTGATTCACTTCAAGCTTTTTAAATACGCCTTATATATTGTCCTTAGAAAATACTAAATATTCCAGAATAGCTGTTCTTTATGAGAAAGGTGTCCTTGTTTGCAGTCTCACACAGCATTATTGTGCAGTGTTTCCACACTGTTTAATAACAGCAGTGAAGTCTGTTACTTTAGGGCATTGGCAATTACTCCTGAAAGTATATACATTTGTGTGGCCTTCTTGAGAAGTGCCTGTCTGTATGAAAAGTGAATTTCTGCATGGACAGACAAAATGTTGTTTTATGAAGAAAGAAGATTTAGAAAGACGTAGATGTAGAGCTGCTTTGAATCAATTTTCTTCAAGCCAAATAGTTTGAAAACTACACTACAGCCTCTCTGTAAGATGCACCAGTGTAGTCTCACTTTAATGGACAAGATACATTAGTCTCCGTCTTGAGAAAAGTCTGGCATGTGAAATGGTTGCCTGTGTTTCAAGAGGAATTTCATCAATTCACTCAAGCTGGGAAATCTTGTATCAAAGGAGATTTCCAAACCGTTTCATGCATTGATCTTCCCACTTTGCCCCATAGCATACTAATGGGTTAATTTAGACCGGTTGATACACCGACACGACACTGTTTAATATTGCATGTGCTGTCCTGACAGCCTCCTGAAGTGTAGAAATCAAACATTGCATCATCCACAGTCTGCTTTGCCGTCCGCACATGAAAGCTCCGCTGTACTAGCCTGAAATGCTCCATAATTCAAATGCTCATCATGTCCTTACAAATTCCTTGGTGGGTCATTTGATAGCATATCAAGCCAATCCCTTCTTTTGTGTACATCTTCTCAAACTGATTAGTTTGATGTGCATTTGGGATGTTTTATTTCAGACAAGTGGAGTTGTGTTCCCTCTGACTAATTACACATCATTCCCCCCACAGCCACTGTGTCAGGGTCACCACTGCCCCCTGCAACAAACGCATAAAAAAGTTGGCAGAGTTCAACTTGGTGCAGGCAGGTCAAGTCAAACACGAGTGTAATTGTTTCCAGATGCAGCACAGGTCAGTGGTGTGAGGTGTCTGTGTGTGTGCTTCAGTGTTACAATGAATGCACTAGAAAGGACCTACTTCCTGTATAAATCTGCCCCCCTTTCATTCCTCTGTGCCCTGGATTATATCATAACAAACACTCCATCTTTGCTAAATTCTCTTCATATTGGCTTGTATTTGAAGCTACTTCTTGGATAAAAAATGTGCATTCTAATCGGCTGTGTGAGTACAAGACATGTTATTTAAAGATCATTTTCTAGTATTTCAATTAAGCAGAGATTAATAAAATTGGTGCTTGTATTTTATGATTAATATTTTTGAGAGCTGCTTTCTTTTAAAAGCATCAAAGTTGTATTTTTTATAAGATATAAGATCCATTGACATCAGTATTTAGACATTAAAGTCATGCACAAGAATGTTTTATGTTCACAACTTTAAAAAAATGTGGATGTAGAAAATGAAAAGATCCTTTTGTTAAGTGCCTGAGGTTAGGTTTTGTAAATAACAACAATCCCCGTCTGACCACAACAACTTTTTCTTCCTCCTTTTCTCCATCACGCCACCACACGCCCTAACCTGCCACACGCGCACACACTTGTGTTCATTACTTTCCACACACATTCCCCTCTCAGTAGCAGCAGCCAGCGCTCACTCTTCCATTTCCTCTCCTTTTGTGGCAAAGGAGGACGGAGGGCGCTCTAATACCCCAGGCCCCAGGTGTTTAAACAGCAAGCCCAAGGCTCTTATCTGTGCATATCAGAGTGAGACAGATAACCCTTGGCGATCTTCCTTAGTAAACCAAGAGCAGATTGGGCTCAGATAGCAGTCCATAGCGTTTGTTGCAGGTGATAACGAAGTATGCACACACAAGTATATATAACCTGCACACTAAAGTGAGGTCAGTGGGTATAGAGGTTGTTTCCTAACACACTGACACTTGTGTGTTTTGGCTACAATCAGCCAATAACCCCTTCTTAATGAACAACTAGGCAGTTAGGTTCAGGTGACCATTTTGATGACTTATTGGTCCTAAAACATTGGCTCAAAAAATATCAACCTGCAAAAATAAAACCAAAATTAAAAATTAAACTAAGAAAATGGATGCTAGTAATTATGCTAGTAATTTGTATTTTCATTGTTTTGTCAAAGATTTAAAAATAATAAAAACTTATGCTGTTGGGTTGTCTCCACTTCACTATCTCAGCTTTGTTAAGTTCTACCTTTTGGTCAAAATCTAGGTTATGTGGTGTATTTAGGTACAAAAATGATTAGTCCAATTTCAAAGAACTTCATAAAATTTAAATTCAAAATCAGAATGACTGATGATGAGAGCTGATTAACACCGATAGAAGAATGCAGAACCAACAGACCTCAGTGTTTCTTGACCGCACCATCAGAGCTCTTAGGGATTTTCTTCTTGCTTCATCCTAAAGATGGAAAGTCCTATGAGATAAAGGGATGGATATATCAAAATGATCTGGAATATCTTTTCTGCTTTTCTTACTGAATATAAGAACTAAAAGAGCAACAGGCTCATGGTCCCAACCTGTAAAACTGCAAGCGTTTCCCTGCTTCTTGAGAGCAGCCTGGCAACAAAGCATCCATTACATGGCAGTGGATTACCCCCTATTTGAAATCACTCAGCGAGCTAAGTCTTCCTGGCTTGCACTCAGAGGTACAGTACATGTTGGTGTAATAATCCAATAGCACAAAAACTCTCACTCAACGAAAACACCTCTCCAGAAAAAAAAAAAATAAAAAACCTCCTAAGCCACAGACAACAGCATAGGGTTTTTTTAAGTCTGGCTGCCACATTGTCTTTCTTTTTATCCTTGCACAGGTGCTTTTTCTGCCCTTATTGGCGGCGCACTGTTTGTTTATGCCCCTGAGGAACTCCTGATTTGACCGGGCTCGTGGTGATGGCCACAGCCGAGGCAGCTGCTGGCTGAGGCCCAATTATAGACAGGCTTTAAAAGGCTCTGGTTGAACCGTAAAGATTTACACTGCCATCGCTCTGATCTCAGATCTGGACTCTGTCCTTACTGTCAGGATAGGGAGATGTATCGATTAAAGACTTAACACAGGGGGCTACATCATGTGGAATCGACTGCACATACACACATCTTACAACAGATCCAGCATTTATTGTCACGCAGCCTTGTGATATCAGCAGGTACCACCGATTTAAAAAAAAAACAGCATTTCTTTTATTAGTGGAAAAGATGACAGGGAAATTAAAGGGGAGCCCCAAGAGATGCAGCAGGGATTCTCATATACAGAAAAGAGGCTGTGTGGCAATGCGAGGGGAGGAGGGGTGGTAATTTAATCAGCAAGATGATATAAACACCTTAACACCAAGTTAAGAGTGAAGGGATGCCCATGTTCAAAACAAGTTCATGTGATCAGGTGTGCAGCTGACACTTTTCCTGATACATTTAGGCAACGAATGATATCAGGGCCTCTACTTTTTGTTCCTTAGGGGTTCTGTGATCTGGTGGGAGGAGTAAGAATGGCCTTGTGTGTCACAAATCAAGCGTCAGGAATATATAAGTGTGTGTGTGTGTGTGTGTGTGTGTGTGTGTGTGTGTGTGTGTGTGTGTGTGTGTGTGTGAGGCATGGTTGGGGGCTCAAAGAGAGAGTACTAATTACAGCTGGTTATCAGGTGAGATGCAAATGTGTTATCGGACAGAACTTCCTGATGTCTATCTCCAGTCCCAGAAGCTGTTGTGAGTGTTGGCAGGAGATGAGACTGTGCCATGGTTTATCTTTAAGTACACATTGTGTAAATTTGTTCTCAGAGAAAGCAAAACTATGCCAGGTATTCTTTGTTTTAGGACCTGTTTGAGTTTCTTTCTGTAATGACGTCTTGCCATTGTTAATTTTCCGATTGGAAATGACAAAGTCAATAAATTTAGAATGATTTGGCCCTGAACTTCAGTGGGGTTTTAGTTCTGGTTCATAGAGCCCCTCCTCTATTTTACTGGACATGAACACTTTTGGTTCTAATCCCATCGATATCCCATTAGCATCCTCACTCTGGGTCCCCGTCACATGAAAGAAGATGTGTTGGTTTCTCCTCTCTGATTCTATCACTCTGGCAGACTGTGGGGAGGATGGCCACAAAGAGCAAATGTGCTACAGCCAAAGGGCCAACCCAAGTGTGCTCACAAATGTCCTCTGAATCTTAGTGTGTGTGTGTGCGTGTATATGTGTGTGTGTGTGTGTGTGTGTGAAAAGCTGCCACTGCCACCTCAGAGGCCCCTTAGCCTCCCTGGGAAGTATCAAAAACGAAGCCCTTCGTGGCTTACAGGGAGAGAGCTTCTAATTAGCCTCTTTGTTGCCACTTGAATGGTTTGCCAGAGATTGGCAAGGGGCCCCAGCGGAGTGATATCAACACGCTAGGAAGCTGGTCATAAAAAAAAAAAAAAAATACCCCCCCACCATTCTCTCCAATGTCACCTGTCACAAAGGAGCTCTCAGGTGGGAAAATGAGGACACAGCAATACCACGTAGGGTTTTTATCCCCTTCTTCAGAAGCAAAGGAGCCATGTTTGCTCAACAGGTGGATTTGAGGTGCAGTAATTATTCACTTAGTGGGGTGAGGGGTCTCAGCCTCATTCATATGAAAGAAAATTAAATCAAAACATTCTTAATAGTTCAAAGTGCCTGATGTTACCAATTACTATCTGCATAGTTACAAAATTTAGGTACTTGTTCTTTGATTCTTTTTTTTCCATGCACCACTACTGCTTGACTCTAATAGTAAATAAATAAGTTCTGTAACTGCTTTAGTTTGTAGTTATGTCACAAAGTAAGATTATGGCACTCAAAACAAAATAGTTTGGTTGCAAATATAATAATCTAAAACTTGTATAACATGTAAATCTGCGATGATTAGTAAGCTGACAAAAAATGTGCACATTTTTGATTGATTCCAACACTTGTGATGACATACCTCTCTATTTTTAAAAGTTTTCTACAAATTATGAGAACTAAAATCATTAATGGATTTTTTTATTTACCTAAAACTATACAAAACATGTTATTTTAAATTAATACAGGATTGGTCAAATATATATACATGTGAATTTATTGGTCAATAATAAATAACTGAGGACAATCATCTGCTGTGAATATTTCAATTAAATTATGGAAGTTCTGCATGTAAAATAGATTTGACTTTGTGTACATTAAGAATCTCAGTATTTTGCTTCACTACGGTTTTATTGTACACTTTAAATTGCTCAGAAATTCATAATTTATTTATCAACTTAACAATAGACATCTAAGTAATATTCAAAATGTAACTTAGTGTTAAATTTTTGAATTTAAGTGATTCATTCACACTTCCCTGTGTGAATAAATCCAAATTAAATTAGGTGTGAGTAGAGACAGCTTACTCTAAGTTTTGTCAAACACAAATACTATTGTGCTTTAAAAATATTTCAGTATATTAGAACATTTCATAGACATGTTGAGCATAAAAGTTTCAAATGTCAATAATAGTTTTTTTTTGGTTGTTGATAGAAGCTAAAGTAATAAATATATTCTTCAAAATCCAAATGATTAAAATAGGGTATGTTAATTAATAATTAAAATAAAAACCTTAATCCTGTTTTATAAAAATGCATAATTTGGGTTTTTCCAGAAGCTAACACGTGGAGGTTTTGTTTTTTTCAGTGATCATTCATATAATAAATATAATAATTTGTAATTTGTTGCTTATTCAAAGGTTGGTCCTTGATTCTTCATCAGATTTAGGTCACAAGGTTATTTAATTTGGAGACAAAAATAATAATAATCATGACAAATGAGACTGTGTTAACACTACTCCAAAAGAAAAAGCAAAAAACCTTCGACTTCTGCTGTGGCAGCTGCCATGCCGCTCAGTGAGCGCCGTGGCAGCAGTACAATGAATGTCAAGGCGACTTGCAGCTTTAACGCTGACCGACACGTTTTAAGCTCCGCTGTAATCCAGGAGGGATCAGTTGGGTAAATCATGGCATAAAGCTTAAAACCATAATTGATTTATGTATTTGCTGACCAAAGACGCCTAGAGAGATTACCAGAGGGAGAGAGCTGATGATGGATAGGGCGATACCCCACCCGCACACTCGCACGGGCTGCTTGCGAGGTGGGGGATGAATTCAGTTAACGGGAGATTTGCCTGCTTGGAGAGAAGGATATCAAGTGTGAGAGTAAATGTATGTCTCATAACAGATGCATTTTGAATATAAATTGTGACTTTTTTTTCGTTAGAGGGGATATTAAAATGTCTTTTTGCTTGTTTTGAGATGTTACTGAAATTTTAATTGGCACAAAGCTGAACCAATGTGGTTTCTTCAAACAAAAGCATTTAATACTGCAGAATACTGATGGATTTAGAAAAAAACAAGTGATTGCTAGTGGTGCCTTTTAAAACAACAAAAAACTAATAATAATAACAATAATAATAATGGACTTAAGCTGAATTTCCCCCATTTTTTAAAATTCAAAACAGGACAAAGTTGTAATATTTGATATAAAAACTGAAAATTTAGATTGTCATTATCTGAATTTGTAAAGTTTATGCTTCTCCATTTTTCCACAAATGTATTCAAGTGAAGTTTAATGCAGATTTTTTAAAATGATTATTTTGTGAGATTTAACTTGTTAGCAACATCATGACTGATTAAAAGCCCGGCATTGCATTTTTATTTGATTTGATTGTGGGAATGAAAGTATTTATTTGTGTGCTAATAATTTATTATACTGGCCCATGAGATTTCAAATTATTTTTAAAGGATATTATTTGTTCCACTTTTAGCATAATTATTTCCATTTAGACTCTGTGTTTTGTGAAATTCAGTTCATTAGTCAGATGGTTGTCCCCTTGTTATCCGCCTTGAATTTTTCTCCCAACACACCATGAATCCTCTCTGTCTTGTTTACTGTTTGACTGTCAGGCATCTCCAAGGTCTTTCTTGACCGTTTCCAGATTGTTTTGTGTTTGTCTGTTTGTCCCTCAGCCCCGAAAGGCGAGATTGTAAAATGAAGGGGAGGAAAAAAAAAAAAAAGAAGCTATTCCATTTCCTGGACTGATCGCTGAGGCGGATGGCTCTGACATGTCATGACTCAAACGGCATCTTTTCTGCCACTCCTGTCTCGCTGTTGACCTTACAAATGATGCTGTAGGCTCCTGCCATATGCCATTAGGCACGTCATGAAACAGGATGGGGTTTTATCCCCCCTTCATACGTGCAGGAGCGCCCAGTCGCACTCTGTGGCTTTCACTCTTTTCTCTCACCTTTCGGAAAAGAAAAGCCCATTACGGCAGCAGTTTTCTCTCTCATGGCTTTGTCCATATACATTTTCCCCTTCCTCTTCCTGCCCTGCCTGTGTTTTATTGTCTCCTGTAAGTGTTGGTCTGAGGCGAGTAGCTGAAGCTTCCCTAACAGGTGTTTGGGTGCTTATCATCCACGTCTGTGCCCTTATCTCTGGCCTTCAGCTTCCTGCATCCTCTCTCTTGCATGCCTCAGAGTGGGGATATATTTCACTTAGCCTCTGACCCGAAACCTTCCTCTCTATCTCTTTTGGTCTCTCTTCCTCTTTGTGCCAACATACAAACTCATACACAGAAGAAGTAGCTTGCTTGCTGCTACAGGCTGAGGCATTTCATCATCACCCCTAAAACCTAAATTTTGTTGTTTTTATGGTCTTTATGCCACTTAGGTTTTGTAGAAACTCCAAAATAAAAGATTCCTTCAGGCAATTTAAGCTCAGGTAACTTTATTGTATTTTTGATGAATTTATTTAAATTCATAGGAATTTGAACAGTCATGAGAAAAATAGAAGAAACTACTGACCAGACACCTATGGTCATCACCTTAAACTGCTTTGTATTTAGATTAAAATCAAAATTGCTAAACTGAGTTAAATTTTGACTGTTTATTGGTTAAATTGATTTAGTGTCCAGAATAAATGAAGTACATTTCACTGTTCGTTTCATCAAAAGAAGAAAACAATAGATTTTTAGTGGAAACGTTCTGGTGGCTTCAGCACGGGCTGAGCTTTGATAGTTTTTGTAGCCAAGAGTTTGATCCAGCATTTTGTCAGACTGATTGGTCTCAGCCTTTAGCCCCACCTCCACATTCCCCTCTATCCTTTCCTGCTCCCAAGTCTCACAGCGGGACAAAGGCTAAAGTGTCTCTAGGATGGGGTTGTACTGGTTTAGAGGGGGTTGACCCCCTTCAAGAACCTGACAGGGGCCTATTTTTTTTTTCTTTTAATCCCCATTCCGAGGGAGCACAGAAGAGAAAGAGCCCGAAGTCTTAACACCCATGAGAGAGCCTATTGTGAGCGGCAGGCTCTGTTACAGTAGGATGGATGCGGGGGTCTCGGGTGCAGATAAACCGGGGCGAGCTGGGTCCCCGTTATTTACAGTAGGTCCTTTCATTGGTCGAGTGAAACAGGAGCCCCCAGCGGAGGTGGAGGTGGCGGCGGGGATTCGTGGACGACCACTGTTTGTGCTCAGCCAGGCCTCCACTACAGGTCAAAGAGCACGGGGGTGTGGCCACCGGGGTTACAGACGTGACTTTTGTCTGTGCGCTGGGGGAGTAGCTGCGAGAAGAAATGTAAGAAGTAAAAAGAACAGGCGGCAATGATGACTTCCATTTATAATGTGACATAATTAAAGAATAAATGCAGAAATAAATAATCTGAGCAAATTCAAACAGTGAATTAAGTGTTTTATTAGCATTACAGTTTAAATCACACATCACACAGTTTGTGTTGGATCAACGCTGGATTGAATTGGACTGCATGTATTTGAATATGAATTGCAGCTGCTGGCTCTTTGTATAATGCCCTTCAATGACTTCTGTTGAGAACTGGTACTAAATGAAAAAACTAATTTGAATATTATTGAAAATGAAGAAAGTGGTGGTTAACACATAAGTCATCTGATCCTAAAATCATATATTTATGTATTGTTTTTACCGTCAGTACATTTGTTTTATGGGTTTTTATGGCAGAATAATTCAAGTGCAATCATTATGACTCATACCAAGTCAAAAATTATTAAACATCTGAGAAAATGATTGCATCAGACTCTATGACCCAAAATTTAAACTTAGCTTGTCTTAAAAGCATAAATTCCTGATTATATGTGCTTTAAAAATGTAGATTTGATGGATACATTTTTGCTAGGTTTAGACAGAATTGACTTTTGTTGTTTTAGGTCAATTCTAATTCTCCCATTTATAAAAATATTTTTGCAGTATTTTATTATGTATTTGATTCTTTTCCAAACCTATTTATTTTTGTTGACTTTATTTATTATTATATATTTACTTTTGTTTTGTTAATATCTGAACCACTGCCACCCCCCTCAAAAAAAAACACTTTTCTACACTTTTTTTGTCCTTTTTTTCCATCAGTTTGTTTGTATGAAAACCTTTGGTGGAAAACAATGATTGTTTTGTTGTTTTATTCCTTTTTATCACTGTTAGGTTGTTGGTCTGGACAATGACAAAGTGACTCTGATTGCAGGCTCGCCTCAGTTATTCTGTAGAAAGACTTTGTGCACTAATCACACCACAAAATGTGACCTGCTATGGAAGCAGAAAGAACTATAGCTACTAAACAAATAACCAAAAGAGGCTTTAAGAACTTGCTGTAACCTGATGCTCCAGATGTTGGCATTTTATTCTCACATGACATTCAATGCCCTGTCATAATCCGTATTTTGTGGTGATTCCAAACCCCAAATGGTCAACGCGGGTCAACTCTTAGCTGAAATAGTTGCTGCCAAGTTTAGTTATTAACCCCAATCTCATAGGATCTATTACCAAACCAATTCCTTTTCCCGTCTTTCATTAAGAAAAGAGAAATTGCCAAGAGTCTGAATAATTTTCTACCATCTGCTTGAAGACTCGAGCGTAATCTTACCGTAATCTTTGTGTCATATTGTGAGGCAGGGATGGAGGGAAAGTCTAAGCAGCGATGTACAACAAGGACAGCAGTCTCTCAGGCATTCATTTGGTTATTTTTACTTGGACAAAGCCTGCAAAGGTTAGAGGTCAGCAGGAGAGAGCCTTACAGATGAAGCAGAGTGTGCTGGAGTTCCATCTGACCCCCACACCCACCCACACACACACACACACACACACACCCCTTACCTCTTTTGTCCTGAAAGTACACAAAGGCTTCTGTCAGACTTTAGTGGTCAGCGCTTTGGGCAAACTTGCCGAGCCGCAGCGCTGGTTTTGAATTTGGACAAAATCACCATCATCGACCAATCGGTAAACAAAGGCAATGGTTTGTCTTCTCAAACATGTTTCTATGTAGAAAAAGCAGGACGCAATTCTCCATCTCTGACCTTTTGTTGGTATTTAAAGCGACACCTGTAAGAACTTAAACTTGAAAGGCTAAAAGTCATTTATTAGGTTTAAATTTGGCATATCGATCCTGTCACATGGTAAATTTCAGTTTGGCGCAGCTGCACAACAGAATGTAAAATATTTTACTTGTTTCAATCACACAAACCTGTAAAAGTACTGAAAATATAATAATGTTATAACACAAAAAAAGAAGGTACTGCATGAATTAGTGTCTTTACTTTTTTGCCACAACTGATAAAATAATGTCATTTTTCTGAATGTATGTAAGATGTTAGTATTAGTATTGTTCAATATTTTTTTTTTAAATTCTAACTGTTTAAACCTTTCTGCATTTGAATAATACAAAAAAACACCTCAATTAGATAAACCTAACTTAGTTTGCTTGTTATAAAGTTATTTAGATTGATAAAAAAACAGGGAAATTAATATTGCCTGGCCGGTCCCTTAGAGAAACATATCAAATCTGAGTTTAGGTAGTTTAATATGGCCTGTTTACTTTCTGGGGTTTGAAGAGATATTTCTTTTTCACAATACCAATAAAAGAGCATCAGTTAATATTCTGAATGTCCCCACAAACCACATTTTTAATACAAGCTTTGCAGCCGCTACAGGCTATAAGTCAGCAGCTATTGCTGTCATTCATTCGTCTGTAAGCAGAACTGCTGTGACAGCTTGCATTAAATATAGCGAAGTCCTGTTGACATTTTTCAACTCGAGACAGAAACAACATTCAAAAAGTAAAACAACAACAACAAAAAAAAACGTACTGGCCCTGAGAGCTGAAATGTGCTCTGAAATACCTCTCCAGCTTCACATTTTCTCTGCTCGCGTTTCGCTTTCTGTCCTCTAAATGCCCTTGACATATTGTGGAGGAGATCAAAAGCAGGAGAGTGATGTGGGATTGCATGTGGATGTCATGGTACAATATAGGCTCGAGCACAATCTTACAAAGAGAATATGCAGGACGACACTGGAGTTTTCTTCATCTTTGATCAGGTCATTGTTATTATAGTTTACCAAAAATATATTGACTCTCTCTCTATAAAGGAAACAGATGCATAGATCAAAAATACATAAGATTTGAATTGGATCATGATAAACATTGTTTACATATTACCCATTTTTGTCAGTTTTTAAAGGAAAAAACTCCATCTCAACTCTGGTTTTTGAAAAATAACATGTTGCTCTCTTAAGGTGTATTATGAATAATTTATAACAAAAACTGACTGATTATGACAAGGCTTAGATATTCCTTATTACATTTTAAAAGAGGTATAGAGAAAATAAAGTACTAAGTGCATTAGCATGTTTACTTGCTTTCATTATTGTCAGTAAACTGTGGTTTTTAAAAAATGAAAAGGCTTGGCTTTATGCAGTTTCATAAGATTTCATAAAATTGCTGCAACTGTTATCTGTATTCCTTTTTTCATTTAGCAGAAATTGTTGATCAATGAAATTAAGTAGCTGTCGAGGTGGTGTTGAGTTAACATATTTAGGAAATATTTCTGAAAAATAATTTAGCTGCTGACATAAATCTCACTTCAGTTTGTTGACAAACCAAATTTTTAGCAGGCTATTCTTTTGAGATGGTACGGCGGACATTGTCTTCATCAGAACAGAAAAAAATTGGAATGCTTCAGTGGCTCATTGTGATGGCCTGCAATATGGCGGCTTGGCCTGTACAAGCTCTCAGAGGTCAGTGGACATGGTGCAGCTTTCACATGGCCCTGAGGTCCTGACCCCCACCTTTGTTGGTCATATTCACCCCCATCTTCCCAGCAAGGACCGAAGCCCTTTGAGCCAAGCCCTCAACCCCCCGCAGAGCGCGCCCCTTCACCACATTAATAGTGGCACTGGAACTAATTGCCCAACCTTAGATGTGCTTGAGACCCAGATTGCCTCTGCTGCCAGCGCGCCACAACTCCCCCCAACACTCCACCCCAAACAGAAAAAAACCCTCAAAAGAAGAATTGCAAAATTGCTGGTTTCCATGCCTGGTCCTTTGGTAAATCGCTCTTGTTATCAAAAGGCTTCATTTGCTTCATTGTGTTACTGTATATGTGCATCTATTCAAGCTTGTTTTCAAAACATTGCCCTTCATTCTTGTGCCTCACACTTGATTTTCTTTTTTTTTTTTTTTGGTCTCGTCATTCAGCAGCGCTGTGGTTTTACTTTTATTTCCGCAAGAATACTGACAAGTATTCACTGTGTACCTCACGCTTTGGCGAGACCTTCCCACGCATCCCATCCACCGCCATTTTGTTGCTAAACCTTTTAGGCACAATAAAGTGCCAAATCGCCCTTTTTTTCCCTTTGGCGCATGTATCAGTTATCCTTCCTATCGTTCTGAAATATTTTCTCCAGCCATGCGCTTTGAACTGTGGATTGCTGGAGTGGTGTAAAGTAGCACCAGACTGTTGCTGTTCACACTGTCATGTCTGCCGTCTTCTCTGCTGCAGCGAGCGTCACCCGAGTTCAAAGAGACACTGAAAGAGAGTGAAGCAGTCTGAGAGGCGTTTTATGATTTTATTGGTCCGGAGGAAGCATTGCAGAGAAGGTGTTGTCTGAGCTTGATGTCTCATAATGTCACTGCAGTCTGAGGCACCCAGCTTCTTTTTGAATTGATTTTAACCATATTTAAACAGCTTTTAGGTCTTTAATATTTGTATTAAAATGTCTCTTTTTGTCATCTTATGTCAGCTTGTCTGATTTTAAGAAAGAGGTATATGATGTTCTATTTTCCCCAAGTAAAAAACAAGTCAGAGCTGTTTTTTCATGTCTAGTCAAATAACTTAATTCAGAGTAAATCTCTTGTGTTTTTGCTAAAATGGTAGTGTCAGTTTTTAGATATACTGAATGATTCTGAAAATACAGAGCCACTCAAAAATGTAAACTTGCATTTAATGTATTTTCACAAATATATATTGAATGAATTGTGTGTGTGTTGCACTGTCTGTGCAACTTTTTTTCAAATGTTGAGGGAATTTAAAAAAATAAAAGTCCAACCTTTCTGTCAAAAGAGGAAGATTTAGCTATAACATATATTCTGTTTTTTTAATTCAACACTGTGTTGATAGAACCACAGAAAAAACAACAGAACAATAATTTACAGTCATGTATATAAGTACCACTATTCTATTTTAACTTAAAATGTTGTCTGTTACTAAGGATTTCAATTTAGCAAGAACATGCTCGCTTTTTATAAAGAAATGACAATATTTATACTGTATAACAGAATCTTTTCTAATGCAAGTTGAACCTTTATAGATTCTGACCGATTGTTCTAACAGCTCCCCTGGGAGCTGCCATGCCAGTACCTTATTGATTGGAGTTTGTTTGTCTTGGCTCTAAATTAGTTGAAATTTTATCACTTCACTCTTGGTAATACTGATGATGCCATTCAATAAAAATCCCCTTGTTTTGTCTTGTTCTGTTTCTTTCATGAAAACTTAGCTGCTGTAGAATTTCATTTTTACCTAGAAGCACACAGAGAGCAGAAACCTCCATCAAGGCTGTAGCATCATTAAAAAATAGTCCCACCAAAATTTAAAAAAAATTGTTTCTCGTGACAACCCCAACATGTCCTAAAAATTTCATTATAATGTGTTCATTGCTTTTTAAGTCATCTTGCTAACAGACAAACTAATGAACGAACCAACCAACACTACTATCATGGCAGAGGTAATAAAATGACATAATAATGATATTAATAATAATATATAATAACATATAATAGGATATGAGATCAATATTGGCCTTTGGCTTTGCAAAAACATGTTTACTGAGAAGTTGTCTTCCAAAACCACAGATGTTCTTTGATCATCTTCTTTACTGGTCACATAGATGAGAAAATTTTCTAATACAAGTTAAATAAATTTAAGAAATAAAAGAACCTTTGGTTATGAACAAGTCATAAGGCAAAAGAAAACAAAGTACAAATTAGATTTTGGCAGGTATAACTTCTCCAGAGTATCTGTTGTTTTGTGTGAATCTTATGAAACTCTTCACCCCATGTGGAATTCATAAAACTTCTGGCAAAGTCTGGTAATGTTTTTATAGAAGCAGAGTGGTTTCATACAAAATCTGCTCTTGAAAATGAAAATGGGCAAAAATGAGTTCAAGCCCATCCACGGCATGATAATCCTGATCTATGTAATGCAATATAACTCCATTAATTTTGACAAAAATACAGAGAAGGAAAAAATGATTGCATTGATATTTTTAAGGTACTCATTAAAGCTGCTTATACATTAACTGGTCTGCTTTACAAGTTTTAACCCCTTTAAAACACATTTTTCTTCTTCTGGTAATCATTTACTGTCCTAGAGTGTTAAGATTATACATTATACAACTCCGTTTTCCAGTGTTATTAGAGATTATAAAATACATTATATGGAGGAGTTGGATATGAAAAAAGAAAATGAATATATGAAAAGTTTGACTTTGTGTGAATCGTATTTCCAGATGATGACCCAGTATACCTAAGTTTAAAGCAGGTGTTTCATTTTAGGAGAAGTCAAGACTTACAAGTGGACGTGCTGATAAATTTTTGCTGATTAGACTTGAACTGCGCAGAGCTTTCCAGTCTATTGGCATGCTCAACATGTTGTGGAAAACATTGTATGTTCCACACTGTACTTTATACATCATGTTTTGCCTCTTGTGCACAGTATTTCCACTGAAAAAAAAATCTAAATTTATTTTAAGTTTTGCTTGTCAAAACTGATCTGAGACACTTTAAAGCCTAACACTGTTAAATCCCTGGCTATTGCTCTTGTTTTTTATGTCCGTGTTTAAGAAATATATGAGGTTTGCTCAAGGATGCTTTTGATCCACATGATATTTATGTAACAAAAGGAGAGCAACAGATTCCTTTGACATTGTACATGATGCACAAATAGCTTCAGATTATAGCTTTGCAAACTGTTTGTATTCCATTGGCCAAGCTCCAGATAAGATCCATGGCCCAGGTAACAATGTCTAATAAATTCTTCAGTGGAAATAAGCTGACTGGATTCTTGGCAGCAAGGCCACTCCTTTAAAAGGAGAGAATTTTTCCATGTTGCGTGCTTTAATTGAACCAAAGTAATTGTCCTAGTAATAGTAGTACAACTGTACCTATTGTAGTCATAAGAATGCATTAGTCCTAAATGAATAAAAGCAACAACATTTTTTATTTTTTTTATTACCTCAAAGAAACATATCTTCAGTTGTAGATTTTGTCATTTAGAGAATTTTAGCAATTTATGAAAATCTTTACTTCAAGGTAACCTCCAGCTTTGACATTTATATGTATTCTATTGATTCAGAGCACAAACTGCACAGAAGACCAACATGCTTTATGGTCGGGAGCAGAAGAAGAGTTTGTCAATGTTTTAACAACCTCAGCCGGCCACATATTTCCCTCTGAAACATTCTAACATTCTTTGCTGTTGTAGGACCGCAACCGCCTACTGAGAGTCTTCAGCTCTACAGGCTCTGTGTGAAATTATGGCATGTCATACTTCAGTCTCCATGTTTGCATGGTGCCAAACAATCCATTAGAGGATAAACATCTTCTTCCTCTTAAAAATATAGATTCCACAAACATAGCGGCAGCAGTTGCAGTGTGTCTGTTGACTGGTCTTATAATCCTCTGTGGAATTGTTAGCCACTGACAGATGTGTGTGTGGCTCTCAAGAATTACAGCTGTGATAAGACTGAACCCTATCCTCCCTGACAGTAAAGGAGTTCTGTGCTGTTATTATATGGTAAATATCCTGGATATGATGTGCCAGTTCTAATCCCATGTTCATGCAATTTAAATTTCCCTTTGTTGCTGATTTACATTTTGTTCTTCCCTGTATAAAAGACCTTCCGTTTTTCACACTGATTGGTTTATAATGACATAACATGAGTGTTCAGACCTTATTTAGGAAGAACTGTCGAAGCAAGGCAGGTAGCAGTTGTGATGGAATGATTTGTCAACTGATCTTAGGTTTGGTAATATGTTCCTTTTGCTTTCCACATTCCAAAGGGTAAAATGTGTTGAGTGAATGCTGACTATTCCCAGTTGTTGTTTGTTTGTTTTGTTTATTTTTTCCCCAATTGTTATTATTATTGCTGTCACAGCAATCAAAAGCCCCTTTTATATAAGGCTTTTAAGGTGAACTTAAGATGTCCTTTTCTTTTCTTAGTGACACTTATGAAACAATTGTGGGACATGGGGTTCTGAAGTCAACCCGCCGCTGTTACTCCTCTTAGTCATCATGACAGGAAGTCACAGAGCCACAGTTTGTGTGCATGACATCATCATGCCCATAGGGTGTGATGTAGCAATGACACATTGTTTATGCAATTAAAGAATTAAAGATGTCCGACACACATTTCATTCATAGCGCTCCATGTCTGCGCCCCTGACTTACATGCCACACCTCCTTCTATGGGTTCTGTGAAGCTGGCTTTGTTTGTTCAAGTTTGCATCATGGGACGTGACTGGCTCAATTGGTGATTTATGAATGGCCAGAGGCTGCTTAAAGAGTTACTGGTCTTTCTGGCCATATTGCAAAACCATTTAGGGATGACGCCTAAATAGTTCTCATAGTTGCTTGTGAGCTTTTTGGACGTCTGCATGAACAGTGACTTGTTTTGTTGAAACAACCAGGTTTTCCTTGGGTCATGTTTCTTTTGTCATCTGTTTAGATTCTAGATAGGTTCACGCCTAGACTCTCAATGGGTCTCTCCAGAATATCGATCTAGTTTTCTGTTGACTCTTTCAAGATCTAGTGCTACCCAAGGCCATTATGCTAATCAGACTGATTGTTGTTGTCCTCAATATTCTAAATAGTCAATTAAATTTTTTAACATTGTGTTTATTTTAATATTACTGCTTGACCATTAGGGTTTGTCTTCTTTGGATGGATGCGTTTTCTTTTATTTCCCAAATGACACAATGCTATGTGTAAAATGTTTCATCAGTAAGATTTCTGTTCGCATATTCTTGTTAAAGTCTTTGGAGATCAGAACTGTATCTTGTCCATTGGAGCGCCATGCTTAGTATCATAAAGTATGGCACATAATAAAGTCATAAAGTATCTGTCTTTGTTTTGTCTGTTAGGTCTGAGCTGATGTCACAAATGAAATAATAATAAAATTATGAAAGAGCAGTGAAAAATGCATGACAGCAGTGAAAATATTTTTGGCAATTATTTTTGTGTACGGTGATAAAGAGTAGCAGAATTCTAGAGTCAGTAAGTCTTCACTGCTGTAATGATAGTTATTGTTAATAGCAGAATTGGTGTCCTGTTTTCATTATTTAGACCAGAAATTGGGGAAGAGATCCACAGAATGATATAAAGCAAATTGTCTGGCCATTTGGAAAATGAACCCCAGAAAAGCCACTAACAAAAATGCATGTCACATCCCTCAAACCCTCAACAACCACAGCATAACTGACAAATAAACACCTTTGCAAAGTAGTTACTTGTTCAGAACTATCTAGAAATGATTTTGCAGCAAAAAAGCAAACAGTAACAATCCAAATCCAAATTTTTTGCAAAATCAGTCAGATCAAGTACTATTTTTACTGACCTTTGCCATTTTTGGTGCAGTTAACCAGAATATTTATATGCTTGGTTAATCCTTTAAAAGCTTACATTATAAATCAGCAGCTGGGTAATCATTGTACATCTTTTACAAACCCTATAATTTGTTTAGGTTCATTTTTCCCTAAATATGAAACCAATGAGTTCATTATTTTATATCTTATTGTCTGTATTAAAAACAATAACCTCACCAAAAGCAAATGTGATAGGAGAACAACAGCTCAGGAGAGCACACATTGCCTTAGTGACTAGAGCACGGCTGAGAACATCCATTTTCCAGCCCACACCTTTGGTTTTGGGGATCATTTGGCCATGCCACCGTGTCACTGTCACCGTCTAATCTCATTGTTAAGCCCCAGGCATTCTGCACTGTCCTGGCTGCCTACATCTGAACAAACACCCTCAGAGAGAAAGACACCAACCTTTTCACTTAGGTGACAGAGGAATGATGAGCGAGGGAGGAAAGCTTTAGTGAGGGGGAAATATACAGTGCAGTCGCCAGCACCTGTCTTGATATTCATCTCAGGAGTGTATGAACAAAATCCTCTGTCCGCCTACAAGTGATACCACTGAGTGGCTTTAGGCAAGAGCAGCAACATAGAGATAGTTTGGATTTATATTCCAGGAGCTTTCTTTTTGTGTGTTTCAGTGGTTGACAGTTGTGATACAAGAAAGGCCGAATGATATGAGGGATTGCAACAGTAAATGATCAAAATGGCTCAGGCTTGGGTCTTGAGAAAATGTTACCCTTTGCTACCTTTTTGCCCAGGTTTTTGGATGGGAACATATTTGCACTACAATTCTTATTCAACCAATTAAGGTAGCAAGATGTGTTCTCTTATTCTGCTCCCCCCGCCATCATCTATTTTGTAACTAAGCTAATTAAAAATGGTGTGTTTTGTCTAATGCATCCAGTGCCAGTCACAGGGCTGACTTTGTTTAGAGGACTGGGATTTTGCCAACAGGAATGGCTCCAGCAGAGACTATTGAAAAGAAGTCTCGTTTCCACGCTTCAAATTAACACCAGGGAACAATCAAGGTTGTGTTTATTAAAACACATCAGAGAGGTGGACTTCCCGCCAAAAGCCTAGCTCTGCCAAATACAACACCCGCTCTGTGATCGCAGAGAGAAAAATGCATCCAGCGTAATTTTAATAAAATGATAAGGTGGCTTATTCCACATGGCCATGCTGAGCCATCTGATTTTACAGCTTTTGTGGGGACTGTTATGAGTTTATCCACTTCTGTTATCAATCTTTTCTTTTTATATTGCATTTAATACTTTAACAGAATCAATCGAAAATACCAAAAAAAGAAACATTTGACAAACAACAGAAAAACACATTTGGGGGTCTGCACGTGAGCACAAGTACATGTGTCAGCAGCTGTTTTTCCTCAGTAATAACACTGGGATTTGGTATTTGAACTTATTCAACATCTAGTGAAATAAATGTAGAGCCTAAAATGAGGAACTGATAGTGACATGGAGGAAGAACAGTTGCTTCCAACTCTGCTGGTTAGGCTGTTAAGGATCACTCACATGAGCCCTGTTTTATTCTTAGCTCAGGCCATTTTGTGCCTCATTGAGTTTACTAGAGTGCACTGAGATGTTTTTAAATGGACAATGATAAACTATTTTTTTTCATTTGTTTAAAGCTAGAAAAATTATGCCAGGGATGGCATATTTCTGACATGTTTTTTTTTTTTGCCTTGACTTTCATTGTAAAGTATTTGTCAGAAGTAATTAGGCTGGCCCAAAGTAAAAATAGATTAAAGTGGACTCAGTAAAAAGAAATGTGAAAATCCAATCACATATTTTAACAGTAAAAGTGAAGTATTAACATATTCTAATAGATAAAGACTACTTTTTTATTTTCGTTTAAAATTGTAGTTTTGTAGATTTTGTCTTATGTCTTTTTGTATGAATTCACATTGGCTTTGTGGTGTTGATCAGGTCTCCCTGGGGCCCTGACCATCTGCTGCTGGACTTTCTTCCTTCTTGTTGTTGAAGATGGCACTTTATGACCTCGGCTGTGTGCTTGGGGTCATCATACACAGTAGAATCAATTTAGGACGGAACAGATGCTTTTCTAATGATGATGCATGATACAAAACAATATGCTGTAAGCATCCAAAGTGTATTTAATGTGAATATGGTATGCNATATATATATATATATATATATATATATATATATATATATATATATATATATATATATATATATATGTTCATAAAAACATTTTATATTTCAGTTGATGGCAACAATGGTGGTACAGAAAATCCAAGAAATGTAGGGGTAAAGCGATATGTAACTAATAAAAAACTGAACTGTGGATTGTGCCGTTGTACACACTTCACCCTTCAGTGACCCAGTGTACTGGAGCTGGAAATTCCAATGCAACTTTTTTTGAATGGTTTAAAAGACTCTTTTAACTAAGAATAAATATCCAGTTCACCTGGAACGCAAACAAATTGAATAGTTTTTTAACACTATTCTGTATTTGTGTAAGAAAATTTTGACTGTTCAGTCTTGCACTCTTTGTTTTTTGAGGCTGATTTCTATTTAGTAAGGATAGTGGTGATGGTAATTTACAAATAATAAATAAGTAAACTTGCAATACTGTGATAAAAAGTGTCACCCAATACATTCTGAGTACAATGATTTTTGTTGTTATAAATAAAGCCAAATTTGGAATTGAAGCGTGTTTACCACCAGAAAAACATCAAAAGTTAATGTTCTTTAAAAAAAATAGTGTTTGTATGCTTTCTGTGGCATGTATAGCTCCCTAATATCATATCAGGCAGGATTGTCCTAAGATTGTTATGCTGAGACTTCTCCTTTGGTCTGTGCCAGTGTCCATTTTGATAAAATGTTTGTAGTTGTTTCTTTTGCTCCCAGTAGCTTTCTCTTCGCAAAGCTAAAGTGTAAATTTAAATATGTATATTTTTATCTTTATATCCAAATAGTGTAGTTTATTGCAACATTAACTCCTTGGACATGTTCCAGACCTGAATGGCATTCAAATTAATTTTAAGGCTGGTCAGGAGTGAATTCCCAACTAGCCAAAACAGGCCTAAACAAGATGTCACCACCTGTAACTTCAGTCGACTCTGATGGCTTTGCCTCTGCATGTCATTTCGGAGCGGGAAATAAGCCATCGCCCTGAACTGACATGCAAACTTTTTACAACACTGCTCATCAAATACACAGTCTCACACACACCCATCACGCCAACTTCCTTCAGACTGCGATTGACAAGTGTAGAATGGATGCCTTTGCTGATGCCATTGTCTCGCAGTTAAGCTTTGTGTTGTTTCCCTCTTGCACAAAGGTCATTCATCATGACAGCATAAAGCTCTGGCCATTAGCGGTTGATGAATGACCTGGCCTACCGGTCAAGCCTTGACCTCCCTCCCCTTTCATTCCCTCGGTTGGGTAATCTACTCATTTTCTTGGTACTTGAGTCAAAGTCTGAGAAGTGGATGGTGGAGTCATAAGATTCCAGTTGGTCAGGCTTTACTGTATCTTATTTGCCCAGTGGCGGGTTTACTCACACACCACATATGCACACACACGCACACACAGGATGCTTTCAGTCCTTATCTCGGCTGCTTTTAGGACAGCTGTTGAGTGCAAGAAGCTGACCTCTGACCCTCAGCTCCACTAGGCTCTTTCCCTCCCGCCACCACCAGTACAACCAGCATGGCAACCCCCACCCCTCCATAAATTCCTTCCCCTTAAGCTTCGCAGCATTTTGTTGTCCGTCTGGTTTTTGTCTAAACAAGAGTTTTGAAACATGCAGACTTTACTCAATTCCTAAAAAGGCCTAAAGCACTGCAGATCTTATGAACCTTTTCTTAAAATTGAAGCTTGAACTTTCTTTCTCGACCCCATTTTTTTGTGTACAGTTTTTCAGCCACACCTCATGCAAGTAGGTGGTGTCAGTCATTCAGTTCTCACTTAAATTCTTTCCCCTTCTGTCTAAGACACATGTGAGGGGCTCAGGGACTTTTAAGGTCATGCACTGAACTAAAATAAACCATGAAAGGATCTTTACTTTTCATATGTGCATTGCATCTGTCTTTTGCTGACCACATTAAAACCATTTGCTCACAGCAGAGGTGGGGGGGGAGGTTTTGGTTTCCATCTAGAGGGCACTATATGCCTTCAACGTACCAAGGTTTCACAGCAATTTAAACACAAACACACAAAGATAGGAAACAGCCAAAGTGCCATTATGAAGTGAGAGAGTTTTAAAACCCTCAAAGGCTTAAAAATAGCAATCAACAAGTATTAACACAGGAAGATGGATCAGGATTGCAGCTGATGCATGTTCCGTTTGTCTTTAAGAGTAACGCATTACATGAACATATTGTACCATGATTTAAAGCAATGAATCATCCTTTCAAAGCTGAACATGTGTTTTACAGCTGAATTTATTTATAAAAACCTTGATGTATAGATGCCAGATTTATGTGGCGGTGTAAAAAGTACAGCATTTCCCACACTGAAATGTATTTAAACGTAACTCGGGCACATTTGCTGCTTTAAACACATGCTTTAGTGGTGGCTGGAGGTGGTGAGTGTGTTGTCAATTATTGCTTCAAGATGGCCTGCAAAGCTGTGCTCTGTTAAACCTCAAGCAAAGCTCATTTAAAGTTGATTCGTGAAGGGCTGCAGTTGAAATGACAAAACATTGTTTCGCTCATAGCAAATAGAAAAGATGCACAATATCTGTTTACACTTTGTGATGTTGAAACCCTCGAGTGTAACATTAAACTTACATTACAATAATTTCACTATTAGGGATAATAATAATCTGTTCTGGTTTAAATCTTGTTTAAAAAGAAAAATATTTTCACAACCAGCAGTACACTAGTGTTGGGTTAATTATTTTAAATTTAGGATGTAAATCCAAAATAGTTAAAAAATCTTAAACAAAAAATATCAAATGTTGGGATATTGGTATAAAACTGTATTAACGTACTTTAAAAAAGGAAACAAATCCTGATTACCTAGTTACAATATTGTAAAATTATAATAATTTCCATTGTTTTGTAAATCAAAAATTTACCTGCTGTGTTAAAATGCATTTTCAGATTTAGAGTTTAGATTTAGAGCCAAGTTCTGCAGAAATGTCCCCTATTATTCTGAATGAAGATCATTGACTGTGCATATCCTTGTGTGCACATCCCGTTTCATCTGAGCTCACTCAGACTTAATTGGCGTCGCCTGTCCTTTTGCTGTGAGAAAATTTGCCGAGTGCCAGACGAAATTGAAATCAGCTTAAGTGTAGAGCACTGAGCACGTGAGAAAGAGAGGCACAGCAAACCGCACTTGACCGCTCTTGACAATAGCGCCTGCTCCCACCAAATTCACATTGATTAATTAATTAGAATCCCTTATTAGCAAATTGACTGTCTCAGCTGATTATCAAATTCAGTTTCTTTATTAGATGCAGCTGCCGCTCCACTGCCCTGATGCTCAGACCTCTGCTCTTTGTCTGAGGCGGTCACTCAGCTCGAGAACAGCACTCATCTAACTGTCTGAAGCAGTGATCTGTGAACAGTCAGACATGACTGAAAGATGATGATTCTTCTGCTAGTGTGTAAAAGTAACTACAGTCTTAGTAGAATAACTCTTTGTGTATTTGTAGTGTCAGTGGTCCATATAAGGTCTGCTTTATTAACCTTTACACTTCTGTCCGTTTTAGATTACATGTTTATTCCTGCAGAACTATTATGATATTCTTGCTGGAAGTGCAAGTACCTAAGTTGCACTGAAAGAGTCTAAACTAGCTTTTGTTGCTATTTGCACTTACAAATAAATAAACATTAATAAATAACTGTGTAATGCAAAACACAGTGATGTCAAAGTTTATAAAACGGTATTTGCACGAATGCTATTTATTTTTTGAGATTAGAGTTGTTTTAACATGACAGCAATCCACTTTGGTCTGGGTCACATTCAAACACGCCATTAGCTCTACTTTTCTTAACTAACATAGATCAAAAAGCTACAACAGGACAGATCTTAATTGTTAATAACCTAACCTAATAAACCAAAACATTTGAACTATAATTTTTGGATTTAAGACTCACTAAAATAAACATTTTTTTGTCTTACAAGGAAATTGTGAGACAGCATTTCATTTGTTTTTTGTTCATTCATTGTTGGTATGTGCAAGCAGGAGTCATATGATGATTAGAAATGGTGATAAAATGAGCAAATAAGGAAACAATCGTTTCATTGACCTCTTGGCTCATGATGTGTGGACCTTAGGCAGCATTCCCTACCTCCACACAGTTGTATGGGCATCACAATGGAGCCATACAAGTAACCCTGTTCACCATTGCTGAACCAGGATGACAAAAACAAGAACATACACAAACACAGGAAAGATGATGACTGGCCCATAGTGGAGCTGATTGATATCTAGCTCCATGCCTACAGCCCCAATGGAGTCAACAACGCCAACAGTATTGGAGTGCTGGCAGGCCCTCCAACCACATAGACGGGCCTGTGTAGTTCCATTGTGGTCAATGTCTTTGTCCAGATGGTTCACATACCTATAGTTGTTCTTTGGGTGAGGAATGCACTCCCTCGGGACAGTTCCCGACCCTGGAAACAAGGGCCAACATAAACACCCATGCCCAACCCCCAACGTGGCCCTCTCAATCCCACCAATCCCTCCAGAGCTGATAATGAAGTTACAGCAGGATGATGATTTGTTGAAAACCCACAGAAAAAGTGTCATACAGCTTTTAACTGCAGGTAGCCGTTCTTTTAAATTGTTTTTGATTTTAAAAGAAATTTTGTCTCTCTTGGTTTGCAAATGACACATTTTCTTTAACCAAATTATGGGTGACAAAAGTGGCTTCTCAAAAGATAGTGTTAGGATGCAACTTTCTGAGAAAGATGGTGCTTGTATGTGAGTGACTGTGAAAATACAGCTCAACTAATTACCCATAAAATGTTTCTCCTTCCATTTAAAATACAGCAGAAATACCACAATTCCAACAAACAAGCATTATTCCAGAGGAAAAGTGGAGCGAGTGCGGTCTGGAACCCTCTGTTCCAGCTTGTCTTGTAAACAGCGGTTGTCATGGATGGTTGATTTTGTTCCATTTTTATCTGTGATCATATAAAATACAAGCATTTATATTTGCTATCTTTTGTAAGTGGGGGAAAAATCCATATAAGTTGGTTCCACTGCTCTGATAGATAAGTGTTTATACAAACATATTTGTACAAGGAGGACTTAGATACTGTTTACAGCACATTTCTTTCCTCTAGTGTTTCTGTTTTTACTGAGCTGATGGATTTCAGGTTAATGATGTGGAATAATTGCTCCTTTTCTGAGTTTTGTTTTTAAACATTTGATTTGTAGCCTGCACGAAGATAAGAGAAACTGAGAAAAAAGTTTTGTGGTGAGAATAAAAGAAAGCCTTGGTTCCTTGGATGGGATTTTTGTTTGGTTGTAATAGATTTGAGGGAGAGCCACTGTACAGATTGAATTGCATGTAATGCTAAATGTTTTGTTGAAGTTATAATATACATTTGGCTGCACATTTTAGGGGTTTCTCCAAAAGATAGTGTAGCCCCTGACAATGGCCATGTGGTTTTAGATAACATGAAAGCCAGTCAGATTTACCATTTTCAAAGCAAAGGTTTAATAAAATTAATTATGTTAATTGATTGCTTTAGATCAAGACCACATTTAAATGATAATGAGTAATGTTTTAAAAACACTTTGTTTTTGCAGGGTTTTCTTATTCTTGACGGATTAAAAAAATGGAACAGGAGAGCTGCTTCAAAGCAAGAAAAGATGTTAAGTAGCTGTGCATTAGAGCAGTTGACAAGATTCAAGTCTAAATCAGTGGAGAGAACATGTTAAAATAGGCCTCAGGTTAAAAATGGCTCAAAGCCAAGACTACTGTTTTTAGCTCAGTACTACTCCTCCTTCACTTCCCTTTCTGCATGTATCGAGGCCCACGCTTCCTCGCACATCTGTCGGCATGTATCCGCCGCTCAATCGCTCTCGCTGGGCCGCGGCAGGTTCCCTAACAGCTCAGTGTGGCTCTTCCATTAATCAAAGACACTTCCAGTGTCCCATTACAGAAACACTGCTACTCGGCCTGTCTGAAGCTGACAGCTCACCAATTCATCTTCTAGGAGGAAAAAAAAAGCCATTGTGGCATGCCAGTCGCCTTTACCTGTTCAAACGAAGGGCTGTTAAGAGTGCAGGAAGACCCCTCTGAAATTGTTTTCTCTGGGTCAGGCAAACAACAAAAAAAGGTAAATTGCTTGTCTCAGGTAACGCTCAGAGGGAGTTTGCTGGTGGCGTTTGGCGCGAGGGGGATCTGGGGTTAGGTGGAGGAGAGGTTCGGCGACAAAATAAGAGGATGGAGATGTGTTTGTTAAAAAGCTGATTTCAATGAGGCTACGGGGTAGGAGATGCAGCGATGCATTTTACTGAAACGGTCTAAATGCTGTCCTGACACCACAGCAGACCTTCTGCTGAGGCTGGCTGCCACTAAGTACATCTCCTTATTCGTCTCTTGTCACCTGAAGACGGCAGGTCTGAGTGTTTAGTTTTTCTGTGGTGAAGATGTTTAACATAACAAAATGTACAACTCTTGTGTATTTTTCTAGGAAAATATGAGAAAGCAAATGTTTTTCTCTTTTCTTTTCACAATTTGTCACTTGGTGATTTGTGGGTGAAGTTTTTGCCATTAATGAATGAATTATATTTATGAAGTTCTTCTGTAATGTTTAATGATAGCTCAAATACACCTACATCCAAGGAAAGAAAAAAAAAAATTATAGTATTTTGTAAACCTGAGGAAGAGGAGCAGGTGTGCTAAAGTTGAATCCCATCATAGTCTTTAATATCTGTTCAAAAGACAAAACATATCCAGTGATATAAAGGGCAAAAATGAATAAAGCCTTTACAATTCATCCAGTGTAAAAGGTGGGGAAAGCTTTTATAAAAAAAAAAAATCAAATTCTCATATTTCAAATTTTTTCAGAATTTAAAAAAAAAATTGTATTGCCTTCCTAGAGTAACTGTAGAAAACAGTTATTATTTCATTTTAGAAAGCATAAAACAAATCAAAAGCATTTTCTTTTTTGGAAAAGAACACCTATTAAAAGAATCAAATGCTTACACTTAAATCCCTGCTATCGTTTTAAATACTTTGCTCGTATCCATGTGTACTTTTGAAGAAAAGGGCTAAAATACATTTTAAAACCCCAGTTGCAGCTCAGAGCTGTAAGCTACTCAGTCCAACATTTTTAACTTTGTGGAAGAAGTGAGTCAGTGAGTGGCTCATTACCAAACTGACATACAATCTGAGAGGAAAGCAAGGGGAAAAAAAAACTTACAATGTGTTGGCTATTTCCTGACAGCCTAGTGTGATTACGTTGCTCTCATTAAGATCAAATCTTTCTTTTATAATGAACACATGGACAGAGAAAGTGAGTGAGGCCGAATGAGAAAGGATAGCTCACCCCCTCCCCTTCCCTCTCTTCTCTTCCCCACCCTCCTCATCCCTCAGTCGATTTGATTGGCATAATGAGGTGAAGGCTAGTTGGCACAAAGCTGCTCCAGGGGGCAAATGGAGACATTATTATTGTGTTTGTGTGTATGTGTGTGTGTAAGTGGGTGCCTTGGCGATCACACCCAGGCTCCACTGGGCTATTAATTACCCTTTCTGTAACATGGCATCTGCTGAGACAGGGCGATAGAGCGAGCCCTGTCAACACGGGTAAAGCTGCTCTCTCTTGGTCTCTTGTCTCCACGGACCCCAGCTGCAGTTTTGCTCTGTGCTTATTGGATTCCATCTACATGTATGATTGATTCAGCACCTGAACTGTGCTTTTCATGACAAGCAGAGCAAACAAACACACACTCATGCATGTTCCACACACACAATGTGCAACAGAGAAAAGCACCCCAGCTGGCAAATATTTAACTAACCATGAGACTTGCTAAGATGCTCGCTCTGTTCAAGTAGACTGGGACATCTTAGGAGCAGCTGTTTGATTTGCTGTTCTGGAGGAAAGAAGGAAAAGGTTTTTTTGTTGTTCTTATTGTTGTGGGGGTTTTGATGTTGTTTTTGTTGGTTTTTTTTTAAATGACAGAATTTGTGATAATCTGTCTTTGAGTGTTTGTGTTTGTTTGTTTGCTTGTACTTTTAATTCACAGGTCTGATTGGGCAGGATTAAAGATAACAAACTGGTTTTAGCATATTCTTGAGGATTCTTTCTGTGTTGCTCTCTTGACTTTGAAAGACCTACAGGTTACCCTTGGTCAGCTGACACTTAAGAAGGATTTCAGTAAAAGCAGAACTGAGAGAAAGTAACGAAATGCCAGGTGTTACTGAAATTCTATTAAGGGTTCCATAGGTGTATTTGTACAGATGTATATTTGATTTAACAACAGTACAGCTTTTGTTGTAAGTTTCTGTTCTTGGTGTTGTCATGTTTTGTCACCTCCAATAACAAAGAGCTGCAATGCCCAATAGCTTAAAATTGGTTGCAACAGTAAATGGCAACAGTTTTATTGTTGAAGTTGAATATAGCTTACTGTGCTTAAGGCCTGTTTATGGTTTTGGCATCCACCTGTTTGCAGAAGTTGAGACTTTGCAGAGATACATGTAGTTCTGCATTTCTACTTTGTTGGGCCAAATCTTTCCTTAGCTCAAATCGCTTTCCAGTATCTTTTTCAAATAGGATCCTTGTTGTTCTCTTTCTTTCTGTCTTGACTTGTGAATGAGCATCATGTTTTGAATGAGAGGTTGTATCAAGTTTCATTCTTTTTCCTGCTTCTTTTTTACAGGTAAATTTTGCGTGGTGAAATAATTTTGGGCTGTATTTGAATACGAGTCAGTGTCGATCCTTTCTCATCTGTATAGATGTCTAAAATTTACATCATGCAAGTCTTATAAATGATGAATTGGCTTTAAAATAAGAACAGTTTAAGTAATAAATAACAAAAAAAAGAACTTGCCCTTCCGGTCAGTGAAAAGGTTATTTTCTTTGCTCTGTCTACTTAAATTCCTTTTCATTCAGTAATCATGTTATGGTGTTGCAAAGAAGTTCCATTATTAGTTTGTTTTGGATGATCTAACCAAACAAAGGCAGGATATTTTTACTGCAATGTGTACTTTTAAATTCCACACTGGTATTGTAAGGTATAGCACCATTAGTGTGCAGTTTTATACAATCCACAGTGCTGGCTTTATTTACACCTGTATGTCAGTTTGTGATTAATGCTGGTACTGACTCAGACGCATAACACATTTGCTCCCTTATTCTGCCTTTAAACCTTACAAACATAAAAGCAGAGAAGAAAGTGCAACTCTTGCCTTGTCCTGAAACGACTGTGTAAAAACGATTTTAGATGGCCAGATATGGCTGACCATGCAACGGCCAATCCCCAACAAACTGCACCCCGACCTGATCCAAGTTTAATTTAGCTATCACTAAATACAAAATTAAGGCCCTGACTTGCTTAAGCATTGTGTGGCTTTTTCATTCACCCATTTCCTGCACCAGCTTAATCCTTTTAGGATCATATGGGGGTGCTTATCAGAGCAGTCAACGGGCGAGAGGTGGGTATGCCTTGTACCGGTCACCAGGATCAGGATCAACACAAAGACCCGTGACAAAAAAACATGCACTCACTCACTCAAACCTAAGGCAAATTTTATAATCTCTAATTAACTAAACATGCATGTTTTTGAGCTGTAAGTGAACCTGAGTGGAGTAGCTGGAGAAAACCCATTCATGCATGGGTAGAACTAGTAAACGACAACAGGAACAAATCAGAGATTGTGTGTCCTGCTAATTCACAAAGCCAATCTGTTCATCAACATGTGCTACTAACCCCATAACAAATAAGTTTTATTCTTTATATATATGGATTTTAGCTATTTATATAAATTACTGTCATATCAAAGAGCTGCAATGCAAGGTCAAATTTAGACTGTGCCTGGACAACTGCAATTTGATACATAAAGTATACAAATAACACACACCTGGTAAACTTGATGGGTCTGTTTGTGCTGCCACAACATTAGTGCTGTTTGTTTTGAAGCTGCGACAGAGCAGAAAGCTGTGGCAAATGGTATAAAGACTATGTAATATTCAATTCTAAAAGCTGTTGCATTTTGTTGTTAGTGTAACATTTTAAGTATTTCTATCTGTTTGTGTGCATAATCTGTTGCCTTGCTTTTGTTCTTACAGATGCGTACAAAGTAAATAAGTGCTTTTAAAGAGACAACACTGAAAAAGTAAGTTTATAGAGGATATACATGGCTTCACTCAGAGACTGTCTCAAATTAAGGATTCTTGATTTCATCGCCATCACAAAAAGTGATTTATGGTCAGAGCCAATGTACATTGGTTACTTTTTTTCTTTCCTCGGTGCCTTGTTCCATCTTTTCCTTTAGTTAAGTTTCTTTTTTTAAATTCCAATAGCCTTGTTTGTACTTGCCTTTTGTATTAGCAGGTATAAATTAAAACCAAGCGGGTATTGAATAATTTGAAGCGGCACTGTGCGAGATGAGAGCTGGGCTTTGTTTCTTACATGCTGTGGTTGTATCCATATCATCTGCCCTCATTCTCCAGCATACATACATACAGAACACACATGCACAAAAGTTTTGCCATGCAGGAGATTTAAAGGTCCTGTTTGTTGTTTAGATTGCCATCTTGATCTCTGTCTGCCCCACCGCCACACCCCCATGCATCAACACACACACTAACGTCTGGTGAGTCACAGCATTAGCAGTCATATCGATTTCTCTTCTTTATGCTCTCCCCAACCTGTTGTTACGAAAAAGTACACCCACAACCCTCTCACTTCTGGTCCAAACCACATCGCAGCCATCAGAATAACCAACAAAGTAACAATTTGTCAAAATCATAAAAATATTATTTATAATTTCTGCCTTGAGTGAGTAAACCATCTTACAATTGAATGTTTCTAATAATTTATTCTATTAAATTAAAATTTGCAATTTTTTTTTCTGTTCCAGTAATTTAGTGTGTTACACAAACGGCCCCTGTTTAACGTTAGAAATAAAATGTTTTTATTCAGCTAGCAGGATTTACTGTAGTTTCAGCCAATTACAAAGGTGCATTAGTGTCACATCTGGACCAGTTAGGACATTATCTGTCAGATACTACATTATCAGTTGGCTGTAGTTGTGTGTGATGTTTTCCTAGCTGGGGTCGGGGAAAGTCTGCTCTTGAGTGAAGGGAACGACCCCGGCCTGACATCCAGACGCTACTATTTCAGCATTCTGGCCCTGTGGCCAAAAAGCTGTCAGCACATATTTTATCCTTTCGCTCTCACAATATATTTTCGCTCTCTCCTTCTTTTCTTTCTGGAACTCTTGTCTTATGCCCCCCTCTCCCCCCTCCACACACACACACACCCTTCCCCTGTGTATATTGTAAAGAAGGAGAGCTACCAAATAGGTGTTGATGTTACCTCACATACTCAAAAGAAACTGTGATGAAAGAGTTATGTGAGAATTTATTTTACATAGTATTATGAAAGATTTCTTCTTCAGCCAAATTTCTGTCTATTTTTTTGTACTTGAGAAATTTTACTGCATAATTACTTTGACAAACGCAGTGGGACAGGTACGCTGTTGTAGATTCTCGGTGATCCAGGGCATGATACACCTAACCAATCAAATCAAGGGTAACTGGAGTTATTTATTTTTTTCTCTTTTGTCTCTATTTTTGTTTTTTGAAGCAAAATGTAGTCAAGAAATGAAAGGTAAGCTCTGTTGCCCTTGATTCAGTTTGTTAGCAGTAGGACAGATGATAGCAGCTTTATTTTTTCTAAAGGGCCATTTTACCCATTGTCCTACCCTTACTTTAGTTATGCCATGGGCTTTTTTGTCATTTAAGGGGAGGGTGAAGTGGTAGCGCTATCTGGTCCTACAAACTGAGATTTCTTTCCCAACCTATAAAGTGCTACAAATGTTGCACAAGTCAAGACACTGAAAATTTTCACAAAAATCAATGTATTGTCCAGTATATTGTATCTAAATGTTTTTGTTTTGTGTCAATGTGTCTAAAAATGCCTAAAATAAAGCTGTATGGTGATGTCTTTTGCAAGCAACATGAAATGCTAAAGCTCAGAAAAGCATCTGTTTATGTAAAAAGAATCAGCAACAGTTGTTAATGACATACTAAATGTTGAATGAGAAGTTTTAACCTTCATAAATTTTGCAGGGTTTCTCAGTCGTTTCATCAGTCTCACAACTTTACAGCCTTGTCACTTGAGTTTTGAATATGTTCAAAATAAATAGTAATTATTGGCAAACTGGTCCAAATCTGCCGATTGTCATTTCCAATGTGTACTCCAGTTGATTAAATGATAAATGTGGGAGTGGCTGCTGAGGTGGGAACAAATCATGCCGAAGAAGGTGAGATGTAAGTAAAGGTGGACTACGAAATAATATGCTCAGTCTATACTACAGTTTTGCAAATTGTGCACCCAAAAATAGACAGTGGTTTTCAAAAACGGTCCATGCAAAACACAGCCATGTGGCGTGTTGGTCACTTGATTCCAAATACTCAGATATGAGACTAAAATTAAAAATTGTCCCATTTTCCCATAATCTTTGCTATCTTGTCTCCAACAGTAAGATACCACTTTAAAAAGTTACTCAAAATTTAGGGGTAACTTTAGAAAATGGGTTTCAGCCTTACATAAAACCACCGAAGGACTGCATGTTAAATTGAAACAGTACAGCATGCTAACCATTTTTATCACATAAAACATTTTTCAAAATCCCACAGTGACTTTTCTGTTGATTCTAACACGGTTAACTTTTTATGTAATTATGTAATTTTTTTTCCATGCAGATTGATTGTAAGACATACAAGATGTTCCGTTCTTTTTCCAAAGAAAATAAGTTTATAACATGGTTCGCATGCTTGCTTAGAAAAAATGTTTGTTGATGTTACACTCCTTGAACACAATGATATTGTCTCAATATGTCGAGCAGAAAACTCAAATCCTTTTTTATTTCAAATGCTTGTTTTATTTTACAATACCGGTTTTCATTCATTTTGCTTGAAGTTGTACAGTTTTGATCTGAGGACATTAAGGGTCAGATGTAGATTGTCCAGGGGCCACTTCTGGTGCCAAGGTGATATTTTGCCTACGCCTACAACCAAACATGTCACTCCTAACTGTGTCCCCTGGTTTTTACTATCTTTTACAGTTTGAAAGTATTACAGCCGGGCATGTAGGGTATATTAGCTTTTAACACTTTTGACTGGTTATAAATCATGTCCTAGGCAGCTTTTAGTGCGATGTCTTGGTAATACTTTTCTTTTCGACTGAATTTCACTACTATTAATATTTGGACTGCTGAACAACCATACTCATGCAGCCAGCATGATTAAAGTTCATATTGCTTGGTTCTCAGTGCCCTGAGCAGTAAGATTTCCAGTTTGAATCCTGACCAGTCGGACCGCTTTCTTCATGTTACTCCCCTTACTCATATTTCCTGTTTCCCTTGACTGTCCCTGTCTATATAGGCACAAAAGGTTTGAACAAAAATAAGACAAACGCTACAGATCACTCTGATTTTAGATATATTTCACAAACCCAAACTCTCACATGACCCTTTGCTGAGCAGCCACTGATTCAACTCAACAGGAATTCTTGGCACTGACCACCCACACCTTTCACTGGCTGCTGTTCAGCTGTCATACTCACTCACTGAAGTTTTCTCTGCTTTATAGACGTGCAGAGACGAAGGTACCTATACAGGCTGCAGCAATCACAAGTAACATGTTTATCCATAGACAAGTGCATGTTAGAGGTCAGAGGCAGACAGAGAAGAAAGCCATCTTGCAGACCCAACAAAGAAGACACATCAGGTATAAATAGGAACATAGCAAGCTCTTGTTACAACATATACACTGATGTTTCCCAAAGTCAGGTTTAAGAACCTGCAGGGAACATCAGTAGGGCAGCAAGATGTGAGTGGTTGTCATGCTTCATTATGTTTTTTTTCTTTGATCTAATTCATATTTAATACAAATCTTATCATACAAGGGTAGCACATTATTCAGTTAAAAACTGTTTGTGAAAAAACAAAAAAAGAAAAAGATATAGAACTTATTTTAGAACTTAAACTAGATCAAGTCTGAAAAAAATGTTGAAGCATTAAATTCCAGCATACATCAGCTTTCTTCTATAAAGCTCAATAATAATAGACTTACTTTTGTAATAATTTAAGCTATGACAAAATGCCTGCATTTTCAAAACTTCTAAAAGGTTAGACAGCTCAAAGGTGGCATCATGATACTCTAAGCTAAACCATCCACAGTATCATAATCATATCAAAATCATAAAAGTTGAATTGTGATTGTGTAATAAGATCATAAAATGCCAGTTAAGTCATGTAGAGTCATACTTTTTGTGACCCCATTTAAACAATGAATGATGCTTTAACAGTGAAGTATGCCTGAGCTGTAGAGTTTTTTACTTGTTTAGCCAAAATACTCTTGTCTTTTTCTGGGAGATTTTTGCAGTTTTTAGGAAATTTTGTTTTTGTCATAAGATGTACTAGCACACTATTTGGAAGTGAGTCGCATGTTATGATGTATTTTTTTGCTTGAGTTTTTCCAAAGCTGCAAGAAGACTCAAAAAGTGCAATGGAAACAGAAGGCTCTGATTAACATGATTGTTTGTTGAAAACTGCGTCATTTTGTTCTCATAGCAGCTATGTCTGCCGCTTTGCGACACAAGGCCCTGGCCGAAGTTTTTCTCTCAGGGATTTGCGCCGCGTATTGTGTGATTGATCAGAAGTTGTTGTGGGCGTGCTTAAAGCCGGTGAGCTTTAATGATGTCATTTTGCTTCCATTGCTCCGCTGAGAAGCAGCTGGCTGAGACTGTTACAAAATACAGCCGGTTTTATGACTGCTCTAGCAAAACAAGTACAGGAGAGTTAAGAAGACGTCTTGCAACCACGTGACCGCAAACTGACTTCTTGACTTCTTATGGAGTATGCCAGAGCCTTTAGTTAGTAAAGCAGGCACAATTATTTCTATATTTTTTCTCTGAATGATATTATGTATGGCCGCCTGTAAGTGCCATGCATGAAAGAAAAAATAAATTAAGATTGGTAAAATTATTCTTTATGCAAAAAAAGACTATAAAGACTGTTTTTTGTTAAGACAGACAGTTTTCTCCAGAGTGATGCCACACACTGAAGTTTCTAAGTGTGTCTGGTGTAAGAAATAACAACTACCTTCAGAAAAAAAACAAAAAAAAACACTGTATGCACATAACCTGTTCATCTGAGTGGAAGCACTCTGTTGCCATCAAAAGGAAACAAACACTCTTGCTATTATAGGCTCTCTGATCTGTACTGAAATACAGCAGAGCATCACAAGGTCCCTATATGCCCCCCAACCCCCAGCCCCCAGACACACTCACACTGAAAGGGGAGCGACTTGTTTACTGCAGCCCCACAGAGCTTTGGCCGGGGCTGTTTGGGACGCCCGTGGGTGCCATGCAGCTCTTGGAAGGCGGACGTGCGGTGAATGATGGTGCACATGGCTCAGTGCCACCGCTGCCACCTGAACCTCCCCAAACCAGCTCACACACACACATTTGTGAGGTCAGACACATCAAAACAACCTGCCTGAGGCCATCTCCAGTGTCAAAAATAAGCCTCCAGAAGCTTACCTGTTTTTTCTTCTTTGAAATCCTTTTATTTCCCTCAGCACAGACACACAAAACACTCACAGAATTTCTCCCTCTGACAAACACACACACACACACTCACACACACACTGCCCGTGACTCTTTCCCTTTTTTTCTCTCAGAATGGGATTCTTCCTGCATTAGGAGCTCCGTACAGTAAATCAATCCCAGTGGCATTGCATAATAGTGTGAGAGCTGTGTCCAAATACCAAAATAATCACCTCGTCAGCTGGTCGACTCTGGCTACAAAAAAATTAAATCACAAGGTCCATCTCTTGTTTCCAGACAAACAACAGTGTTTACACTGAGCCGTGTTATGAAGCACACACTGTGCCGTCAACAAGATATTGACAGCGTGCCACGATTTTCAAAGACAAGTAACATCTGGTCAGCAGTGGTTGACATAATGTTTGAGCAGTAACATGTCATGACTGAATATGTAGCGCACTTTTTTTCTGTATTTCCTACTACCGTTTCTATCCACAGCCCTGTAAGCGTATGTGTTGATATTGAAGCTAAGTGAATGACTTTGTTTCCATGGTTTTTGTATTTTTTTTTACTTCAGCTTTTACAATAATTAACCATGGAATTGTTTTAAGCTCCCGCTTTTAGTAGTTCAGGTTTTTAGACTGTGAAATATAGTACTGTGCAAAAGTCTTGCATCATCTCTCACTTCTTTTTATTCTGCTTCCAAACATCCAGACTTTCTTAGTGTCTATTAAAGTGGTTTTGATCAGTAGTTCTTCAGGCTTTCTGAAGCCATTTCAAAGTGTTTCTTTTCACTTTGGTGCATTTTCACTCAGCCTAGTACCTGATAATTTTAGGAGGAAAGGTTTTTGTCATTTAATCCACTTAACTCTGACATATGAATCATTCAAGCATCAAAAAGGCTCTAATACTCAAGTGATGAACCCATGTTGCAATGACACATAACAGACAACTTGGCAAAGAACCAGTTTCAAAATGGATCTTCAGGCACTTTGTTACAAGGAGCCTGTCACAAAGATACAATTTGTTCCTATTTATTTATCTGAATCTGTGAAAACTACTAAAGACAACCCAGTTTGACAGACATAAAACAGTATTTTAGATCCAACAAGGTGATTAACAAAGAGCTATTAGCTGAAAACTTGATGTACAGGATAGGGATGAATATTTTAAACAATAACACTCTTGGAATTTGTCCAGCATTTACTTAATTCTTCTTAGATTTGTCTAATTTACCACCAGCCATCTCTACAAACTTAAGATCACCTTCATGCTTCTCATAGCATGTGCTTATTTCATCCTTTACTCATGTAGGACTAATCAATATAGCATAAGTGCCAACACAACAACCTGTTTAAAAAGCAATGGATGCATCTTAATATCAGCTGCCACGCTTTGATTCAGGGCCGTGGCCTGTTTCACATTATTACTGAAGGCTAACAGAGTCCACATACTGTTGCATTAAAGTTTACTTTACTCACCCCAAATCCTGCAGCTATGAAACCAAGACATGTCCTGCTGCTAATCCTGCTAACCGAGAATGTTTTTTTTTTTTTTTTCATTTTCGCCGGTCCAATGGACCAATACATAGGATGCTGACATGATCTGTCAGTAAAGCTGAGCTCACCTGCAACCATAGTTTCCATTTTATAATCCTTTCAAAATAAACTATGATGGGAAAAACAAATGCTGGAACTCTCAAAGTTTTTTTTCTTTTAAATATTTTTGGGTGGGGGTGGGTGAAAACAACTGGAAATGCACCATTAGTAAACAACTTGGGGGGTCATTACCAGGTGCCATTGTTTTAAAAAAAAAAATGCGGCCACGGCGGTTCAAACTCACCCTTTTTAACTAGACTTCAAATATCCAAAAATCACAGCTCATCCCTAGTACAGTAATCAACAGAAGGATGATGCATGGCTCAGGTCCTGATTAAGGCCTCTATTGACAAATGGACGGATGAATGATTAAATTAAAGATAGTTCAATATTTCTGCACTCTGCTGTAAGTTAGTCTGATCTTTTTTATGTTAAAATGTGCTTTACCTCAGCCATGTTAACCCACAAACGGAATTTCAGGGATATTGGTTAAGAAATGTCTCAAATTGTTGATAGAAATCGACCTACTCTTACACTGACCTGTCAGATTGACCTCCAGCTGTTTGCCAAGCTAGCAGTGGAACTGATTTGCACAAAACAAGGAAAACATGGTAATTTTAACCAACTTTCATCATCTTTTAGGTTCCGTTTTCTTAGAAATACTGGAAATGTTTCTCAAACTATTGAAGCTGTTTTGTCATAAAACCTTTAGTAATACAATGTACAGACAAAACTTCCCTATGAGGGTAAAGTTTGATCCAGTGTCATCTAATAATTCGAGCTCTTTCTCCTTCAATATTCTCCAAGCTACCTGCACTTAAGTGCTTCTTTTTTTGTGCTTGCTTCTCCATCACACAGGTTGCCGCCATCGTTCTTGTTGCGAAATACAGCTTTTATTGATGTAACAGGTGCTTTGCTCGACTGTGGCAGTCAAAATATCACAGCTGCTCCTCTGTTTGGCTTTCAGAATGGAAGCTAAAGTTAGACATCTTTGAGGTTTTTCTGCCAATTGATGGAAGGTGATGCCAATGCATAATGCATGAGGAGAGAGGGAAGACTTTGTCTGGCTGCTTTTTATAGACCACCAAAGCTCTTCTGCAGCGTTCTCGCACGCGTTCAGAGACACACATGTCTGAGAGAACCGCTTCACTCGATGCGCCATAACCTCTCACAGATCAAGAAAGCAGGAGGCACAAGAAAAAAACAAGAAACTAGCAAAGTGGCAACATTGTTGAGAATAAAAAAAGAAAGAAACAACAAGAAGAAACAGAAATGTTGACGTGCTATTTTCAGACAGCGGGGTCTTTTGATGCACAAACCCAAAGAGAAGCAGGGGGAAGAAGGAGCAGCAGGATTTATGTTTGTCTCAGAGATGGGCTTTAACAGAAATACTTTATACATGTGATCTTACATGCCCTTCCTTGTGTTTGTTCCCACTGTTCCAACACTTGAGTGAAAATGTCTTTAGGTCTAGTTGAGACGAGGGGGGGGGCAAAAACAAGTTTCTACTCTCAGTTGCAGACTTTGCAAACACCATTTGCTGCCCTCAAAAGTGTGAAGTTATTTTCTCCCTATCCTTCTAATCCTTATTTAACCAGGCTGCTTGACTAAGTGCACACTGTCATTTATAGTAATGACCAGGGGGAGAAACTGCAGGGAACTGCACTCGTACACACTCACACCTGTGTGCTGCTCTGCATTACCGCACTGTGACAGGCCATAACCTCCAAACAGTTTAACTCGATTTATCTGCTGCATTCAGGCATGAGTGATCTGTGAAAGACAATAGAGTTTTTTTTTTGTTTTAAGGCGTGTAACCTATCTTTTACATATTTTAGGATTAACAGTACTATATTAGCTTACTGGAGGTTTCTGTGATTACAGCCCATTGCCAAGGTGAAAGGGTGAATATGTTTTTGCCCATGTCTGAGTGTATGTGTGTATTTGTTTGTTTGTACCATTAGCAAAATACAGCATGAACCACTGGACAGATTTTATTGAAACTCTCAGAGAGTAATCATTGAATGTCAATCTACAATTGATTAACCTTTGGAGTCAACAAAATTCAAGAAGGCTACTATAGAGATTGCACATGTCATTTGGCCAAAAATGGCTGTAACTTTATTTCTCATCATAGGATGATCTTACTTTAAGAATCTGGCAGAAAAGTCAGTGAGCGATATGCAATCCTTCAACTAATGTGAGCCTTTTTTTAATTTCTGAATCATTTTTGTGCCCTTTTACATTGTATGCCAAGTTTAAATTTAGAGCATTTTGATCAGAAACAGCGAAATGATTTTTTTTCTTGGACCACTTAGAGCTTGAATACAGTGTCATTAGTATTTGATGTCCCTTTTCTTTGAATTTTTTTTTTCCCAGTTAAATTTCCTCCTGCCAGCATGCAGATTTGAATTGCAACCTCTAGGTCATGTTCTCCCTTCATTGTTACCTTTTATTGAGTAAAATGACTTTGTCAGAGAAGAAAAGCACTTTACATTGAGTGGAACTGTAGAAGAGAGGTTGAAATGGCTTTCTGAGTAACACTAAGGGCATTAAAGAGTGAATCCTACTTTCTGAGCTTTGGGGAATCCTGGTATCTAACTGGGATTAGGAGGAACTAGTCATCCAGTCTTGGAAGCACAATTAGAGGTTCCTTGCTATTGATCTACTATGCTGAAACAAGGTTCTTTTAACTGCACTTGTGCAAAAGTCATGCATCAAGGGATAATGATTAGTGCAAATTTTATTTTTTATATATTTTGGTAGCAATACATAATACAGCCTGGTATGTACCTGATACTTACCAGGTATGACCCTAGTATGTACATACCTGGTGATTATCTAGTAACAGGTACTTGCCTGGTATGTACAGGGTAAGTACCTGGTACCTACAAGACTGGGCTGTATTCTGTAGTGATTTGTCGCCCTGCATTAACAGAGTACATACCTAGTATTTATGGGGTACTTATTGGTATGTACCAGGTACCTACAGGGTAACTTGTTTCCTTGTACTTACAGAGTAAATAGGTGGTACTCTGTAAATACAAAAGCTAGAAGGAAGTACTGCTTATAGAAGTTTCATGGTGACGGCTGCAGGATCTGTGCTGTGTTTTCAGCCTGATCTCACAGGAAACATCTCTGATAGCAATCTAGTCTTCAGACTATAGATTATTTCTTATATCAATAGTTTTTGTTAATGTTTAACTAGTACTGTCTATAAACCCTAAGTTCCTCAACTGTAGCAAGGACAGTTAACTGATCCAAGAAAGCTTTATTGTTTTATAATTATTTTGAAATGTCAATCTAATGGTAAGCTCTATAGCTGCCCTTCTCGAGAGAGGGGCATAAAAGTTAGACATTTACACAAGATAAATTATAACTTGTTGTAATACACGACATGTGAGCAGATGGAAAAAAAATTGCACATCTCAGTTGTCAGGAATGTTGTGAAATAGGCAGCAATTTTTTCTTTTTAAAAAATTATCAAAAGGGATGACAACATTTATTAAGGTAATGACATTGAGAGGCTTGGTAAATACCCGCTACATTAACAGTGGTCATTAATTAAAGCTTTTATGGAAACTTGTGTTTTAGAAATCACTGACGCAACTTGACAACGCTTGTCTTACATCATATCATTACAGTCAGCACTGTTTTTCCACTTCTCTTTTTTGCCCATCAGACATTGCACCAGATATTGCACTGAGTTAGTTTTTAAGCCATTTCATGTCTAAATAAAACCCAGACATTTCTGAAACAGCCACTCAGCAGTCGCAGCGGGTATTTAATGTGACAGTATTGTTTAAAGGCCAAGGATTATACTTACTATTGTATTTTTCCAGTTACCACTCTCAGAGAAACTTTTGCTGACACAGTATTAGCAAGGGAGTCACGAATAATAGCAGTATCAAAGCAACATGTGAATCTTTTTCAGTTAGCTCACATTTTTATCACTTAAGTTTCTTTCCTTGAGTTAAAATTCTGATCATCTAATTTAGGCATTTAGGCAAGAGGTGATAATGTTTTTACCATTTTCTGTGTAAGTGTGTGTGCATGCGTGTGTTTGTTTGTCTGTAGTGTTAGCCACATGAAACAGAATGGATTTTAATGAAACATCTCAGACTGACTGGCCAGGAAGTCATATCACTGGATAAGCAGTGACTACTTGAAAACTTTCATTTTCTATACCCACACCAGCTTATTTTTATCAATTTTTATTCTATTTCTTTTTTCACACAAGCCTTGTAAGCCTTCTCTGGCTCATTTTTAACTTGTGTACGACTAACCATTAACCGAACACCAGGCCTACCATGACCTCAGTATCCTTCATTGTTGTGAGTCGCCAAAAAATGACATCAGAGTGTCAAACAGCCTTTCTATGACAATCCTACTTTCACTGAGGCAGACTGAAATATCACCAAGACTGTGAAGAATCAAATTAGACCAACTTTTATAATTAGCATTTTTAGATCTTAATAAAAAAGTTAATGTTTATTTGTTTCAGATCTCCTTTAACTTCATGCTTGTTTTTTATATAAATAACAGAAAGTATAGATTATTGTTTTCCAAACAGAAGCAACAGGTTTTATTCAATACTTTTTGTCATAAGAGAGACAGAATATGCTGTAATAATTTATTAGTTTTGTAGGTTAGGACACTTGCAGCCTGACTCAGACATGACTGATTGAAATTTCATGAAACATCTGGATATCATTACTCTTGTGACTGACAGCTGTTGTCAGAATTATAAACGATATCGAAATTACTCTGATGAAAGAAATGATCCATCTCCCCGCCCTTACATGTTGACACCAAGAGTATGAGTGACAATACTGAAACAGTGAGGACTGCTGAAGACAATGCAATGCGTTTGTTGTTCCTGTTTACCGATGTCATTTTTTTTTTCATTATAATTGTTTTTACACAGACAATGTGGTGTAGCTGTTTTCTCTTGAGATTCCCTCGGGCCAAATTTGGGGGTGGTGGTGTCTGCGATATTATAAATAACACAATGAGGATGAAAGGCAGCGGCACTCTCTCTTCCCATTCTTCTGTCTCGTCTTTCTTTTTCTTTCCTCTCACCCTGCTACTCATCTATGCTCGACACGAGTGCCTCGGCGTTTGCGTGTGTGGCTTGAATTTATATGAACGTCTCCCAGACGGGGGGACAACAGGGGCCGAGTCATTGATATGTGCAGGAGGACTCAGGATAAACAGCCCACGCCGCACGGTGTTACGCCAGTCTGCCTGATACATTTTGATTGAGCGAAGACAGAAAGGAAGGATGAGAAGGCAATGGAATTGGAGAAGACTAAAAGCAGGGATGAAATGACATAAAGGAAGCTGCTTTCGCTTGCTTCTTTAAACAAAAAAGGATTCATGCAAATGTTAAAAGCCACACATGGTGTAGCAATAAACAAAATCATGTTTTAGTGGAGAATGAACGAGAGGGGGGGGGCTAGATCTAGCTGGCATCTGTTGATATCAAGCTCCTTTATTTCCTTCCTTCATCCTTTTTCTTTTACTGAACATCACTATTGCTGTTTTGCTCATACCTGTTTGTTTGTGTGACATGGTCAGACCTCTAATGGACTAGAAATTTGTGTTGGAAAAAAAAGTCCCTTTTCCGTCCTTTCAGGGGGTTTTCTGTCAGAGAACCAAAATAAGAGGTGGCGGCAACACACTGCGCCACTTATGGCTGCATTAGGATCAGCCACCCAAGTGTCACTGAATTGTCTCGTGCATCATTTCAGCTTTGTTCACTATGACAGAGAGTTCTGTGCAGCAATAGCCTTGGTCCACAGTGTGTTTTTATCCCCAAATGGATACACCATGTCAATGGCCAGACTCTTATTTCTGAAATGTATTATGCCACTTATACCATGAATAATTTTTAAAGCTTCTTTTTATTACTGGCCTGTGTTTGTAATTCAATGATTATTGACTTGTCTTTTCTGTTAAAGTCATCCTATATGCCTTGTAACTGTTTAGCAGTTGTTTTCAGATACTTTATGTATCTTCAAAATGCAGATCACAGATGTGTTTACTTATAATTGTTTTATGAGTAGAATATAGCTGTCATGAGAGAGGTTTGTTACATTTTGCAGAAGTGAACACAGTTTTGGCAGCTGTTATTATAAGCTTTAAATTTTTAAACCTATTCCGAATTTACTTGGTCTATTTGGCATTTTGTTGCACGATCAACTCATGTACTGTAGGAGAGACATCACAGTGTGAGTAGGTCATGTTTGGCAGCAAACAGATTTTGTTCGCAAACACCTAAACAAAAGGTGGAGAGGGATTACACAGTAATTTAAAACCATAGCAGTTGTAAAGATTATGTGATGGCAGCTGACAGCATCTGAAAACACAATATAGAAAAAAGTGACCGCAACCTCTTTCATATCACATTGTGTCACAGAAAAAGAAGACAACTGAAGGTTAACAAGGAGCTTTGTTGTGCTGGGCCCAGGAAATTACCACATTTAATTAGACGGTAAAAAGACTGACAAGAGGGCACACTTACAGGTAGGAAGGGATGGAGCAACACAGTTTGATGACTTTCAGCTCAAAATCACGGTAACTCTGAGAAATCATTACCTCTTGTCTTTATTATTCAGCATCTAAATAATTGTTACTAGTTATAAGTTTTTAATGTTTTTCATTTGAAAAGCATCATTGCTTGTTTTTTAATCAATGATAAAATTGCATTCATGATTGGCAGATCTTAGGACTCTATATGGACCTTTTTGGTTGTAAGTATACAAAAAAACAAGCTGAAACCATACATTTCTGAGCCAATTGCCAATATAAAGTTCAACACCAATGTTTGGTTTGTTTGAGATTTTTTTTGGTCTATATTTTTTTAACAAAATATTACCATGATTGCTTAACTTATCTAAACATATAACAACATTTAATAATTATTAGTTGAACGTGTACACTTAAAAAAGCTGCTGTTTTGGATCTTTGTTTTCCTATTTGGTAATTAAATATGGAGACAAATGGCCAATTGCCAATTTATTTATTTGTTTTTTTAATGTGGGAAATATCAGCCGATTATTTTTTCTATCTCTAGTTTTCATTTTTAATAATGTTTCAGGCCACAGGCATGTCACTTTTTTGTATCTTCACTCCACCTGTGAACAGCAGTTTACTGATCATTTTTTGTTTTTACTAAATGTCTCAGATAGCCATTCAGTATACTTTTGGTATTAAGGTCAAAGCTGCTGAGAGACACCAATTTTTACTTTGTTTTATTTTTTTGTCCAATTGAGTGGTTATTGGTATGAGTTTCAAGTAGTCTATTGATTTTATGTGGTTTCGCTCCATTGCTTCTGTCAAACCTCAGTATGTGACATCTGCATGACCTCAAGCATCACATAAAGGACTACATTTTTTTCATCTTTGTTCTTATTTATTTATTTAGCCTTTTTTGCACAGTGCAGTACATCTGCTTAGTTTGACTTTTTAAGTCATATTACAAAAAGAGGGCAGGTGGGAGGCATGGGTTTACTTCAGCAAATGTAGCACTAGTTATGATATATAGCCAACCAAGTCCAGAGGCAATATGAGGGAGAGAAAAAAAAAACCTGAATTACATGAAGCAAGCTGTTACAGCTCAATAACACAGGTCTATAATCGGCTCACACTTCAAAAACACACACATGAAATCAAACAGCCTTTGGTGGGCTGGCTTTTATGAGGAAGCACACCACACGAGGTGATCAGCATATGTTTTGTTGACATAAATTTAAAATTTATTGCCGTTGTCAAAAGTGACTGTTGGACTGAGTCGATTATTAACTGAGTAAATGGCCTGAAATACTTTTATGAGAACTTCCTTAATGGCTACAGTCAGTCTGTTTCAAATCACCCTCCATTCCTCCCACCACACAGATACTAACATTCACATAAACACATTTACACACACACACACACACACAATCTCAGAGGCACAACATGAGAGTTGGCTGTTGTGATGGGATTTGCAAAACAGTGTTTTAGAACGTGGTTTATTTTAACTAAAATCACTAAACTGACATCATTTTTAGTGTCCTTTTACAAATCATTGTCAAAAGACTTAAGTATGTCAAACAGACGTACAAACCAAGACAAGGGGAATTTGAAACATTGAAATCATATAACACATACCTTTTGATAGCAGACTTTTTTAACATATTGACTACTTTTTCAACATATAAGCACAAATAAGCATTGTTTATATATGTCAGATGTGTAAGTAATGAACTGTCACAATGTTTTATCAGTAAGAACCTATGCCCTATAGACAGTCACCATTCTGTGATTGATATTTTTCAATGTTTAAGAATCAACTTGGTTAGTAAGATCCCTTACAGCCAGCTTTTAGCTGTTGTCAAAGTTTTCGGGAAATAAACTGTTTTGTTTTTTTTTTTTTGCTGTGCAACATCATAATATTAGAGACCCTTTGTGGTTCTTAAATGGTTCATTTCCTTAAAATAACAACTACCATATTGAAGCAAAGTCTAAGATGGTTTCTAAAGGTCTTGAACTGCCCTTTCAGGAAACTGGATTACTTTAACAGGTGCTGTTTTCATTCTGTTGAACATCAAGTAATGTGCTGTTTCAGTGAGAAGTAGCACACTCTGAGCCATAAACACACACACCACTCTTTGCTCATCAGCTCTACATTTACGGTGGAAAAAAAAAACATGGCATTGGTTCCACTTTGAGTGCCCTTAGTAAGTCCATCCATGCCTTATCAGTCCTCTGTCTGGGGGGCACAATGCTCAGATTGAGGAAGGACACAAAAGGCTTTTGAAAGTCTTTGTGCTCTGTGTGTGTTGCAGCTTGCTTCCTACGTGTGTTTTCCTCTTATCAGTGTAAAAGTGAGCACATCACGTATGACCCTTAAAGAAAATCTTGCTCTCTAGCTTTGCTCAATTGGTTGTGTCATTTGTGTGGATGGCGTTCACAAAACGTAATTACTGATGGTTTTATCTACCTGCAACAGAGGAAATACCTATCCTAATGCCATCCGTCGGAGAAAATATGCAAGAACGTTACTGGAAGGTAACAGTCATGAATGAAGCCTTCCTATGTAAAAGTGGCAGTTTGTCTACTTGATCTGAATAAATCTAAATGCAACATTGATGTGAGACAAATGCTATTGAATAGTCCAACTATATGTGTAACTGATGCGAGATGACATCAATTATGTATGTACGGTATGCTAAAATCTTCAAATTCAGAAAATCTAAGGCGCTGTCCACACTACCTTGGATATTTTTTCAATCTGAGATTTTCTGCTGTTTATTTAGAATTTTTGGTTTAAAAAAAAACAGATTTGCTGCATTGTTTTTGAAAATTGAGTTTTGAAAAGCAGCCTGTTTTACATGGTCACTGTGATTATGTGCCCTAAAAACCAAAACAACTGCAGAGCTGTTTTCATAGGTTCTTCTACATCAGGCTCACTTCTCCTTGATCTTGTCATTGTCAAACATTAATCGTGTCGAAATGGTTAAAGGTGCGTGTTGCAAAGTATGAAATCAAACATAAAAAGGGGTATTGCAACATTTTTGTTAGAATCATGTCAATGAAGGAAAATAAATATAAAGAGAAAAAATGAATGTCATTTTAAAAATATATATTTAAAGTAGTGTAGACAAGGCTTAAAGGAAGCATATGTTTTTTGTTTGTGTATTTTGTTTGTTTGTTTTCATATAAAATGTCAATACATTTTAATAGGTTGTCTGCAATGAAAGAAACATACGAGGCTTTTATATAGGTAACCGGGTTGTTTTCTGTTCAGTTGTGTCATTGCTGCCTCTCAGGGTAACTTTTATTCCTGTTTTGATTTTAAGTGCCATCCTTTTTATTTAGGTCATTTGTCATTTATAGGACCTCATATTTCTCAGAGATTGCCAAAGGGCTGTCAATCTGCTAAAACTTCAAGCTTCAAATAATTATGACTTATTCACCCTCTTAACATTTTCATGTAAGTCTAAAGTCTAAATTTTACCCTCTCTCATCCAGTTACAAGAATGTTACGCAGCAAATTATTTTGAGTATTAAGTTTGACTGTTTAATTCTTCCAGCCGCTGCCTTGGAAAGTGCAGCAGTCTTGCTCAATCTCTGCCTACCTCACTTGAGGCACTAAAGAGAGCTGTAAATCAATCTGCATTTGACATCTGACATCAATCAGTCATGTTTTTGGAAAGTGGCACCACCTTCTCTTTAGAGGTTTTGTTGAGAGTCGCTAAGATGGATGGCTGTCATCTCACCCAAGTTGAGCGGCTCTCTTATCAAGTGTATTGTTTCCCCAAGAATGCACTTGGCTGATCACTCGGTGCCACGTGACTCAATGGTGGAAACTTTGAAATGTTTGACGGTGTCTCGTTTTGTCTGCCAAAAGCATCCACTCACCTGAGTGTTGAATTATGTGCTTTTTGCATGTGCAATTTTATCCTCACCTGTCATGGTTTTGATTTTCACAGTATCATTACCAAGATCCAACTCCGTTTCAGATGCATGCTGTATGAAAGGGTGACCTATTTGGAAGATTAAACTCTGAAACTGCAAAATCTTGACAAACCATTATCACAATTATGGGTGTGAACGCTGCTCTCAAGATGAAATATTTGAAGCATTTGGAAGGCTTAAGGCACCGTGGCAGTTGTTTGGCAATTCATGTCACCTTAATTGCTTTAGAGCACTTTCAAATATCTCTCAAGAATAATATACTTTGCACTGAGCCGTGGGGTCTTTGAGAGTTTTGTAATTGAGGTGGTTGTAAGGATAGACTCTCTGTTGTCTGTTATTTAGTTACCTAACCTTCAAGGCCCTTTCCACATAATCAAATATTGACCCTTCATCTTGTCTGACCTTGTGCGTCCAAACTGTGTTACAGGTTAATGACTGACCATTTGGAAATAGACAATTTATTGCCAATAAGACTTCACTCTTCCTCATAAAGCCACACATAGATTAGAACACTAAACAGCTGCCTTGCATATTTTATTAAAAAAAGCATCCTTATTCAGTCCTATTCATTTGCAACACATTATTTGTTTGCAACACTTGAGATATGGGGTGTTAATAATGTCCCCACTTGAATAGTGCGACAGTACCAAGTCATGCTCCAGTGACCTGTGCAAAAGAATATGTAGGGTAGTTGTTGGTAGTTGTTACACTGATGGTTATTGTTATGCGCTGATGTTATGATTGATTGAGTGTGACATTTCCTTACAAAATAAAAAAGGCCACACTCTTTTTGTGTGCTGCAAGCACTTAGTAAAAAAAGCCACTGTGTTAGAGTACTGAATATGTATTTGAGTGACATGAATGCACATTAAGCTTTGCCTGGTCTGACTGACTTTCTCACCGATGGAGTACAGATGATGAAATGTTTGTTTTCCTTCTTGTCAACAGGAAAATGCACAGTGGAATGAAGACCTACAGCTGTGAGCTGTGTGGGAAGAGCTTTCTGGACAGCCTCCGTCTACGAATGCATTTGCTGTCTCATTCAGGTAAAGCAAAAAAAAAAGTCAACCCTAAACCCATAATTTATACTGTTACTAATGTTGTGCTAGCATCAAAAGTCTTCATGATAGAGCATTTAATACAGCTAGTCTATACAGCAAAGATCATCTTGTGAGATTCTGTCAGGCAAACATAAATCATATTTTAAAACACAAGTGGGCCTAAAAAGTTAAATTAAAGTGATTGTTAAACATAGGCAGATTTCTCAAGTGGTATGGCTTTATATAGGTTATATACATTTTGATAAATGTGTAGTTCTGCAATGAAAACAACTCTGTATTTATAGTTGTGTTACTTTGCAATGTGGGTGAAAGTTTTCCAAACAAGAGCAAAATGAGGTAACTAGGTGAAGGGTTGAAATCCTTCAGTGCAACCCCACCCATCAAGTAAATTTTTGACAACCCTGTAAAGCCGAGGTAAAACGGGTAATTAGTTTCAAAGTGCAACTGCATCAGAGTAAAGACAAAAACGGGGTCATGGAACAAATGTTTGGACACTTTAATCCTCCTTATTTTGTAGTTTTACATGTAAAATTAATATTTTAATTTCAAATATTAAATTTCAATTTAATATTTTAATTTCAAAATTAATATTTTAATTTCAAATCTACCACTTTGGAAATATAATGTAGCGTTCATTAGAATTACTAAAGTAAAAGAGATGTCTGCAAATTTTACTATCAATTAAAAATAATTGTTTCTCCTGTACTTCATATTATCTTTATGTACCTTTTTTTAAAATTGTGTGTGTATTTCTTAAAGCTTAAGTTTAGCTTGGGGAAAAAAAACATACATTAGAAGTTACTAGTGAAGTTTCTGCAGCCTAAAACCTGAATGAAAAAAAAAATGGTCTTGCATTTTCTTTAGCTTGCTAAAAAGGTACCATTTTTGATCATATTGAGCATATCTCAGGTACATGAGTTAAATGACTCTTTAGTCTAGTATTGGTGACCAGCTCTGAGATGTGTTTGCCCAAGAGGTGCCTGCACATCATCATTCTGTCACCCTCTGTAACATTAGAGGTCTTAAAGTTGTCAGAACACTAAACACAACAATTAGTGCAGTCTGACACTATTACAACCACCACCAAACACATGTTTTTTTACTATATCCCACCTGGGACACTTTCTTGACTCATTGGATTCCTTAACCCTTCACCTTTATTTGAATTATCGCAACTGAAAGCCTAGCCTTGACCTTAAAACAAAGTCTTAACCCTTGAAAAATCACTTTGTACCCACTGAGACCACATTTTGGTCCTGAGGTTTATAGAAAGTCCAAATACGTTTGTGTTATGACAGATTTTAGACCACAGTGTGATACAAAGACATCCCACACACACCTATTTGTGCTCTAAGCTTTACCCTACTTTAAGGTCGTATATTATTGGGCTGTGACTGTTTGAGACTATTTAGCAATTCCAGCTTGACTCAGTAGTGCAAGAAAACAAGCTAATTTTCAATGGCAGTCTCACTATATTCTGAGTGTTTGTGACCAAGTGACCAACAAGCCATGTGGATATGTTTTGTATGGCCAATTTTTGAAAATCACAGCTTGTTTTTTTGTTGAGAGCTTGCAAAATTGTGTTTAAGGCCATCCACATTATTTCAGTGCCCGCTCACATTCACATCATTCTGGCAGCTGCCCCACATTTATGATTTAATCTATTGGAGTACACTTTTGAAATGAAAAAAGGCAGATTTGGACCAGTTTTTAAATATTTTTGTGTTTTTTATCAGCATGCTTTTCAGACCTGGATATGTTTTCTGCTCCTGTGTAGGTGCTAAAATACAGCCATTGGATCTTGAGATGGATTTCAGACACCTGCAGATTTGTTGCACAAAATTTTGAACAACCTCTGTGACTCAAACTAGAAAATTTACACCAAATGCTGTGCGCAAACGAGTCACCAGCAGTCACAGCCCAGTGAAATACTACTTTTAATAGCAGCAGCATTTTCTTTCTAGGCAGCAAAGAGTTCTCCATTTCCCTTAAAGATACTTTGTCAAAACCAATGCAGATAATTCCTTCTGAACTTCTATTATCCCCAAACTCAGCTGCCAATGTTGGCCTAAAGATTGAGCCCAATAGGATACATTAGGACTTTGAATAGTCCACTTAACATTATCAGTAGTTGGAATACAACAAAACCCCTTATCCCCACCCCCCATCCCCACCCCTCCAGCCAGTAGACAGATAAGAATAATTGCTAGGATCATTTGTTTGTTCATATCTCACCAACAGTTAAACATTGACTGACATTGATGCTGACACCCTTGCTATGTTATGACAAAGATGAATGACAAACTCATGCTGTGCCAGTGAATTGGCTCAGCACACAACTCAGTGTGTCACAAGCAAAAGTTGCTAAGAGCAAACATTCACAGTTTATTTTTAAATTACTCCCCAGTTTCACAATCCCTGCTGCGCATGCATGCAACAGCCCCACACCCCCACACCCCCTTCTCAATCACTTGTCAAAGCAGAAGGACAAAGTGCTGCAACACAACAAAAATGACACAGTGAATGTTTAAAGACTTTATTGCGCACGTGTCTCCCAGTGTCCCTCCAATTATTGTATATGTTTCCTCAGATATGTCTTACCCTGAGGCATCTGTTCTAAAGCTGTTGTTCTTGTAAGAAACTAAAGCAAGCATGTAGTCAAAGTTTTCTTTAAGTCTAGAGTTATGACTAACTGGAGACAGAGAGCAAAAGAGGGCAATCTTGTGCGCAGACAACTGCTCTTAGAGCATGTTTGTGCAGCTTTGTAAATTAAAGAATCAAGTTCCAGCTGGCAACTTACAATCCAAGGAATATTTTCCCACTCAAATGATGTATTTTGGTTTGGGAAATATTTAAGTGATGTAGTTATAATAATCACAATCACAATTTACAGTACAGGATAGCAAAATTGCTAGGTATTTACTCTTTGTGCCCAACAGAGTCAATGTTTTGATAAAATGGACACATTTATAATAATTAAAGACATGAGGTAGAAAAAGTAGTAAGTTTTATTAAATACCAAAGTTAGCCTGTGGTTCAATAAATCCAAAATTATAAGAAAAGAAAAGATATCAGTATCAGTAGCAGAAAATGCTTCACGCTTATACCACAAACAGACTTTATTTCTATTTTTATTTGACATTATACTATAAGACTTCTACCAATGAAACACAAGCCCTACAGAATCATGCACATTTAACAGGGTGCCAACAGAAAAAAAGGTGAAACTATGAATTTTAACCCCATTTTGTGAATAAAATGATGGAACTACTACAAAGCCAAGTATTCATTTGGTATCTATTAATTTGAAGCTTTAAATTCTGCATTTTGTTTTTGTCACGTCGCAAGATTTGATCTAAAAGTGGAAGTGTTTGGACAAGGCAGTCAGGTGCCAAGTTATCACTCAAAGCCGGTTGTCTTGTCAGCTAATTAGCGGCAGTTAGCAGGGTGCGGTCTTAATTCATGTTTATTGTTACATTTGGGAATAACAGCTGGGAAGCTTTTAATGACAAAAGAATGTCACCCACATTTTATGTCGATGTACCAGGCCTTTGTAACTGCATAACTGCGGTGGATCAGAGTGCACACATATTTGTGTTTTAATGAACAGAATTATAGAAAATTTTAATACATTTTACAATCTAAATGACAATTTAAATGACTTCTCCAGTGACTTTTCATATTGTGACATTATCCATCTGTTATATTTGTTCATCGTTTGATTAACTTGACTTAGAATTTAAAAGTAACAAAATGAAAAAAAAACTAACAAGTGCTAATTGTTCGAAATAAAGTAAGCACTGAAATGAACTGATATTTTTTTCTATTTTTCTTATTTTTAGCATTTATTTTATTTCCGTTTTTTCTACTATTATGCAATGGATTATTCAAGAAATTAATTATACACTTTTATATTTCAGGTTAAACTATTGCTTAATATTTGCTTTACTTTACAAAAGTCAAAAGTGTAATCACTTTTAGGTGAAGTAATGACAAGAAAGTCAAAGAAAGTGTCTGATGGTTCTTCAGCAGAGGCTTTTTGTGATTATTTGTAAAATACAAAATAAAAAGGAAATTATTTAAAACTAAATCTGTAATACAGTTGAGGTTAATAAGGGCTCATAGTTGTCATTGAGCAAAACTCTTGTGAGAGGAGATCAAATGGAAAAAAAAAAAGAACTCTGAAAACTCTAGGAAGAACCACGAACTCCATCATGAGAAAAAGCAACTGAGCGGAAGATGTGGGCAGTTTATTTTTAGCTACGGTGGCAGCAAGTGCACAAACTTTTTTTTCTTTTTTTTTTTCCTCTTTCCATGCAAGGCTGTCTCGATGCACGACATCAACCTGTACTGTTACACACATCAGTGTTGGTTCATAGCTGCTTTAGTCGGGCGTAAAAGGCAAGACAAGCGCTTCTGTCGAGACAGGCGACGGTTAGGGAAGAGACAGCGCTAAGGCAAAGCTTCTTTGATAGTTTTTGTTGTGTGTGGTTTTCTTTTTGTGTACTTTTATATTTCTATTCTCTTCCTCCGCCTACACCATTTGACTCTCAAGGCTTTTTCTCGGTCTGACACCGCAGCTTGTTTTTTTTATCGTGTCTCTTTGTAACGATGACACTCCACCGAGTCCCAAAAACCCTCAACTTGAGCCCCCCCCCCTTCTCACACGCTTCTCCTCATCCTCCACTGCCGCCACCGCCATCATCCTTCAGCTCGTCTCACAAAAGGCAGAATATTGGGGAGATGAAGCAGGAGAGTGGAGAGGCTTCTTGGTATGCGCATCGTGTTGTGGATGTGGAACGTTTCAGATGCCGCTGCCGACACACCTCCTCCCTCCTGCTCTGCTTACCACTCTTGTCTCTTACTTTCTGTCTGTCTGTCCATCTGTCTGTCTCTCTCTCTCTCTCTGTGCTTGTTGTACAGAGGACTTGGCAGCTTGCCAGTCTGGGCTTCCTGCCACCGCTCAGGGTACAGTATGTACAGTCTACCTTGTGCCAGCTATTTAATTTTTGTTTTCCTCTTGTCTTGTTCCCTCTCAGGGTTCAGTTGTATTGTTTTTATCTCCGCCTGACGTTTAATGTTTGACAGCCTTCACTGAGCCAAGGCCCGCATGTTGCCGGCTTGGGTTAAGTGTAGAACTGTGACTCAGACCCTTTTTAGATGTTTTTACTGTAATATTTTTTTTTAAAGGTGAATAAATAAACTGCCATTTAATACATTCTTTAAATAAATCAAGACATAACTACTACAATTCCAGACATTTTTTTACAACCCAAATTACAAAAATGTTGGAATGTTGTTTAAAATGTAAATAAAAAAACAGAAAGTAATGATTTGCAAATCTCTTAAATCCATGTTTTATTCACATTGGAGCATAGTAAACATATTTAAAGTATAAATGAAGAAAATTTACTTTTTTTTTTTTTCAAATGAAGTAAATTTGATGGCGGCAACACATCTTAAACAACGCAAACTTCCACCAAGGCCTTAGCGTCATTAAAAAATGGTTTGATCTGGATTGTGAACCAGATCACCACCAAAAGAAAAACAACCAATTATTATTTATTTAATCAACTGTTTCTTGTGACAACCCCAACATTTCCTGAAAAGTCATCAAAATCTGCTGAAAACATAACCTCCTTGGTGGAGGTACCAAAGTTGGGATAGGACCACATTTATCGCTGTGAACCATCTCTTCTTTTGCCAACAGTCTGTAAATATGTAGGAACTGAGGAGACCAGTTGCAGGAGTTTTTGGAGGGAAACGCTGTCTCTTTCTTGTCTGATGTAGAATTATGGCAGTTCTATAGTCCTGGGTTGTCTTTGCTGGATTTCTTCAGTAAATGGGAGCACATGTTGTTCTAAAACCTGTATGAAGTTTTCTGCATTAATGGTGCCTTTCCAGACGTGTGAGCTGCTCATGCCACTCATGCAACCTCATACCGTCAAGGGTGGTTCGCTTTTGAGCTGTGTGCTGTTAAGAGACCAGATGGACCCCCTGTCTTTAGTACGCAAGGTGTGGCATTTGTGATTTTCAAAAAGAATTTCAAATTTTGATTCATCTGTTAAATGGCCTAGTTCATTTTAAATGAACTCTGACCCACAATAGACAGCAGCATTTCTGAAAGGTGCTTGCATCCAGCTTCTTCTTTGTATGATAGAGCTTTAGCCTGCATTCGTGGATGGTATGATGAACTGTATTTACAGACAATGTGTGGAAATGTTCCTGAGCCAATGCAGTGATGTCTAGAACAGAATCAGGCCTGTTTTAGACACAGTGCTGCTTCAGGGCCCAAAAATTACGAGCACCTAGAGATTTCTGCAGATTCTTTAGATTTTTTAATGAACTGTAAATGATGGGATATTCAAAGTCTTCCCAGTTTTCTGTTGAGGAACATTATTCTGAAATTGTTCCACTATTTTTAGATAGAGTTTTTGGCAGACTGGTTAACTTCTGCCCATCTTTGCTTCTGAGAGTTTCAGTCTCTCTAAAATGCTTTTTTATACCCATCCCTTTTGCTAACTTGTTGATTAGTTGCAAAATGCTACTCCAGCTGTTTCTTATTTGTACCACTTACTTTCACAGCCATTTGTTGAGGTGTGTGCTGCCATAAAATTGAAAACTTATTTTGTCCAAAACATTTTATATATATATGTATGTGTGTGTGTGTGTATGTATTGTTTATTGTTTGTTTGTTTGTTTATGTGTGTTGTTTCTGACCAAGCCAATGCACAATAATAGGACCACTAATAACCCCCCTCGAACAGATGAGGTGCCATCTCTCACTTTTACTTTATTCATCTGAGTGCTTTTATAGCTTAAGAGTGTTAATCTTCTGTTAACAGTACATATACAAATCCCATGTTCATGTGAATGGCTCACTTAGTATGTATGAGAGAGACCTGCAGTATGTCAAACGCAATCCATCTTTATGTGACTGCAGCAGAAGGTAAAGGGTCTGGCTTGTAGACACAGTGTGATAATATTTGAATGGAGGACCTATAACTTTACAGCTAATGATGAAGGAGCCTAAGGAACAAGTTCAACTATGAATTTAAATCAATTTACAGCTTTGCAATCTGTCTGTATCCTTACTTATTTTTGTCAAATTGTACTGTATGTAACCTTTATAAAAACATAAATAAGTCCAGTAAAGGGAGTTCTTTCCCTTTCTGTTGACTTTTTCTTAACCTTTATTGATGAAAACCTTCAAACTCTAGACTGTAATGCATTTAGTTCTGAATTTTCAAATGAAATGCTTTGAGAAGACCTTTTTGGTTGTGGTCCAAATCCATCTTAACTTGCAAATGATAAAATCTACACCCATCTAATCTCTGAAATGCCACTAGTGTTCTGAAGAGATGAATTTCCCAACCAGAGAGATGTTTGGGCAAGGCAATAATGGTTGCTTTGTGTTGCAGACGATTTAAATTTTTAGAAATTTTAAAATAACATGTAGAAGTATACTTGCACTAAATGAACTATAGTATTCCAGATACAGCTGTTGTTCTTGCATCAGTCTCCATTACATTTATCACACAAAATTTTGTTACTTAATATTACATTATTGATAAAAACCTGACTTTATGTGGTCGTCTTTGTTCTGACAGTCCTGGAATTTGCATAAACTGTGTGGTGTGTCATGCAGACTTTATCGTTTTGGTATACTCATGTTGGCCACACTTGTAGGACAGGGTCATTCAAAGCTGTAAATTTCCAGACTCAGGCATACAGCTGAACAGCATGTTGCTGACAATGTTAACCAAATTACCTGTTAGATTTTTTTTTAAATCTTTAAAAAAATATTTAAAAAAAGACCTTTTGAACAGACATAATAGCTGATGTGATAACCAAGTAGATTTTATAACAGGAAAGTCTAAATCTTCAGAGTAAAGTCTTATTAAAGAAATTTAGCTTTCTCATTGCTCATGGCCAAACATTTTAACTTGGCTTTAAAAAATGCAAAAAGCATTGTTCCAGTCTGATTAAAGTGTAGGAGCAAAGTGCCCCCATAAATACCCAGAATAAATACCCAAAGCTTTTTTTACATGAGGGAACATGCAAAGAATTGATGTATGAAAGCAGCAAGGAGGGAGGGCTCTCTTTTCTTTTGCACTTTGGCTGTGCTTCCATCTCCGTGGCGTTTGTTTGGCGTTTTGGTTCTCGACTTGGTCGACTGTTTTGGCGTTTTGCCGGCTCTTCCCTCGCAGTGATGACGACACATTTGTGCCGGCAGGTCTGGATGTTCTGCCAGCATTCCAGCATTTATGATCACTCGCAGATGTGAGTCCAGGAACACACTGTACTGTACCCAAACCCAGAAATTAATGAAACTTGACTGCCTTCCAGGCCACAAATTCCTAAATGTGAGTGTGTGTGTGTCTGTGTGTGTTTGCATGAGTGAGAAAAGAGGCAGGGGATTTAAGGGGGTGAGGGGATGCTAATAAAAGCAAGTAGCAAAAAAAAAAAAAGTAGTTCAAAAAAGAAAACATGTCCCAAATTGTTGAACAGTTTGTATATACATTTTTGTCGTACAGCTGTTCTCTGCTGAAGTCATGCACATACACAGCAGTATTTTTCTAGGTAGACAAACACTGGATGACACAGAAGACCAAGAGCAGTAGCTCATTATTTTGTCGCATAACATTACTCCTCCTCTGCACCTTTAAACTCCACCTGCTCTTTTTGCCGTACTTGCCCTGACCTGCTGATTTACTGTTCCCAACACCAGAAGGATCAGGCCACTGAAAAAAACTCAGCTGGTTTATATTTCATGAGGGGGGCGTGGGGGGGCACAAGTAAGAGGTGACACAATGCAGGTGTCCACTTATCAGCCATAAATGTCAAACTAATATTTTTAGTAGCCTTTAGAGGCTGTGGAAGTAAAGGTGGGGGTGGGGGTAGGGTGGGGGCTTGTTAAGCCTCTGTCCTGAGCAAATCTGACTTTATTGGAAACGTGTTACTCCCGGTGGCTGCCCTCCTTAGCCAGGACTTAGTGTGCCTGCGCTCTGGGCTTCTGGGGGGAAGAAAAAGAGTGGTTTTGAAAAAAAAAAAAAAAAAACATAAAAATAGCCAGGCTGAGCAGTGTGTGAGGGATGATCCTCTCTGTGATAAAGTCTCAGGATGACTCAGTTGACAGCTCTGTGTCTGGATCAACTCTCAGACTCGATGGCTAGTTGCCGTAAATGTCATTTTGCTCCACGTGGTTGTATCTGACACCTGTAGCAGCCTTACTGGAAGTGACTTGGTGGACATTAACAGTAACTTACACTGCTGAGAAACATGTTGTGTACGTTCAGCGGATATCTTATCTGTCTCATGATGCATTTGTGTGATGACACACTGGGATGTTATTGGACTGCAGCACAAGTCAAACAATGACAACAGTATGCTTTACCATACAAGAACAATATCAATCTAACTGGCTCCACAGCTTATGCATGCTCCCCAGATGAGACCTAAGTAGAAATACTTTTAGCAGGTATTGCTGTTGAGTTTACTTGGAAAACAATAAATACTGGACACAGTACTGGTGTAAACAAACGAGTCTCACTGAGTTATTTATTTCTTAGCTACCATCTCAGTATTGCCTGAAGGTGAAGGCAGAGCAATAATTCAATTTGCAGAAAATAATCAGAGGACGTACATCTACAACATTTGGAGTCAACCAGATTCAAGTTGGCCACCACAGCAAAGTAATATTAACAAACACAAAAATGACTACAACTCAGCTCTTTATGTAAAACTGACGAACATTTGGCATGGTAGTAGCTGAGCATCATCCCCAACATGTACTTTTAGGGCAATACATTGCACAACCTCTTAGCTTAAAAACCTTGGTATTACCTATTGGAGTTAAACCCTGTTTGACTGTGAGGAAATGATCTTATGAAACAGAGTGGATTTCAATGAATCTTGCAAAAAGTAACTATTAGTTGTACATCTACAACGGATTAACTTTTAGAGTCAACCCAATTCAAGATGGCTGCCACAACTAATTGACCTTAGCCTAAACAAAAATGGCTTTACCTCAGTTAATTTTACAGATATTGTGCTTAAATTTAGTGTTGTAGTGACAGCCATTCACAATACATACTCCAAGTGTTAACAGATGGTCAGTGATTTGCATTCCTTCATGGAATACTAGGCTTTTAATTTAAAATATACAGTATATACCCAAAATATATTACAAATTTTGTATTAATCCCACATTCAATATCTTGTATACGTTGCCAGAAAGAGGATGAATATTTGGAAATCATTTTTCTGTCCAACGTCTGTCAAGTAAAATATTTCAGGAGGAACATGTTTCGTTGCTGCTTTGTGATCTGGCTCAATTTAGAAAAAAACAAGCAAAGGCTGTTAGCTGTCATCATTAAGTCTGTTTTTTAGACTAAATATCTTTGCCTAAAGTTAGGAAATGAACACTTTAGCTTTGGAAAATGCTAATAGTGTATTTGCATGCCATTTTGCAAGAGTGCAATAATGTAAGCACTTGAGATTTAATAGTGCCAAATTTTAGTCACTAAAAATGCCGGATAGTTTTCTTTAGCAGATTCAGTGAATTTAACGGTTAACTCAGGAAAAAAATGGCATTTTATTGCAATAAAAGCTTCAGAATAATTTGCAATTCTAAAAGTTATTTTTGAGATTTGAAGTAGATTAATCCATTCTTAGGAACGAGAACCACTATTAAGAGGAAAAAACACCCACAAGTATCCACCTTTTGCCAAACAAATGGCTCCGGCAGATTAGTGTGTAATCCAATAACTGCCACCCTTTTTCTGTGCTTTCAAAGCCTGTCAATCAAAAAAAGTTAGAGCTCAAAGTTGACTTTTCAGCCCTCTCTATTTTCAGACAAGAAAAAAAAAAAAACGAGAGGACTTGATCTTATTCCTTTTATTACAGGGATATTGCAGCTTTAAATCCTTTTGGTTGCTAAGTAGCGAGTGCCCCTGTGCTCCCTTAATGGACTTGATTTGGTATTCCACTCTGATGCCAAGTCTTATTTTTGTATGCGAGACAAAGTGTTTTGATGGAGGGGGATTGCTGAAACGTCTGTGTGTCTACCAAAAGGCTGTTTTGTGTCTATGTGTGGAGAGTGAGACTTTTATGGCCTCTCAGAGTACAGTACACTGTGTGCCTTCTGCTCAAAACAAGAACACAGTCGATTGAATTTTGGATTCGCTTCATCATCCCTCCCTCCTCCCAGCAGCTTTGTTGTCAGCAAGCAGCATGTGTGTGTGTGTGTGTGTGTGTGTGTGTGTGTGTGTGTGTGTGTGTGTCTGCAAGAGAGAGATGTGATTGCTTGCTGTGTGTATGCATGTGTGTTTGTGGTAAAAGTCAATTATTGCAAAAGGCTGCCAATTAATTTGCTCTCTTGGAAATTCGAATGATACTGTAGAATGCACACACCCATAAACACATGTGTGCTCGTGAATCAAGTACACATGCACACAAATTGAACACACACAGGCCATTAGCTCAAAAGGAGGGAGAAGATGCACAGGCTGCAGACGTGTGTTTCCTCCAGAATGTGATGTTAAAATAGGTTGTGTGTCTGTGTTTGGGGGGCCGTTACTCGATGAATAGTGAACATTGCTCAAGGGGGCTGAATCAGGATCAGGTGGAATTGTTCAGTCTGGGCTCAGAGTATTTTGGAAGTGGCTTTTGTTTTTTTGTTTTGGGGGGAAAAAACTGTCAGAATGAAAGATGGAAAGCTGATTCTGAGCCGTCTGGTAAACTAGCATGTAGTTGGTCTCATCAAGTGTTGCTTTTAATCACGTAGTGGAACAATCTCAAGAGAAAATGTGTTTTAAATATTTGTTAACATCTGAAAGATGTAGTTGTGACAAAATCTATGAGTGGAAATTCCAACATCCAAACAAAAACCAGTGACAGGCACATCCATAAATCCACTAGATTTAGCGCTGGATCAAAAAGCAGAAAGCATGGGAAAAAAACAAAATAACACACACCAAAACCAGTTCCTGTACGAAACCATTAAATTCTTTATATTTCATCTCACAGCCCTCCACTGGACATTTGTACCTTCATTTTCCCTGGTGTGCAGATTGTTTTCTAAATTTTCCAGAAATTTTTAATGGATAGTAAAAAATAAAATCATATTGTTTGACCACTAACCTTGTGTTTTTAACTCTTATCATTTGCAAGTGAGAGCAAATTTAAAAACTAAGTTACTCGTGAAATTGAAATAAAATGTTAAAGAATGATAAAACAGTTTAAAGTATTGTATTGAAAAGATTTTAAACGTGATTTTCAACAACATTAATCAAAATATTGAACAGTTTCCACCCTTCTTGCACCTTTATAACCACTTGAGTTTTGAGGTTTTCTGTATCTATGTAGGAATATTCTTCTTCCTTGGCATCTATTTGTTGTGGTGTACCTCAAGAATCCATTTTGGGCCCTATTCTGTTTCCTTTATTCTCCTGACACCCTGTTTCAATGCAATGTCCTCATACAAGGACATTGCATGGAAAAACATGCACACCAAACAAAAGCTTGAGTCTCAGGAGGTTAAACATGCTGTCTTTGGAATCAATATTCAGAAAATATAGCATTTCCTTTCATTGTTTTGTTGATGACATCCATATATTTTTCCTTTTTAAATTGGATGTCTCTGCCCCTTTGCACTTTTTAACTGTTTATAACTGTTTATTTAACTGTTTATTCATATATATATATATATATATATATATATATATATATATACACATACATAAACGGAAATAAAATTCTTGTTCTGGTCGACTTAAAAGGAAAAATAAAACAGGAAATCCACGTGATCCAAAGTTTGCTAAAGAAAGTTTGAGTGGCTTTGGTAGTGTGTACTTGTGGTACTGGCACAGTCCACTTGTTCAGCTCTGTGTTGTAATTAGTGGTATTTTCCACATTTGGAGGATGTTCTGTTATGTGTATCTGGACTGCACATGTCAATATAAACCCATTTTTTTATTCCTGTTTTTTAATTTTATTTTTTATTATTATTTTTCTTTTACTTTCTCCTTAATTATTCTTTGCAACAATCTTTACATGGACCAATGAGCGCCTTTTATCTCAGAGTCACTTCTTGCATGTGAGAGATTTATGCAAAGAGGGGTCTGCAAAGGATTCCTGAACTCATTACAAACCCCTCTCCCAAAAAATGAAAACAAAGAAGAATCAGTGGTGAGAGCCAGGTTGTACGGGGGGGGGGGGGATAAGGTTGTGAAAGCAGGAGGCTAAATTTAAATCGTAATTGGCCGACTTCCACAAGCTTGTGGGCATTTTAATGAGTCATAATAACTTCATTTAAAACCAGCTGAGCAGAAAATAGATTGGAGAGGAGCCTGTGGCTAGTATGGATTTGTGTTGCTTTGTGTGTGTGTGTGTGTGAGTGTGCACGGGAATGCTTGTATTGAGCTTAACTGTAAAACTTCTATGAGCATGCATGTGAACAGAAACACAGAAGTGCACGCTTAGTGCAGAAATCAACCAGTGCAACATTTTTGCATCACCGCTCATAGAATTTTACAGAGCACCTTCTCATCCACAGTGAGTGTTTGTGTGTCAGTAGGCTGTAATGACACAATCAATATATTTCTAATGTGGTAACCATGACAGTGTTTGTCAGACTCTTTCACTCTATATCTGCAACTAATTTTCTGTACTCAGATATTATGAAATGCAAGGGTTGAAATAAATCTACAGAAAGCAAAATGTGACCACTAAACAGTTTTGTTTAGTTGTGGTTGTGTTTTATACATTCTGTTGTGTCTTTATAATATATATATATTTTTTAAAGATCCTGTACTTGATTTGAAATAGCCTTTTTTAAAGAGTATTGTCCAAATACTGGTCAATAATTTTGAGTTCATTTCAGTATAATATTGCACAGACAAAGCTTTACTGAATGAATCAAAGTGAGAATCTTAGTACTGTTTGAAAGTGTTTTTGCTAATTATCACAAAGCCCACAATACAAAACTCATTTTACACTAATAGAATTAGTTATTGATTTTTGAAACGATTTGTTTTCAGCACAGTCTGTTGTTTGTGCCTGTCACAATGTCTGCAATAATCACTTTCAAATCTGATAAAAAACTAATTATTGAATCTAACAATGTTAATGCAAATATAATGAAAGGCCTGAAAATAAGGTTATGTGCGATGTCATGAAATATTGCATGATGTGACGCTCAGGGTGTATGTTGTCAGTGACTCTCAGCTATTTCTGAATCCCGTTGTAGCTCAATATCTGTAAAATTGTTGTGTTGGCTAATGTCAACTAGCTGGTTTGGCCATCCAATGATTTCTTCCTGAAATGTTCATTTAAGTCCATCCAGTGGTTCTTGAGACATTACGCGGAAACAGTTATCTCCAAAATGTTTGTGGCACAATTTTAAGCATGTATTTTATGCAATCTGTTCATGTTTAGAATATGTTTTGGGTATCTCAGCTACTACCACCCTAAATTATACGTCAATATCTGTGGAATTTTAGAGCCAGACACACTCACACAGGCAAAAATGTTTACTATTTCTCTTTGCCTTTCTGCATTGAGTTATAATAGTGTTGTAACTTAGAAATCATTTCTGAAACAAGAAATTCTGCTTAAAATTCTTACATCAGGTTGCATTTTTCAGAGTTCGTGATCCAAATAGTTGCAGCAAGACCCAAGCAAAAGAAGTTTACATTTGATTCTAAATGTTTAGAAAAACCAACATTTGTGCTTCTCTGAGGAAAGAAAAATGCATATAAATTGTAAGAAAGCCACATAATTTTAGCCACGAATGTTAATATTCAACGATAAAATGTGATTCTTTCAGTTCTGCAGTTCTCTGCCAGAAAAACACCATGTGTCTCCTCTAATCAAAGCTGATGACATCTATTGTCTCTCGTTACATGCATATGTTCCCAAACTGGACAGGGAGTCACACCTGGAGGTGACAAGGGATAGACAGCATGTGACTGCCAGAGAAATAAAAAGAAAGTATCTGTTCTTGTTTCAAAAATGGCCCCAAATTTCTCCAGCATTATACCCGGCAATAAAAACATTGTTCTGGTAATGATATAACAGCGTGTCATGGATTCACACAGACTATTAGATTTTCACGACCACTTGTCGCAGTTTCTGTAATGAGCCAGTGGTATGCACTGACATCTGCAGAAACTGAAGTCAGCCACTCCAGTTTGACAGCGTCTTCATTGTGTCATGACAGTGTGTGTAATTACGCAGGTTTTACACAAGTGTTGACTGATTTTCACGAGAGTAGACAGTCGTTCTCTCTGTTCACATGTCCTCCCCACTTATACAGGCTCATACATGCCCAGGCCTTGAAAAAAGTGGGCTGCATTTAGTTGCTGCACTTCCCATTTTAAATAAAAGACTAGACAATTGCATTTTTTTTGCGTAGATCTTGACCACACCATGTGACGGTCACATGAATTTGTAATGGCAGAGTGCATCTGATATTGTGTTTGGCTGGTTCACACAGCATCCAGACAGAAGATCCTTTAAATCTTACTTCTTTGTGTTGCCTTCTATTATATAATTTAATAAAATTCAACAGTCTCTTTGTTTTTGTGTCAGTTTGCTCCTCACTTGCTTTCTGTTGTTGTTATATGTCTGTAAATTTGAATGAAATGTGTTTTTTGCAGGAGAGATAAATTCTTTTACAGCCCTGACTGGAGAAACCAGGGTAGGGGGGATTGTTTGTGACACAAATGGTAATAAAAGTAAATATTCTCTCAGGCACGACCCTTTATTGCATTATGTAAGTTGGCCAATAGCTCTGGGAAACTTTTTAGATCAATTTCGCAGCGCAGATTAGAGAGCTATGAATCCCATTTATGGAAGAGCTCCCTCATGAAACGCTCTTTGAAACTTTTATATTTTCGGATGACGAGAGAAAAGAACTCGGCTAAGCAAAGATCCGCCGACGGCACTTTTATGTGGGGAGAATAAAGAGAGCAAGAGAAAGTGAAAGAAGACAGGGAGGGAAAGAGAGAGAGCGAGGCAGAGGGAAAAGATAAAAGCACTCCCAAAGCCATCTGGAAGTAGCCAGGACACACAAGGATTGCTTTTATGCTACTAATTCCACTGGGAGGTGCGACATAAAAGCAAAGCATGGATATTGTGTTATAACTGTTGAAAACAAGCAATAGGCTACAGAATACTAATATGACTGGTCAGAAGGAAAAGCACTTCAATATGGGGGTAAACAGGCTTTTGTATGGCCCCCCAGAGGATTTTTGACGGGTTAGGGGGTATACACAGCGTATTGATTCGCAGCTATTAGTTGAATTTCTTGTTGGCAGCTTCTGATACGCTCTGACTTTTAGGCTTCACCACATGTGTACAGTGAGCTTTAACTGCTTTATATAATCAAACGCCTAGCATTCCTTAGAGGAATGCATATTGCCCGCTGCTTTTAGGCCAGAGTTTTAGAAAAAAGATCATCCTGTTTGGAGAAATAACAGTTTCAGTCTTTTTGGTCAAACATTAAAAATAACATTACGCACAGTCACATGTTGCGATCAGAGTATGTGTTCTGAATGACTATCAGCTACTACCACATCCAATTTAAGCTCAATATCTGTAAAATTCGCATAATTATAGCAATTTTCGTGTTTTTAATGGTGAGTTTTCTGTGGCACTAAGTTGGCTCTAAAAGTTAGTCAGTTGTAAATGTACATTTATTGGTTATTTCCTGAAAGTTTTATTAAAACCCATCCAGTGGTTCCATAGATATTTTTGTATGATATTGATATTTTTCTAAATAGTTAATGACAATATTTTTTAATAAATATCTTGCACAATTTATCAGGGTTCTGAATGTTTTTTTGGGATCAGTCTGAACTGCTATAACACCAAATTTTAGCTCAGAATCTGTAACATATATTGAGTTATAGCCATTTTTGTATTTTTTAGTGTCCGTTGACTAGCATTGCAATATCACGAATCATATTAGGAGTGATAAATTTGGATATAATTTAAGATTTAAGATAGACCTTAACAGTTCACCTTGGTGATCACAACAGTTCATCTAAAATCAGGATGTTTTAAGATTGAAGTTGCAGCCTAATCAGTAGTGTCTGTAACATCCCCCAAAATGGATTCCTCAACCCATGAAATGGTGCATTGTGTCACTTATATCCTGTTTTATTACAAAACAGGATTTCAACAAATAAATAACGTGGCACTGACAGTCAGTTCACTGATGCCTCTGGCAGTCTGTGTGTTATGACATAACTGTCTCATAAAGTGTGTTCCCACTGACCCTACACCAGTCTGCTTGATTTGTGCCTTTAAATGCCAACAAACGTTTCCGACAAAAGTTCATAAGACAGAACATTTAGGCTTTATTGGACGTGATGGAAATGTTCAAAGACGTGTAGTATTTGTGGGTTAAAGTAGGTTTTCACGGAGTTAGAATTTCAAACTCAAGCTTTTGAAATGATGTCTAAAAGTCTGTGTAAACTGAGGAGGTTTCCAACAGGAGCCAGTCTGTTACTTTTATAAACACATTAAACTGAAATAAATGAAGTGTTCATCATCATCTTCAATCATATTTTTAGAAGAGTTTTACAGCTCAGAAAGGTTGGATTAACAATCGATGATTTCAAATCAAAGTATTCTATGTTTATCATCTTTTTTTTTAGTATTTAGTTGGGTCAGAGTTATGCAACTTTGCCATGTAAATACTGAATTAGTTACACTGACTTTGCATGGTTGCCTTACTGAAAAACAAACCCTAAATGCTGAAATACTTTCATGAAGAAAAAAAAAAATCAAGCAATAAATAAAAACCGATACAACAATATTTGACTTCAGTTAATTATCATGCAATCTGCATAGACAAATTCTATGAATTTTGTAATGCAATTTAGATTTTTTTTTTATCATTTAATCTGTAACAAGGCACAAAAATTAAATGTGTGCACATTAAATTAATAAAACTGGATAAATTCTTCCAAAGAATAACAGCAAAAAAAAAGCAGAAAGAAAAAATCCCTCTCAGGCTGGAGAGGAGCGACCAACTCTTTGAACGCACAGTCACAGTTTGGCCTATTTCTGCCTCAGCTGATTGTTCACCCCCCACCCCACCCCGCCCACACACAGACACACACACACTACTTCCGCCCGCACATATACGCACACTTCCCGACTTTTGGCCGCCCGCCAAGAGCTGTCATTGCCTCTACGGTATGAGTTCTACTGTAGCTATATCCAGAGCTGTGTTGGGTGCCTCGCATGTGCACAGAGTCTGCAGAAGGAGGAGGGCTGTTAAATTCCACAAAACTTTGCCTTCTCCGACTCAAAAACTTCTTGGCGCAGATTTTTAGGAATTAAAATTAAAATCAGACTCTCCCGTGTCTGTTGTTCATTAGGGATAACTGTCTAAAGCAGCATGCATGCTGTAAGCAGTTTTCTTTTTTATTTTATTGTTACATGTTAAATGAAAGCAGCTGGGCAACGCAACCCAAAAGCTAAGCTCCGGCTGTCCTAAATGATAACTAATTAGATCTCAACGTTGTCTTGTTTTCTGAGCCTGAACATAATCTGAACTCTGAATTTGCCTTGAACTTGACTTTACTCGCCAATTTCTATCCTTCATATGAAATCCTATTTGCAAAAAGAGAAACAAATGACCTCATGGAAAAGTGCTAGTAATGTTTGAATGGTGTCATTTGGCAGAAAGCACGGGCTTGATGACTACAAGTTCTGTGGTAATTTGAGGTAAGTTTATTCTCCCTAATAGCTCTTGCTGTGAGATTTCCCTAATTGATCCGATTTGCCCGTTTGAAGTAAGCACTTATTAAGTTTTATGTGGAAGATTTAACAGGGTGGAAGAGAGGATTTTGGAATCAAACTTAAAAACAAGTATGTAAATTAGTGCACCTGAGTGCAGTTAAAGAAATACATGTTGTAAATACCTCCTGTTTAGAGACATTTGGATATCTTATCTATAAAAGTGGTTTTTCTGGATCAGATTTCTATGGCAGAAAACAGGTGTTTGAAAGATTATTTGCCACATAAATACATGCTCTCTCTCTCTCACACACACACATACACACATATATATATATATATATATATATATATATATATATAGGGGTTCTGTAATCCCTGCCATCACTAGGGTTCAAATTCTTCCCTTCTTTGTCTTCACTTTACTACACAAACGATTCCCCGCTTTTCACTCCGGCTTCGTGACTTCAGCCTTCATAAACTCAACATTCCCTTTGACAATGTGTGACTTGAAAGCAGGAAATAATAGGCACTAAACACTAAATTTTTACAGGTTATTGAACTGGGTGGAGGAGGGGAATGTGTGTGTGAGAGAGTTTGTATAAGAGCATAACATCTTTGCTTTTGTTTTGTTTTTTGTGCCAATGTGCTCATTATGTCTTGTTTTGTTTTGTTTTTTTTCAAATCAAAAAAGCAGAACAGATACATGGAAGAATGACAAGACAGAAGAACAATAAAAGGTTCTGCAATGTGAGAAACTTCCTACAGAATTTGAACTTGATAATTTATACATTAACTTTCAAGGTTACTTCTAGAAGTAATGATGTATATTATCCTTTGCCTTTCAATACCTTGTGTGATCCAGTAATGCCTGAATTATGTGTTGAGGGTCATTCTCAGCCACTACCACACCAAATGCTAGCTTATTGTCTGCAAAATTGACAGAATTCTAGCCATTTAATTAATACGGTTAATTTGCTGTACTGACTGTCTTGAATTGATTTTACTACAAAAGTTATTAACTTAGCAGGATTTTTCTATATGTAGAGGTCTGTGTTTCCTCTTTCACCAGTAGAAATCCCAGCACTACCTTGTCCTTTGCTTTTTGTCTTAACTTTTGATCACTGGGTATTTCCCTCTGCTGCTGCAAAAGTAGAATGTTTCTAAAAAATCAAGGCAGCAAGTGTTGCTTTTTTTTATATTAGGAGCATCGCCTCAAACTGCAGCCAACCACTACAAACCTCCCCAGGCAGCAAACTACAACCAAAATGAGTTTTCCTGCCTCGGTCCAGCAGCCATCTTTTTCCGACCTCTCTTAAACTATAAAAGCATTTACAGCACTGTAAAGAGAATCTCAATAGCTGGATTGCCAGCAGCTGGCTTAGCAACGGTTTGTGGTGCTCACAGGGGTGAGGGTTCAACTGCTGGTCAAAACCTCAGGTTTATTCGCTCTGCACCCTTTTCTTTTCGAGGACCCATCGATATGATTCGCTCTTAGCAATGGTTTGCTCTGGTTAACTCCATCTCAACAACCAAAGCCAAGTTATTTGAGCACAGAAGCCCTGGAGTGTTTTTTTTTCTTTCTTTTTGGAGGGAAACAAAAAGAGAAAAACCCAAAGATAATGGTGACAAACATTACAAAAACAAATTGGGTGCAATACAGCAGAGTGAGGAAAGCTGTTTCTGTCAACAGTGGTTTCTTTAAACCATGATGAGTTTTTGTTAATCTAAATTTATCAACCTTTAATCATAGAGGTAGTAGTCTTACTCGGTGGTTATGGTTTGGAAAGCCACTGGCAAATAACCTGTCATCTGGCAATGGAGACAAGATTAGAAAACTTTAATGCATCGTATAAAGAATTAAATACCATTTCATAGCTTTTAGTTAGAAAGAATAACAATAAATGGTAAATGATCTTTTTAGTGAGCACCAAAACAGAAATTTCTGAACAGAATATTGTAAGTTGTTTTTTATTACCAGATTCAACTTGAACTAAATTGACAGTGCAAACATCAAGACTGCTGTGTTGATATTTGACAAATGTTGTCAGCTTTTATGTAAAACTGAGATTAAAAACTGCTAAAGAGCAAAGAAGCTTGTTTAAAGTTTTAACTAGCAGAACATTATTAAATTTTTGAGCTGAAATGGAAAAAAGGCTTAAAGTTAAGTTCCTTAAGTAATAAAAATCCACAGACAAAATGTTAAGGTTTAGAAAAGGTTGCATAGATTAACAGCACATTTGCAAAATAATACTTGTGAAAATGCTGTGACCTCACATTTATTTAATAGCCTTATTTGAAAAAAGCTTTTAGTCAGTCTGCTACAGAATGAATGGCTGATCCATGGACAGAATTGCTTCTATAAACACATATTTTGGTTGATTCCTTTGGTTGTCTCTCTGTAAATAGTTTTGATCAGGTAATACATTAACTTCCTGCTCTACTGAACTCACCATTTTTTGTTGGGTAGCCTTGAACTCTGGTGCACATTGATTAGTTTAGTGTGTGGGATTAGCTTTGACCTTAAGAATGAACTCTGATATCAGTTACGGTTACTATGAGTAATGACACTTATCATATTTGTTGATATTTTGTAGTAAAACTCAACTGTGTGAGTAAAACAGAGGCAAAAAAAAAAACGTGACACAAAGTCAAGTTCAGTCATGACTACATTTTAGGAATGACTTGTGCCTAGTCTGTTTTATAAACCGCAACAATCAATAAGCATATGTTTTAAATTTTAGGTTGACTTGAATATAAGGGCAACCAATTTTATGTTTGCAAATTTTAAAGCTTTCACCTTTTGAGTATTTTACAACATGTGGCTGTTGAAAAACTATAATTCAAATGACTGAAAATAGGTTAATAATTGTTTACCTACACAGATGAGCCTGGTGTAGGTCAATCATGCAACTCAAGTTTCCATGTGGTTTTCAGCTGATTCAGCCAAATTCTTTAGTTACACTGAATGTGGACCTGCATTTCAGATTAACATTCATGTGGAAAACTACTGGAGTAAACATGTTCAAACTGCATCATTTGATATAGCTCATAATACTCTTTTTATGTTTGATTTAGTGTTTTGCAACGAGTTCCTTTAATGGGTTACTGCTTAGAACAAAGCAGGGTACAAATAAACACTTTTCTTCACATATTTTTTTGTAAAGCTCTTTTATTGTTTTGTTTTGCAGCCATCAAAATTGCATCCATCAGTGTCTCAGATGGGTTGTTAAAACAAAAGTATTTCAGCCAAACCATGATCTTTTAATAAACTCGGGCCATTTATGAACATTATCAAAACCAATAGGTTTCAGGAGTGTTTTATTAACACGCTTTGGTGTTTTTTATTCCTAAAGCGTATATGTCCAAAGTTGGTGTCGAACTTTCAACTCATGTTTTAAGGTGTTACACCATCTGTTCCTCTTTCTGTCTTTTAAAGAGCTTTGGGACTTTAAAAAGGAAATGTTAAAAATGAAATTTGAACTAATGTGGAAATAGCAATTATTCTAAATGGTCTTTTAGTTTGTAAAATATCTTCTGCTGCTTGTAGTGGCAGTAGATTCCAAGATGCTCCAAAAGGTAATATTCTGGTGTTCAAATAAACAACCTGTAAGGAAGGCTTGTTTCTTAATACTAGCTTCTGAGGCAAAAGAAATATGGTCCACCTTAGCATTTTTGAGAATACACTTCCTGACTCTTAACACTAGTAGAGCTCCAGGTGGTTCCGCTGTGCCTCTAGTTCTTGCATCCTGCCTTGAACTTTTTCACACTCATCCTTGTACCCCTGCACAAACACACATAATCCAACCAAGACCCTGTGGATTTCCTTGCATCTGTGGCCTGTAGGAGCACACGGATCATGTCAAAGCCTCATTTTGGTCTCTCTTTTTGAATCGGAGGGGGGTGTGAAGGCAAAGCTAAAAACATGTGGCACCTTTCACCTCCAGGGGCAGCCTGGGAAGAGAAAAGGCCAGGTTTTGGAATGGGATGGCGTCTTTTGAAGCATTTTGTCAGTGTCTAGCAGCAACAGTCTACCATTACTGGACGGCAAGACAGAAGACCCGGGGACATGTACACATTTTCTTTATTTTCACACTTTAGTTTTACTTCTGTCATCCTCAGCAGTTGACAGTCCTAATATCCAAGATACAAACACACGATGCTTCTGCACGCATTTATTTTTGACTCAGAGACATAAAAAAAAATCCCTCACTCAACAATAATGGGACATTGAGAAAAAAAAAACTGTATCCTTAAATTTATTAGGATCTATACCTTTGCGCTCTTGAATATTTATGCAAAATTGAACTGCAGCCTTTTGAAAGATTAAAATAAAAGCCTAGCATTCCTTGAAAGAATGCATACCACCCACTGCCTTTCAGACCAGAGTGTTAAAACAAGATGGTCTTATGATGAGAGATGCCAGCTGTTGAGTTGTAGCCATTTTGGTCATCCTGGTAAATGATGTTGTGTAAGATCTCATGCAATATTGCAAAATTAAAGCCATTTTTGTGTTGGCTAAAGTTGATTAGTTGTGACAACCATCCTGAATTAGGTTGACTTAAAAATATTGAGTAGTAAATGGGATTACTTTCTGAAAGTTTAATTAAAATAATCTAGTGGTTTCTTTTGCTAACAGTCAGGCAAAAAAGAAGCCATTTACAAAGCTAAAAACAAGTGGCAAGTGGCAAGTGGCATAGTTAATGGCAAAATGTAAAAAATAGATCTTATGCTGTTAATTAGTGCTCAGGGTATATGTTGGGGATGACTTGCAGCTACAAACAGACCAAAATTTAGCTCAATATCTGCAAAAATATCTGAGTTATAGCCATTTCTGTGTTTGCTAAGGTTGATTAGTCATCATAAATAACTCCAAAGGTTAACCAGCTGCACATGTCACAGTTATAGCTCAACTAAAAAAAAAAACTCGCAATTTCTGATACACAAGTGAATTGTCATTAAATCAGACTAAGTTAAGTTAAAAAAGAGTCAGATCTAAATCAAGTCAAATAAAACATGTAGTAAGATCTTGATATTTATGTTGCTGTTTATAGCTAGAAGTAGAAATCCCAATTTTAAAAGATCTTTTTCAATTAGAAACAATCATTTTATAAGTTTTTTATTATTTTCATTTGTGTCAGTGAACATAACACACACATGTTAAGAGACTTTAAAGCGAAGCGTAAAGGAAAAAGTGAGGAAGCGACTGCAGGAAAAGAAGGAGCAAAAGGAATGAGTGCGTGGACTGAGATGCCCTCGATCTCCCGGAGGGCAGAAACTCTGGAAATGGCTCAGTCATTCAGAGACAGTACAGCACAGAAAGGTGGAGAAATAAACAGTAGAAGAGAAGTGGGAACAGTGAGGGCAGGAAGCTGTCAGTGACCTACTGGACAAACAAATTGGTTTGCAGGCAAAATGGATTAAGAGGTTGAGCTGAGCAACAAAAAAAACAAGGGTGAATGATGTTGCAATGTGAGCTCATCCATTTTGAAGGGGGCTGAATTTAGAAGCTTCATGTAGAAGTGTGTTGTGTATTTTTCCTCCAGACTGCGCGTGTGTATGTGTGTGCACACGAACGCTCTGCAAGTCAATATTTGTCTGCTTTGCCACGTCCCCAGACATCCCATTCAGCGCAACAGACCGTAAAGCTGTCAAATGCGACCTGAATATTCTCTGTCTTCATCTGCTTCCTCCTTTTTTTTTGCTTTCTCCTCCTCCTCGCTCCCTCTTCCTCATGCTCACTCGCTTCCCTTTGATTTCTTTTTCTTTTTCCATCGATAACAATATCATTGGGAGCAGAGATGTTTCAGTGCGTTTGATGGCTTGTCCACCTCCCTACCCCCCCGCCCACCTCCCATGGAGGAGCAAGATTATCTGCTCTTATCTATATCGTTGTGTTTGCTCACACCATAAAATCATTTCTGCCTGTGTGAGTCACTGATATTTTTTAAAGCCAGTGCATGTTTCATAGTTCTTACAATATAATCTACTTTGTGTCTCTTATCTGCATTATGTTTTATCATATACATACATAATATGAGTTATTTCTGTAGATAGCTACTGAATCGCTTTGTCCCTGACCTAAGCTAAATGACTTCAAGCTGTTTTTATTTTCCAAGCATATCTCACAACTGACTTTGCTGTCAAAACTTTGTTTCTGTGTTAATTTTCTTCTAACTACATTAGGTTTTCACAATGAGCATTTCAGTCTTTGGTTATATACAGTATATGATGGCATTACTCATTGGCTCCTGTTTCCTACTCACAATTGTTTGATGGAGAAAGAATTCAAGGCCACGTTTTGTTACCGTTTCCACTACGGTATGATGGGTTGTTTTCATAAAACAGTTAGCAAGTTATGTTTTGTTACTTATTTGTAATCATTTCATTGCCTTTTACTTGATTCAGTCTCCATCAAGAGTGATTACTATAGCTTCTGTTGTACCCTTCCTCAGGTATAAATGGCCAAGATTTAAAGTTATGTTTTCCAAAAACGGTCCCTGCTGTAAGCTGCACAGATCACCTGAACTGAGAAAATAAATTTTGTAACTTATATAGTTATATTAGGAGTTGTATTGGCCATTGATGGCTGAGGAAACTGGTGAAAATATAAATCTGAGAGTACTCGACATCAAGAAATATTCAGTCCTACAAGAAGAATCAGGACTACTTCACTAAGAAAGAGCAAATTTAGGATTTAGGTGTACCATCATTATTTTAAACAATTTTGCATTTAAAAAAGGGAAATGTCCATTGGGTCATATATTCAAGTGCATTTTGTCTGGTCTGTAATAATAATAACAATAATGATAATAATTATAATGCAAAAATATTATTTCCAGTAGAGCCATGCAAAATGTAGTTATCTGGGTTTCCTTTATTTGATATGTAAAATGCATTAATCTGCCATATAATGCAGGGCTCTTTTTTGTTCTACTTTAAATAAATGCATGCTACCATGTCCCTCAAAGTGAGCAGATAAAATGTTACAAACTATCCCTTTAACTTAAATTTATCTACTTGTTCTTTCTACACTTTATCTTCCTCATCACCACTATTATTAGTAGTATTTTCTTTCTTTTTTTCTCTCATTTTCCTGTTTTTCTCTGTTTTAACTGTTTGTTTTATTTTTTTATGGATTTTTTTGGCATGTTTCCATTGGGAGCTATAGCTTGTATGTTTATGACTGGGAAATTTATATATAGATATATTTTTCCTGCAATTCATTGTTGTATCATTAGCTGCATTTAAGCCATAATAAATATATCGGCTTTAATGCTGTTTTTTTGTCTTTTTGTCAAATCAGGTTTCAAATATTTTTCTCAGGCTCCATCCTCCTGCCCAAATATGGTGTTTTTTCTTAAAGATAATCTTAAAAATATAACCATTTACAACACAGATGTAGTGTCCAAATTTACATACATTTTAATTTGTGTGACCACTGTTGAAAAACACTTTAAACATCTAAAGTGTTAAAATGATGCATGACACTGATTTGATGGTTAAATCTTTCTCTTTTTGTGTGCTGCTATTTTGTCACAATCCAGGAAATAATAAGATTTATCTCAGCTAAAAATGTATATGTTAAATTATGTACCACCATAATGACATGGTTGTCGAAGGATTTACTCGTCTTTACCTCCTTTTTAATGTAAATCCCTGAAAGTGCGACAAAACCTGTGTAATGATGTGTTTGCGGCGCCTTATTTTAAACTCACCTATCGCCTGTGTGTGAGTATGTTTTTATTCTTTTGAGAGGCAGCCTGGCGCGGGCCCCAGACTTGATAAAAACATGCTGGGAGCATGGCAGCGTTACACCTACTCCACTACAGGGTACAGGCAGTACCGGGCCCTGTCCTCTCCAATTGGCAGCCTCTGTGCTGCTGTACCGCTGATAAGAGGCTGGTGTAAATAAAACTGTACAGCAGAGCTTGTTAGAATGCTGAAGGTAGAGTGCGGGAGGGCAGAGGGAAATAAGACAGAGCGTGTGGTGTCTGTACTCATTGTTCTGACAGCATACTGTGTTTGTGTGTGTGTTCCCACAAATTTGTGTGCTATGTGAAAATGGCTGTGTTTAAGAACAATTTTTTGATATGTTATTTTTGGCATTGTCTTGTTCTTAGTTTGTGATTAAAAACTAAAGTTACAGATCTAGTGAATACGGTTTAAATATTTTTGTTTTTATGGCTGTGGGAATAAATGATTAAAAGCTGATGTGTGTGTATACAAGGGGAATAAGAGGGGGGATGTGTTGTTTGTGTGTGTGTGTGGGTGTGTGTGCATGTCTGTGTGTTTATGGATTTTGCTGTTTTTTGGTACTGAGAGTACTTTCTTACGTAAGCCATTTATGTAGGCTCAGTGAACAGCCAGGCTATGTTTTTGTTGGTGACTGCGTTTGTCTGGCTCCCTCCATCCATCTCTCACACACACCGACACGTTCACACACACTCACATTCTGTCTTCCTAATCTGCTGCTCTCTCCTCTGCCCTGTTTAGACTGTTAAAAACCACTGAGTGTGATATTGGTCAACCATCGACAGATGCACTGTAATTAGCCTTTTTAATTTCCCATTTAACCCCCCTGACTCCCGAGGACAGATCATTCAGCCCCTTCCAGCAGAAATATGTGCACACCCAGTAAACGTCCTGCCCTCCAAGAACTAAGGCCACTTTGGGATTTAAGTTGGAGAAAAATCAGGTCTGAAACTATGTTATGTCAAGCTAACCCTTATTTGCTCATTTCTGTGCAGAAAAATCCCCCAGCATATTAGAATCTAAACCCCCTGATGGCTTCTTAGTGGTCTTTTAGTGTTGAAATTATTCTTGGAGCTGTAAAATAAATTTATTTAGGTCACTGTGACCTAACAGGAATTTAATGATAAAATAAGTTTCTCTCAGGGCAAGTTGTAAAAGCCAGATGGAAATCCCATCTTCATACAAATATATAAATATATATACACTTTTGATACTTTTGGGTTTTAGATGGCATTTGTTTCTTTTAGCTAGTGTTCTGCTTCTCTTAGTTTCAGCTTCTTCAGCAAAGCCATTCATCACTGAGCAAACACCTTTTCTTTTTGAAGAAAATGCAATTTTTCTAATTAAAAAGTTACATTGCCAGCCAATCACATACTAAGAAAATGTCCATTTGCTGTTAAGTGCTGACAAGATTTTTATTTACATACATATTTCTATTTTCTCTTGTCATACCAACTATTGATTCATCAGAACAAACAAACAGAAAAAAACACACCGGTGTTTCCAGTGTTTAAGTTTGCTTTTTTGATTTTGCTTTTTTTTGTTAGTTTGTTTCCAAAGCCTGTGTTTAGTTGGTTTTGCTCAGGGAAGATTGTCATCAACATAAGGACGATGAAATCCCCCTAATAATACTGTTTAGTCAGTAAAGAGCTTCTGTTTTATTCACACCAGAGCAGTTTGTTTACCATATTTTTTTCCTAATAGATTTCCCAGAACTTAATGTATCATTTTTGCACACAGTCGCTGGCCTATTCTCTCCCTCTTTTGTGAAGCCTTTCTTCTTTATGGAAGCTGTTAGATGTGTTTTCTAGAGTAACAGTGCTAAATAATGCCATGGCTTCTAATGTAGATGAGCACATAGGATCTGCTGAAGATCTGGTTTTCTAATCTTTGCAAGAAACAGAAAATTTTTGCATGAATTTGCTGTAAAAAAATGCATTTCAGTTCTGTTTTCCGTCATTTTAATTTTGAATGTCTGCTGTGTATGCACAAACACATTTTGGTTTGGTAAATATTCTCATGTGTTGCACGAAATGACAAAGTGACCACGGTTGTTAAAAGAAGAAACACATTTCCCTTAATCTCTGATGCGAGAAGAAATGTTTAATTCTCATGTCAACACGGTGACCTACTTTTTGTGTCGCTATGAACAAAGACAGTCTCTGTAACTCTGATGTTTAATTCTGCATTTGTCTTTGATGAAAGATTCTGTTTAGACTGTAATTCCCAGGGGGGTGGGGGGCATCTGTTGCAAACACTGTGCATACACTGAACGTTCCACCTATAGACTACAGGGGACTGAGGCGACCGGAATGTGTCTTCTTGATCGTTTGCATACAGTGACAAAAATATTTAGTTTCTAACTGGAGGTGCAGAAGAGCAGGATTGTGGATAGTGACCCCCACCCCCACCCCTATCCTCAAAACAAACAAGGCCTCTCTATGCCTCTGACATTTTATTGTGAATGAGAAAGCTTCTGAATGGCGGCATTATGAGATCACATCCCTGAAGTGGATGATGCGAGTGCGATGATGGTGTGTGTTCTTGCATTTGCACATTCATCACGCCCACAAATACCCACATGGGCATTGCACTTACTCTTTTTCTGGTCTTAGTCTTTGTATCATCTCCTCACACCGGTTTGCAGCTCGGACCAGAATGAGTGCAATAACGAATAGTACCATCACACCGTTATTTAGGGAAATTGGAGAATGAGCACTTAGTATGTCAGGGGAAACTACAGGCAAGGGAATGCACCATCACCTCCCTGTGAGGCCTGCTCTGTGGGCTAATCCACAACCCTCATCACGTCCTCGTGGTGAAACGCTGCCGCTGTTGAGGGGAGAGAAGCCCACAGCAGTTACCTTTAAGTGAAACGTTCTTGAATAATGCCATACAAATGGTTAGAGCACCTGGAGGGAAACAAAGCTGACTGTAATTACATGTTGTTTGTGAAAAGTGCTAACAGCAAAGTAACAAACAGAATTATACGCATAACCAAAGTATGAATGACAAAAGAGTGCTGACAGAAAAGTATGTGGATTAGCTGTGGTGACCATCTTGTATTGGATTGACTCTAATGATTATTCAGCTGTAGATGTACATTCAATGATTATATGATAAGTTCCATTAAAATTATTTGTCCACATTAGTCTTCAGTGGCAAACCAAAAATATCAGTGGTCTTTTTTTTACACACCTACACATATATATATATATATATATATATATATATATATATATATATATAATCAATATAATAATTCTTGACTACTAGTTGGAACTCAGTATGAACTTGCCTTCAGCTAACAGACTTTTACAGCTTGCACTTGCAGGAGTTAAAATAACATTTACAGAAACAGTAGTCAATTTAACAATAAAAAAGCAATACAGCACACTGAGAGGTCAGCCCCCCTCAGATGTTAACAATATAGCACAATACGAAGGAAAGAGTCCTTTATCAAGGGGAAGCACAGCCTATAAAAACAAATCAAGCTTGGTTTTTTATATGGTTATGTGAGTCTTTGCTGCTGGACTTTGTAGGAAGTTTGCTTGATTGGCAGGGAGCCTGTTCTCGTTTACAGCTCCTTATGAAATAACTGCGCTACAACTGCTGCAACAGCAGTTGTGCAATATTTCAGATAGGGAAGCGAAAAGGGAAGCGGCTTCAGTTGCATGTGGCACCTGATCACCACATCATCCCTTCCTCCCGATGCACACGCTAACTCAACATTGGCTGGGTAATTTTTATCTTATGTCAGCTAAGGGCTAAATCTGTGGCAGTGACTCAGTCTTTCCTATGAGCAAACTAAACTGGGTATTTCTACTTTTTTGTGGATTCTGTTTTTTATTACCTTTTATTGTTTAGAATTTTGTTGGGACTTTAAATTCACAGCTTATTAACTTTTGAGTCTCCATTCATTTAGATAATTCTTGGTGAGGCTTTCCATTTAGTTGGGAAAATTTGAAATTTAAGCTCAGACTCCTGTTGATTTTGGTTAGCGTGTATATCATTTAGGTCACACATAACAAGACTAACAGCATGACTCTCCATTACCCCAGTTGCCCTGTCTTTCCAAACTAACAAGTTAACTGTCCTGTGATCAAAGGGGCCTCAAGATTTATCCCTTTAATTTGGCACTGAAAATGGCTGATGGAGGCTGTTACCAGGCAGAGGGCCCCCTGTTAGCACTTAGCTGACTAACCAGAGTGACGGGCATCTGGCTGGGTGGCTGCCTGGCGGTGTGCACCGTGAATTCTTGCGCTCCCACATTTCCTCCCCCTTTGCCCCTCAGTGACCTCACGCAGCTCCTTTCTCCTTGAAGCAAGGCACCATGCAGGCACTTTTTGACAATTTATGTGCTTGTGCCACAAGCAGGGGCGTGCCCTGCACTAAAATCCTATCCCTGGCCCATTTAGCACACGCCTTTGGCCTCCCAATAGACTGGTTATGGTGTTCCACCACTGTCTGTAAGTCACAGTTATTACTGACTAACCATGCAAGTACTGAGCTGACTGACTTATTTTTTTTTTATATCGACTGCAAGGTGAAAGGAGATCAAATTTACTTTAAAACATAAATATTGTGTATTTGACAAAGTATTTAAACAAATCTTCCAGGTAGCTGGTTTACTTTTTGTTTAAATCCGATACTCATTGCAAACTAAAACACAAAATATAAAAGGTTATTCTGAATGACATCAAATGGTGCAGTTTGAAAGAGTTTGCTGCAGTAGTTGTTTTTAAGTATATAGATATGCAATTCTGAAATGGGGGTACGCACTCAGTATATAAAAAGCACTCTGCTGAATCTGCAGAAAACCATGTGAGGCTTGAGCCACACGACTGACCTACAATACACTGACTTTTTCCTGTATCGCTAAACAAATATGGTGGGATTGTACAAGTGTAGAATCGCAAAAAGATTTAAGTAAAAATAAGTTTAACATTTCCACGTTTTTCTAAGAATTTTTTAAAAACTTATCTGCATACTTTACTCAACAAGTATGAGCGTTAATACGTACAAATACATCATAGTTGTCGGACTTCTCGGTCTCAAATGGCTTTTTCTATGGAAAATGTGCAGATTTGGTTTCTTATTTTATGATTTGTTTTGTGACCGATCTTAATGACATTGCAATGAATATCTTTAAGAATGTTCTTTTTCATGAATATGCAGAGACAGTTAAACAGAAAACCAGAAAGATCCTCATGGATACCTTGGTTTTGATCATGAAAGCAGATAAAATGTAAAGCATGAATGTATATGTACTTTAAATACTGATGTTATCCATCAGATGAGCGTGATAGAACCAGAATTGCAATTGTGTGGTCATAAAATTGTCCCAGATGGTTACAGCAAGGGCAATCGATGAGCTCAGATCAATAGATGGAAAGAGTCCAGTGAAGTTTACTGAGCAGCTGTAGCATAGGGAAAAAAGGGGGGAAAAATACCCATACAACAATGATGAATCAGACATCAGAAGCAATAGAGGCATGATGTGATTAATGCAAATCAGGCACCATGTGGGGAGTGTTCAGGGATTCTAGTCTACATCTTCACTACATGTCTTTTTCTCCAAAGGTTAAGTGGCTGCTTTTGCCAGCTAATTTGGCCATATGCTCATCTGTGCATTTGACACCAGCTTGCCATACGCTCACACTGCCAAGGATACCTCTTGAATATGCAGCCAATTAAAACCATTTCCTCAACAGCTCAGTGTTTAGTCTGAAGTTGCTGAATTGAAATGCATGTTGTGATATTGCAGACTAATCCGGGATGTGCAAGCTTTAAAGCTTGCATTACAGTGGCTTATGATCCAGTCACGATCACTTGTGCAGAGTGCTGTCTTTTGCATAACTTGTTGCGTAAGCGCTCCACTGGCTGGCACACTCTGTCATGTACGGTCTGTGTCATTTCTGCTTTTGGTAGGGCTTATTACAGTACAGGCCGTTCCCTAATGTCACTGCAGTTGCAAAACCTCACAAACCATCTCTCCCTTACTTTTTTCTTCTTTTTTTCTGTCATCTAAGAATTGGCTTCCTGTTTTCAATGTGCTGTCTTTCTCTCTCTGGAGGTGTCGTAACCCAGGAGGCCGTGCCAAGAACAAACCAAGGTCTAGTGAGGAGAAAGCTCTCTGTGCTTGCAGTGGAAACAGACGCACACGCCCACACACACACACACACACACACGCCTGTTTTGCACGCACAATATCCAGATGTTAAAATTGTTTGTGTGTGTGTTTGATGTGTGATGTGTTTGGCATGTACAGAGCTTGTTGCCAAGCCATAAAAAGTCATTTGCCTGCCTCTGATTTGATGTGCCCTTCAATAGCACCCTGTGTGTGTGTATAAGCCCAACCTCCTGTTTCCCTTTTTTATTGTTGAATAGGGCTGTATACATTCATAAAGTGTGAACCAACATGGCAATTTAGCCTGTAGCTCAAGGGCTGCATAGTTGCATAAACAGAAGTGAAATATGATGCAACAAAAGAGGAGCTGTGCACACCCATAACTTCCTATCTTTAAGATCCTGCAGTGAGTTAACAATAAAGATATGCATGTATTATAAACTAATGTCATTTTTGTTTGGTCTACTGTCTATAATCACATAACATTTTTAAATTATTTACTTGAACTCTTCATAAAATAAATTTTGCTGTTTGCACAACTTGCAACTTTTATACAAGTGTCTTAATACCTAGAAATGTAGATTAATCTAAAGCTTTTTGGGGAATTTATTGCATGAAAGTGATTTATTTAAAAACATGTTTGCAAAATAGAGAGGTTGGTGTCCAATGAGACCAATGGAGCTGACCAGTTTGCAGTGTCTGCCTTTCAACCAAAACCCAAATTTATGCTGAGGAAAATGGTACATTTTGCCAAATCCTGTAAACTATGACAAATAATAAACTTTGTCGCTGCTGTTAATATTCTGGTCAGAGAATCTGCCCACATAAAGCATGAAGTTGACACCCTCTGTCACCATTTGCATATTCATTAAATTTAGAGTTGAGTCTGACCAGTCTGAGGGCGGAAAGATTGACTCATCAAATTATAGATCGAACTGCTCTGTAGGCTGAATTGCAAAGTACATTAAATCATCCATCAAAAATTTGCAAATATCAACATTATTCTTAAATACAGAAGATCAAATAATTGAATTTTATCCTGATATAATGCCCTTCAGGTTTCTGACTCTATTATAGATAACTAACTAGACCTGATGCAAGTCAGAAAACTCAGGCTGGATGGAGGTGCTTAAATATGAGTAACAATGAAAGTTATGTTGGTGTTTATTTAGCGATGAAAAAGTCATGTGAAAATAAAGTATTTGTCAAGAATACAAATTACTGTTAAGGAATAAAACATTCTCACAGCCTGAGACGATTCATCTGCTTTCTTTACCAGCTTTTCCTCTCTGAGTCACGGGGGAGCTGGTGTCTATCCCCAGCAGTCATTGTGCGAGAGGCAGGGTATATTCTGGACAGGTCGCAAGTCCATCAAAAGCTGCCAGAGATTATTGCTTCTGCTATTACTTAGCTTGTGCCACTTGACATTTGTCTGACATGAATTTATGTTGTTATTGATTGATTAGTTAGCAGTGTTAAATATTCACTTGTCCTTTAGCTGCCTTTAAGTCTTCAAATCTAAATATGTCCTTTTTAAATAAGTAATATTCACATCAAACAGATCATCTGTGGATTTTAAAATGCAGATTCCCTGTTATATATGGTTGATTTAATCCTAAAAGTCAAAAGATGGAAAATAATGTCAATAAGCCTGTTTCGAAAATATATTGATGTACTTTTTTTTTTCCTGATTTTGCTGTTTGAAATGTGATTCAATGACTGAGGATGTTTCATAACAATCCACTTGTTTCTTTTTATGCAGCTGGTGAGAAGGCCATAGTTTGTGACCAGTGTGGCGCCCAGTTCCAGACAGAGGAATCTCTGGAGGCTCATCGGCAAATCCACACTGGTATGAACACACACACACACACACACACACACACACACACACACACACAGAGTCAGACATAGTATCATGACCATGAACCAAACAAAAAGAAATATAAGCCTCTCCACAGCATCACTGTGTTTGTGTTGTCTAAATCAGCACAGAAAGCTTGGGAGGATTATATTTTCATGCAAATTCATGGAGCAAGTTTGAAATATTGTATTAACAGCATACTGTAAGCATTACTGTATTTCAGTGAGGCTTCTTTGAACTTGAAGAAACTGCAAAAACAGCCAGATGTCTTAGAAACTTAACAATTATTGCGTTTAGTTACAATTCAAACTGGGAACTATGTATATCGATCCCATACTTTAAAATTCTACTCTTTCCATAAATTAGGATGCATAGTGTGTATATTAGGTAGGATGTGTTTGGCTCATGTGCCCCTTCTATCAGTCTTGTCTGACTAACTGGAGCCATGACTGACAGACAGATCACATCATCTCGGATTAGTCCCACTCGTCCTAAATCAAGACAGACCCAACAGTAATCAACAAGCCGAAGAAATTTGGCAGGCCAATGTTGTTTATCAGTGCTCTCTGCTATGATGATGGGAAGACGAGGATCATCTAGGTGCCAAGATGTAAATAGGAAGAAGTAAATCTCCCTTCAGCAGATGTGTGATGGCTCAGAGCAGTTTTCCTGCTGGTGATGAACTCTTTAATTTGGGGAAGAGGGGGGTAGATTGTGTCAAATTACGTCCACTTTGTTATAGAGTTGTTTCTCTTCTAAAATGTTCAGGGTGGACCAATTTGTGGATTTCGAATTAAGTGTTTCCAGTTTGTTTATTTTTGGACATATTTTCTCTTTGTTTATTTTCACTCTGTCATAAACTGCCTCACTGTTGCAGATGCCTGCAAAATATGTCTGAAAAATATTATCTCACCAGAGAATTATCTAATGAAAAACAAGGTGATATAAGGAGTATTTAATTGATTCACGCTGGTGCCTGCGTTCTTCTTCTATAATTAAAATTGTGCTTTAGATTAGTTACAGATTACAGTTTAGGCCTCAGTATTTCACTAATATACTGTATATGCACCATGATCATATAGTATGAAGCTTTGATCATTCTGAATCTCCACTTGTGCCCTCGTTGCAACTCAAGTGTTTGTAACCTAGAGCAGCAAGAAGCTTTATTACATCCTTGCCTGTAGTGAGAGTGAAATCTAATGAGATTACAAAACAGCCAGATTCAAAATGCTCCGCTAATACTCTGGGAAACATGCATCATAAAATACAACATATGCTCAAAAGTAAATGTAAAAAGAAGACACATAGATCTTCCAAATGTCTGTTGAATGTTTCCTAAAAAGGATTTGCTGTTAAGTCTTTGAAAATGCTAAAATGTCGAGTCTGTCAAACAGAATAGGATGAGGGATGCTAAAGCCTGAAAGATTTCTTCAAAATATCTGCACGTTGTTATTAATATCACTTTGTGTTTTGCGCTTCATCTGAAGGGCTCCCATTGCCTTTTTCTCCTTTTCGACATTTTATAGGGGAATGTGGGGCAGCGTAGTCAGGACTCAAAGGTGAGGGGGTGCTACCCCTGAGGGGCATGCCCTCAGCCAGGCAATTCGTTGGAGGTAAAGAAGGGTTAAACGAGGCTAATGATTCAACAGCCATAACAGCGGAAAGGAGCACTCTAAATATAGGCATTCCAGTCTGGAACGACTGGAAGGGGGCTGAGGGAAAGAGGGAGGAAGGGGGGCAGCCACAGCCAGGGCAAGTCATGTATTCCTGCCAGACAACTGGAGCAGCAGCAGTAATAGTATAGTAATCATCTGTGCGTTGAAGCCCTGTGAGGGATGAGTTTGAGAAATGGGGTCTGGTAAAACATGACGCGACAGTTTAACTGCACTGCCTGACTCTCACTTTCGCTTTCTCTTTCTCCGTGGGATTTAAGCCACTGTGTGTGTGTGTGTATTTACATTATTATATCCCTGTTTCTGAATTTAAATACCTAATGTTTGACATCCCATTTCTAACACGAAGCCAACAATTTTCTTTATGAACAGCTTGTGTTTAAATTGACTTTACAATGTAAATATGTTGTATTTGGGAGTTTTTGTATCAAATCTGAATAAAATTAAAGGCCTAGCATTCCTTCAAGGAATGCATATCACCCGCTGCCTTTTGTGCCAAAGTTTTAAACTAAGATTATTTTTTGCTGAGAAAGGATGGCAATATAGCTGATTTGGTCAAACCTAGTAAATGACATTAATGCAATATTACAAAATCTTGCAGGATCATTGGCCCTTGAAGTACAGCCATTTTTGTGTAGGCTAAGACTGATTAGCTGTGGTGGCCCACAGATGCCCAACCAGTGATTACTTTCTGAAAGTTTCATTAAAATCCGTGGACTGATTGAGTAGATATTTTGATAACGGTCCAGACAAATGTACACACAGACATGAGAAAAAACATCATCCCCTTTGGCGACGGGTGATAAAAATGATTTAATAAATCTAAAAACAAAGACACAATTCAATTCTGACTCAAAATAACTTAATAACTTGGTCTCTAATGGGTTACTTTCACATCCACCAGTGGGTCCAGTACTTTTTCCAACAGACAATATGTTGTGTTCTGTGTGTGTGTGTGTGTGTGTCTGAGATATTCCATATGGTGACATTCAGAGGTTAAGTATTATTCATGCACTCAGCTAAACAGAGAGCTGAGGGTCGACTCTTTTTAGCCAGCTGGTCTGTTTCCAACATTACTGACTGAGATGAGAAAGGTAAACAACAACATTCCCTCCTGTTTCCACCACTATAAATATAGATATTTTTTTAAGTCTTGACCTTAGTATGTTGGGTTCTCTGAGATGACAATGTAATCTGGTGTAATAGAATAGCATAAACAGAAATTGGAAGGATAAGAGCAATTTTAACTTCAGTCCCTTACCTTCCAAGTTAACCTATAATTTAAACTGTTTAATATTCTTTTTTTAAAAGAAACGTTATTTGTATGTCTTAAAAAGGAAAATATGTCAGCATGCAGTAGTGAAAAGATAAAAATCTTCATGATAGAGCATGATTCCATTCAAACAAAGAAATTCAGATATTATGTATACTACATTTAGGAAATAAATGTATTCATACAGAAATGTTTGTACAGTACCCAAGACACACAAAAGTGGGCGTGTGGTGGAAGCAGAGGGTTACTGTTGGCCATCAAAGCCAGATTTGATCTCTGCCTGCCTCTTGGCAGTGCTTCAGCTCTTGGCTAATGTTCCCTGATGACAATATTTGGCCTCTGTAGTTGTTTCTTGCTGCTCTGAATGGGAACTATTGTCGCATCTCCTCCATCGGTCTGATCAGCTGCAGTCTGACTTGAACCCTGTCTCCTCCTCACTTTGTTATTTTTCTGTTTCAACACAAATAAAATGCCCATGCTCACCTCTTCTTGTTAGACAAAACCAGGAAACCAGGCTGGTTTATAAGGGCAGGACGGACAACATCCTTTTTAAAAAAATAATTTGCCTCAAAAAGTAGTTCCTTCTAATAAATAATGTTAATTACTTGTTGCTGTGTAGCTTGCTGTGTCTTTAGTTTTGTGTGTTTTTCAACTATTTTGACTCTAGTTTTTGGTGATTCATTTACAGTTTTTGCTTTTTTGCAGTCAATGCCTGCATTCGTCAGCAGATTTATCATATGAGTGATTGGAACTGCAGGCAGCACCAATAGAGTCTCATCTTCCCCATGAATACATTCTGCTGGTTTTAGCTTACTGATGCTTCCACTACTAAAAGAAAGACCTCAATTGGTCTTATTTAACGCAGGGATGAGGTGAAGCATAACCCACTGTGTCCAACAGTGGAGAATTTAAGTTTAAAAAATCCATTTGTGAAACAAAAATTTGAAGATAAATTATCAATCAAGCAGCACCAGACAGAACAGACATGAACAGAAAACGAAGGACAGAGAAGAGGTATCCGACTGGAAGTCTATTTACCATGTTTGTAGCTACACTTAGGTTACTACACTAATAGAGCTAACTAGTTACTTCCCAGCCCTGTATTGACTTAGTCTAATTACTACATTAATGAAGCTTTTGAATAGCCTATGAAATAGTATGAAATACTGGTGAGGAAAAATCAAAACCAATGTCTGCTTCAATAATAGCTGCTACTGTGCAAAATTTTGGTACATATAAAAAGTGTTTATTCAAAACCCCAAGATATTTTCTCGGATGTTTAGACATTCCATAACTTGTCCTCAAAATGGATAGGCTTCTATTATGAGTTGGTGTTGAGGGTGGCAGGGCTGGTCAGGATGCCAGAACTATAGCAGCTAAACATCATGTGTCTGTTTTAACCCACTAAACTCGTGCAGAAACACACACACACATCCTCTGCCAACCATCGCCCTTCTTTGTCAATGTTGTGCAACACAAATTAATTCAAAAATTGCCCGTGTTCAGGAGCCAAAGTTACTTGTGAGCTTTATCGCATCTACTGACGGCGAGTTTTTGTCACATGTTTTCCCAAATTGGATGGCATTGCATCAGAGTCTTTCTTTCTCTAAACTGGGACTCGCCGTGGGGCTTTTGTAAGCAAAGAACACAGTCTGTCTGGCTTTCATGCAGCACTCATCCTTAAAGGGAAAAACACTGCTGTCATTTAGAGTTGTTGAGCAGTTATTACACTCTCTGTCTCTGTCCTCTGACTCTCATGTAATGAATGCGGAGACAATTCTTATTTTAGGTTCTGGTTTTGTTCTGTTAATAGCGTTCCCAACAAAACAGAAAACATTTGAATTAGCTATCGTAAAAACTTTTTATCTGTCAAGGGATTGGAAAAAGGCAGGAAGTAATGAAACTGTATTAATTAAATTGTTGTAAATGAATATAATAATACTTTAATTAGATTACAGTGGGATCTCAGATAATGTAAAGCCAGCCTGTTGCCTGATTGCAGCACTTTTTTTTAATATAAATTTTTAGTTCAAAAAATGCTAAAATTAAAGCTAACATCTTCTCATTTTATATGGGAGAATACAGACTATTCTCTGAATTTCTGAGAAAAAAATAAGTAATTTTTGAAAGCTAAAAAAGTAGACTGATAATACTAAAACATGAGGCTGCATCCTGTGCATTTGGGGTCACATGCAGCTCTTTGGTCCCTCTCTGGAGCTTCAACCAAAATTATCATAGAAATGAATAATATTAAAATCTATCACCAAAATGTCTATAAAACTATATAAATATATAGCAAGTCATTGTGATGCCACCAAGAGTTAGAAGGTTCCTGCCTTTTATGAGAGGAAATTTATCAAATCGCAATTAAATGTCCAGCATTTAATTACCTAAGTCTTATCTTCAAACTATATGCTTCATTTTTTAAAGAGGGTGATTTACAAGCATTTAAATTTTTCACAAATATAGAAAAGACTCACAAAAGCCTGCATAGTTCACTATTTCAATTTTATTAAAGGGGATTTATACAAGAAAATGTTTTTTTTATATAAGAGTTGGGTGTTTTTCTTTATTTTAACAAAAATATACCAATAGTTGTTTCCAGTTTATTACAGATAATGTTACAAGCTACACTTTTTATATGTAGTATTTATATAACACTAAGTTGTGTTATTTTTATTTCAAGTTTCAAGTATACATTTTACAGCTCTGAGCAAAGTTTATTTAGTGGGAAAAGGTTGTTGACCCCTGATCTAAAGGAACATGCGTTTAACATTATCAAAATTCAAAAACTAATTGTTTCATCAAAGCAGCCATGAATACGTCATGCCTTCTAAATATAAATTAAATTTTGTAAGTTTGAAACCAGCACTGGGCAGAGATGTAGTACTTCTCCATTATTGCTGGCACTGTATGCCCTCTCTTCTTTGTGATGAGCTGTAAACTGTTTCCAAAGCTCTTTCAAAGTGAGTTTTATCCCACACTGTTATTTCACACTGTTAAACAGTTGTGCTCATTTGAACACATCCAACGTGCCATTTTGAGTTTGCTTTTTCAGTAAAGCCTCTCCCGCTTGATCCGCTCTTGTGTGAGCACTTTTCCTGATGATTTTCTCTGCTCCTGTCTTCATCTCTGCAACTCTGCCAGCTAGATTCATTTTCTTTTCTCCAGTAAATCGTTTTGGTTCTAACCATAATTTATAGGTCATGCATTTTATTGGTGAACCCACCACACACACACACACATTTGGTTTGATTTAAGTGTAGCTTGGTTGCTACAAAGAAAAAAAGCAAAAATTGTTCAGAGAAAATTGCTCACAAACAAAATAGTAAGCAATAAATTGAAGTTAAAGTAGTTTTTTAACTGTCTGGTGAAGTAAAGCAATGCAGATTTCACTACTTGACATTCATGCATTTTACAAGCTCTGTAAGCTCATTCCAAACAGTATATCCACAACTGCAATCTTGTAGTTTGCAGTGAAATCTGCAGATTCAGCTGCCAAATTAAGGCCACAATGTGAGCAGTTGCCTGTTTTTTCAGCATGAGCTGCGAGTAGCTCTAAAAACAACAGGGAACGCATCTCCCGTGTGACTCGTGTATAAATGAGTTTGGAGTCCACAAGCCTCGGAAGAATTTGTTGCTGTTCCTGTTTATACATGACTCATCTGGATGTGCACGCACTTATAGACACAACAGTGTGAGAGAAAATCTGACTGTAATAGAAAGGGAAGGTTCTAACTCTTATGCTTTTCTTTCTCACTTTATCTCCTTCACCGTGTCTTTTTTTAAACGTCTTGTAAAACAGGGAAATATGCAAACCATGAAGTGGCAAGAGTGGGTTTTAGCCAGTGAGAACACAGCATGATTCCAGCAGGCCTCTACCACAGAGTAAACACTTTCTTTTCTCAAGCCAGAAATAGTTTGGCTAAAGAGAGAGCCCTAGAAAGGGAGGGAGAAAGCAGTTAGACAGAAACAGAGTAAAGAGAGCTGCAGCAAGACTGTGGCGTTCAAAAAGAAGGAGCTCTTTTAATCAGATTATTCCTTCTCTTCGTCTTTTTCTCCCTTGTAAATTGTTCACACCAGTGGCCTTGCAATCACCTAGTGCAAATACTAACACACACACACAGAAACACACACAGTCCAGTCATGTCACTCAAGAAAATTAGGCCAATGGCAGCGCTACACAGGGGTCACGTCAAAAGTGCCGATTGTCTCAATCACATTAGTCCAGCGCTGGCATCTGTTTAGCATTTAGTTAATTGTGATGTTATTAAGTTGTCAGTGAGCATTAGGGCGGCGATAAGCAAAGCAAATATTCTTGCAGCCTGGGCAGGCGGTGTTGCACATGTGTTGCAGATACACTGACACACACACTCTCACACATACATATAAGGAGCGAGCTCTCCACCACAAATGTGGATGTTATTCCACTCAACTTACTGATCGCTGGTAACGCTCGTCCAAATGAAAGTGTAACGAGACTTTCAGCATGTTCATGAGGCATTTCGGTTCAGTGCCGCTCTCCGTTCAAGGGCAGATGTGCATTAGCATTATGACTTCTGATTACAAAACGTTAGCATGTTGCGCTTCCTGTTTGTGTCATCTGGTAAGTCAAAATGCTGATTAGCACCATGCTTGTGCTTGTCATTCGAGCATCCCACTCATAATTGAGCAAGCTGTCCATGATCAGGGGTAGATTATCCGTCTGTATGTCTGTGCCTGGCTGTCAGAGAGCCTCACAAAGGCCATTCTGGCAACAAAACCATTAAGTGCCATACTCAATGTGCAAGTCCAAGACTTACAGAAATCAAACAAACTTGCATGACTTTTGATCTATGTTACATTAAACCCTGCAAAAGCACACAAATGTCACAATGTTTGTAGTTAAAAAGACTCAGTATTCAGTAACATAAAATGAATTTAAGCATCACATTTAAGAAGTGAGAACAAACATTTTAATGGTGGTTTTTGTTGGATAATTTATTTTACCAGTGTCCAGATCATTAAAACATCTTTTAGAATACTGCAAGGATTTTTTTGTCTAGATAAAAATGTGGTTAAGATCAATGATTTAGGATGTTGTCAGCCTAATTTACTGTCAGAATATATGTAAGATGATCACTGTTCGTTTTGCCTCCGTCTCTGCAAAAAAATACCCTTTTCTTGTTGCTTTCTTCTATTTTCCTCTCCTTGGCACTCTCTCTTGCTCTCTCACTTTCCAAACTAAGAAGAGTACAAGTGGTCAGAGACACTATCGCTAGCTAAATTAAATCAAGCGGCACTAGCTAGACTACAGTCACTCCTGCTGCTAACCTCCTCCTTCTCCCACCGCAAACAAATTTTTCCCCAGATAAGATCTAAATGAGTTTTTCCAGGCGGAGGGACATCCTCTGCCTGCCTGATGGATACTGAGCAAGGGCTACAGTGTGACCAACACTCTGTAGTAATCATCCGCCACGACTATAAGTGTTATGCACACCAGCTTTTGTGAATAGGGGATGTGTGGCTTGTGTGTAAATGAGATAAAATGTGTGAATAAGAGTTGGCACCGCTACATTCCCCTGCACCCAGCTTCATTCATTGAGAAATACCCAACTGGGCCTCTACGCTGCGGCGCTTCAGTGCCGAGGCTTAGTGTCATGGTGGGCACAGTCGCATTGAGGTATCGCCACAGGAAACCATGGGACAACAGCATGTCGGAGAGTGAGGTAGCATTCTTATAAGCAGGGGGGAATAGCTGGGTGGGATCCAGTAACAAATTGGGATGTCCATGGTAGTGCAACAGTCTGGCTGCAGGAGGATACCCCACATGGATGATCATTGTAAACCAGGGACAGCAGCCGCACATCCAGAGAGACCAATAAAATTATGTTGGTATGGGCATTGGGATAGTGGGCGGCGGGGGCGGATTATAGACTCCCAGAGGGCTCAGCGATTCACAGGCCATAAAATGGAAGTCAGCAGGACATGCTGCAAATCTGGCCAGCCAATATCCTCTATCCCCTACCTCCCTTTTTTTCGACCCTGAGGATGTGTCTTAGCTGTACGTCACAATGCAACCCCAGTGAGCACGCTCCGTTGTCGGACAATCTTAACTCCCTTGGATACCGCTATTCTCCTATTACATTTGCATGTCAGCCGCTGTGGCTTTGTTCGAGATCTGCCTGGTTAAGAGAGAGAAAGGAGAGATAAGGAAAGAAACAGAACAGTCGAAATCAGCGAAGGTCTTTGCCATCCAGGGACTAAAAAGGCTGCTTTTGTCAGGAGGTTCCCTACTTTCAGATATCCCATCGCATTTTAACCTTGGCAAGGCGAGGACTTTGAATATAAAAGGATTCGCCCAGGAGAATGAAGGAGAGAAAGAGATGTGGAACACTGGACCCACGTCAACAATAGCCATGGTTCTTTTGTCCACAGTGTTATTTGAAGTAAATCTCCTCTGTAATTAGATTGGAACTGTTTGTGGACATCTTAGAAGAGCACATCAGTGTTAAACCAGCAACGCGCGAGGGCCCTTTTAATTTACAGTGCAAATACCTTTCGATTAGCGTGGCAAGAGAGGGTGGGGTGGTGGGGACTGAGGAGGAGGGACAATGGAGGAGTCTCTCAAGCTTTTCCTTTTTGTTGTTGTTGTTTGAGAGAGGGAAGAGGTTCGAGCAGCTCTCCTGTGTTCCTTAATTGTGAAGCAAGGAGATTAGTAAGAGTGCTTCCAACCTTTCACCCCGAACAAAGGAACCATCAGGTCCAGTTGCCTGGTGACACAAGGTTTCACACCGACAAATTCAGCCTCTTCCTTCCCCACACCAGCTCTTTGAGGTATATCTCAGGAGAAGTAATGAAATCTCCAGCTTTTTGCTTTTGCACCCTATTCAAACCATTTTGTGTCACCATGCATCTGACAGCACCCTTAATGGCACTGAGCAGCCACGCTAATGAAAATGGTCGTTCATCCTCACTCCAAGTCAGTCTCTCAGACTCATATAAAAGTTAATGTACCCATGACAATGACATTCAGACGACCGTTTAGCTTTGGACAAATGCTGCATTTCTTGGTGGCAAGAGCAGCTGGGCACACAGAAATGTCCTTTTACACTGCGTGCATCTCAATCAAACGGCACTTAGCAGTGTCATATTGATTATGGGAGCTTAACCCCCGTCAATCTCTAATGGCTCATTTTGGCAGCCTTCCTATATATGGTCTAAATGAATAGAGCAGCCTCAACAGGAGGAATCGGGTTTCCTCGTCTTTTGACAATGTTAGTCTCTGCTGGTATGAGATACTTGCAAATATTTATTAATCAAAAGATATTCTGTACTTCCTGTTTATTCCTTACTGTTTCTTAAATCAGGAGGAAATTAAAACAAAACATGCACAAATCCTTGACAATAGCATTTCTAAAAATGTCTAGACATAATTATCACTCCATTTAAATGCAATTGGCTCCCAGTTGATGAGCAAACTGCATCCCCCTGAAGGTAATGAGCTATAAAAAACAGCTTAAAAACAAAAAAAAGGTTTTAAATATTTTTTGTTAAGACAGAATCCTAGGTTACTTGTTGTCCAGTTATTTTTACATGTAGTCCTATTTTATTTGTGTTTTTTGTAAACATTTGCATCTGTCAGCAGTCACTGTGAATGATATCATTAATTTAGAGGTAAATTAGAATTTCCTGGCCAGCTTCACTGTCATCTGTGTGAGTGTTTTGAGATTAATTAAAAAAAAACAATTAAGACATATGTCACAAAATCAAAAATGTTTAGTTATTAATAGATTTTCTTTTCAAGTTTTTGACAGATTTTGATTGTAATGAATTTTTAAAGGATTTAAAAATAACTAATTATTCTTTGGTATTCTGAACGTGTTAAATTAGTATATTCCTCTTAAACACTCCCACGCAGCCAGTATTTTACATTAGGTTAAATATTCTTTGACTTTTATCTCAAACTCAAAGTAGATGTGTTGATTTCTTTGCATGGTAAAATTTATATATGTCATTCATTAATGTCACCATTGTTTTTGAACAATTCAGTCTGCGATATGGGTCACAAAACATCAAGTTGGGGGTCCTGAGATGATTTCCAGACACAAAATTACATTTTAAATGAATGCTAAAAGCATTTTTCCCATAAAAGTTATGAGAGAAAAAAATAATAGTCAATAAATTGTCAAATAATAGTTGTGGTCTTTATTCCCTGATTTAAGTGGCCTAATTGCAATGTTTGCATACTTTAATCAAAGATATTTGGAGACACAAGCTGCTTCTTTTCTTATCTTGGTAGTCAAACGCAGAAAAATGTGGGAACCATTAAGTACAATATTTGCAATAAGAATATACCTGAACTATAGTACAAGTACTTTTTTGTAGTGTGGCCCATTTTATACTCATGCAAAGCTTTAATTTTTGCTGCTGGTGCTAATTTTAGTCACTTTAAACACTGTGTGCTGGCTCTATCTTTAATATCATTACATAGTTTTTTAATCTATTTATGGTTGTAACTAAAATTTAAGAATTGTGGCAAACTGAAATAAATATTTTTCTCAAAGTATTACATGTTAGAACAATATAGTAGCCTAATATGGATATTAAAAAGGTACAAAAAGTTTAAACCTGTATAAAGAAAATAATGCTTTTGTTACAGTCCTCTAGTACTGAGGGTTGTCTAGTTTTATTTCTATGTGATTTTAATTTAGTAATGGTGTGTGGCTGACTTGAAGGCAAGAAAACATTTTTAAATGATGCGCAGCTTTTAGTTTCTTTCTAAAACATGTAATTGTTGCACCATAATTGCAGTCCTAGCTTCTAAAGTATTGGTTAAACTCAGCAATAAATTTAATTCAACTACAGGAGCAGATGAAAGGCCACAGGTGTGTTTCGTCATTCAAACTTCTTAACATATGATTATGAGTAGCGGTGACATAATGAGTAAATTACATACTCTTTAACAGAGACGTTTTGCTCCATAATAAAGAGAATTTGTTCAGAACAACATATACTTTGTCATGATGGCTCAACTCAACTTCCCTTTGTTATTTCTAAGGTATTATGAGGCAACTGTCACACTTTCAGTCAGGAAAGAGTGAGACAGAGAGCTGTCACTGTGTTGGGTTTCGTCTTGGAGGTGGCCTGCCAGGACAATACTCCAAAAAGGAACTCAAGTGGGACCCATTACACCCTACTGAGGGCAGGCTCTTATCAGTTAATAGCAGGTTTCCCTTTGAGAGCAGATTGTTTTGATAGATGGCACCTGGTCAGGCCTTTGCAACCAGCTGCAAAAAAAAAACCCACTAGAGTCTGTTAGATAAGCTCTGTGAGGGGGGGGAGAAAGAACATCTTTTAAGTGTTAATTTGTACGTGGAAGCAGATGTAAACCCTGAGTTGGGTCGCTGAACTTTCTCGTTTCACTTCTTTCTCCATTATTCACTTGTGGTAACAATGAGCCTGCGGCGCGTTAGTAGTTAGTTGTGACCCTTTCGCTCCTAACACCTTATTAGTCAACATTCTTGCAACATTTCTTATGTGCGCATTTTGGAAAAATGCTGTTTTACCTGGAATGCTTTGATCTCGGTTGCTGGTGACCTCAGTGTCATGTGTTGTGCATTAGTTGGCACTTTCTTTCAACAGGTTCAGTCAAGAGCAAGATGACCTGCACAACTGCACAGCTTTTCTTTCTAATAGTTTGCCAAGCAGACGGGGGAGATGAGTTAATGTGGAGTAAGATTCAGATTGTCAAAGAAGCTCTCATGAATCAAACAAGACGTGGATAAAAGTTCACTTGTTTTTTTGGGGTTTTTTTTACAAATGCAATCAAACGCAACACTGTTTAGCGGAGACAACTTCTGGCAGATATGAGCAGTTCAAGCTCACGAGGCGAGAGAGGAACAAAAGAAGTAGAGTAGTATGTGTTGCTGTCTTCTTTATCTCAGATCGGCTTGTGTGTCACAGTTCATTCACAATCTGGACTATTTGATCTGTCTTGAACTGGTTCAACAGGATCCAAGACCATCCGTCTGAAAAGCTTTTGTCTGTAGTTCTTTTCCGTTGAGGTAAATATTGCTGAAGAATCAGGAAGATTCAATCCCTTTTGTTGTTGTTTTAGATGACTGAAAGGACGGGGTCAGTCTGGTCATGGAAACATTACAGAGGGAACATTAGTATAAGTGTTTAAAAATAAGTACAATGTGATGATTGCCAGGAAGGCAGATGGGAATGACAAACTGTCATTTGATGCAATGTAAGTTAATAAAGATTTGTTATCATGAAAAAAAGGCAAACTTCATAAACTGTAAAGTAGAAAATTCATTGAACCAGTCATTTTCATCAAACCTTCATTTTTTCTATTGTTTATGCAAATGTTCTGTTGTAAGTTAATTTGGCATTTAATTATGTATTTATTCAAACGCAAATATGCCAAAAGTGCAACAAGTCAGTGACCAGCTGTTCACTATTCTCTGACCTTGAGTCACTTTCACAGCTAAAATATTATCTCACCAGAAATCTAATTTCCATCAATAAATGCCCCCTAAAAAAAAAAAAAAAAAAAACGTTGACAAGTTTTATTTCTAATTTTTTTCTGTTTGTTGCATTTTGGGTTTTTTATAGTTGGAAGAAAGCACTCATGTGAGATATGAGAAAGGTGTTTCATTTGATAGTTTTGGATCTTTTACTTACACAGCTAATACTGTATGAAGTGATATAATTTATTGTGCTTAGAGTGTAAATTAATAAGGCTTAATCCTGGGAGCTTGAGAAACCGCTGCACCTCTGTGCGTCGCCATGAGGTGCATTCAGAGCAAGACCAGGCTCAGAAAGCTGTCAGACTGCTGAACCCGAAAAAACACATTTAATTCAGCTTTTCAGCTCATATATACGTTTACTTTTATACTTTTACTTATACTCTTTTATTATTTATTCATACGTATTCATTGATTTATTTGTTAGGCTTGTTGAACTGGGACCTGAGTCTGAATTCCGTACCACAAACATGCAAGTGTGAGATAATATGACAATAAAAGATCCTTGAATCCTTGAATAATAAAAATGTAACAACTTAAAGTTTATCCAGAAATCATTCAAATATGCAATTAGCCACTGTTTGTGTACGTGAGATAAAATTTTGAAACTCAAATGCCACAGTTATTTTTAAATATGTGTACAAGCAACATGTGTGTTTAAGTTTAGTGCTAGTATTTTAAATGTGAGCATGACTGATGCATTACTTTTATAAAAGTTGTATTGCTTCAGAGTGCACCAAATTTTATTTTACACAAACACAATGACAATAAAGGAACCTTATACCTTATAAATAATTTAAATTTTACAAACTAAACAGAGACTTTGTGTAAAATGAAATGGGTAAGAAGTTTGTTGCGTTACTGTTTTCATGCCCTTGGTAGCCCTTGGCTATTATAAAGTTTATTGCAGTCCACATGCTTTTTTAGTGTCAGTCAGCTTGTAAAGTTAAGGGTAACAAAAAACATCTAGCTGCACTTTACAGTCATAATAAACACGTTAAAACCAGGTTTAAAAAGTGACCAAAATTTAGAGAAAAACATGTTGCAAACACGCCAAGATCCATCCAATCGGCATCTTTTTTTTTTCTTTCTGTCACCCTTTTGTATTTTGTTTATATTGAAAAGTATTCTGAGCTTTTTGAAACAACAAAATTGTTCCTTAAAAAGAGCAGTAGGAAATTCAACTTCTAACAAATTTCTGAAATTATAATAATGATATTGAAATGAGTGCAAATAGTTGCAAATGAATTGGCAAATGTCATATTTTTAAATAAAAATCTCAACAAAAAGTTTTAATTATGAACCTTTTGTATCACAATGAACGCCTAAATGTTGTTTGTTTGTTTTTAACTAAAAATGAATTTAGAGGAGGCAAAAATTAAGTTTCACAGGATGGAATCTTTGTTTATGGAAACAAAAAAATAGGCAAGCTTTTATTTCTGAACCACCCCACCCTCGGCCAAAAAGAAAAGGTTTCCTGCAGAGGAATGTTTTGGGGGGGGAGTCCACCAGTCGGACGGCGGTGTCCTCTTGCAGTCCGGCTGACCAGCAGGCTGGAGGAGGTGATTGATTGGGTGGTGCTGGGGCCACCAAGGGCCCTTTTCTGCAGCTTTAGAGGTTAGGGGTCATCTCTTCTGCAAATCTGCTTCCTTTTGTACAGTCGCAATACCGAGAGAGCGGTGTCACATCACCCCCCCCACACACACACACACACACCCCGTACACACCCTTCTCTCTTCTCTCCCCCCCTCCCAGCCCTCCTCCCTCTCATCTTCACCCTGGGAAAATGGGGGAGGCATCAATTAAACCTTTTTTCTCTTTGTCTCTATCCTCTGAAGTTGCTCTTTAAAAAAAAGCAAATTCTTTAGGTTTAAATGCAAAGAGGCGCTCTGGGCCAAGCCACGGAGCTCTTAAAAAGAGTTTGTTAAGGTTTCCTGAGAATAAAACTAATGATAATGGTGCATACAAGCTGTTGGAGAAACAGCCTTTAATGGATTACTTAAGCTAGCAATTAGCAGTACACTAGCAGCCACATATCAACATCTGAATGGCTTAAAATATGTGTCCGATATAATGACGCAATGTGGCAATTACTCTTGGTAATAGATAGAAATCTGTGGGGGTGAGGCACTGATATAATGACAAAAAACGCTTCTCCTGTTCTCTCTGGTGCTGGCACGGAGTTCTCATGATAAAGTTTGGAATTTCAAGCTGCACTATGTCACCTTTCCCCTCCTCGCAATCAAAAAACAAACATAAGACATAAAATATAGCACTGATAGATATGGATTCCTGGAATTAGGCAATCCTTTAACACCAGAGAGGAGAAGAGCCTTGACATATAATCCTGTGATATGTAGTTGACGGGTTTGCTGAGGAACAGCATTGCAATTCAGAAAATGTGGCTGGTCCTTGGCCCTTAGGGGCCAAGCCTTTGTGGTCACAGGACCAGGATTACACTTTAACCCCAGTACCGCCAGCAACCAACTCCCCCCAGCCCCCCCTCCCGGCTAAGGCCTGGGGTCAGGTGAAAGGCCAGGAATCTTAAACAGGGCAGAAAAGAAGGAAAAAGGGGAGGGGAAAAAAGAGAAAGTCCATCTTTTAAGACCTGAGAATGCTTTGACGCAGTCCTGTATTTCACTTGAATTGTACAACTGAACACCGTACTGTCGTGCTTTGTTCTTTTGTCCAATTCCAATTAGTGCATGCATGATGCTTTTAAAAATATTTACATCTCTTTTCAAGTTTATGTATGGAACAGAGGTTTTGTTTGAACGATAAATGGAGGAAACCTATTGACAAGTGTCCATCAAGCTGTAATAAGTTTTGACAAAATAAAACCTAATCTTCTACATTAATATTAATCATGTTACAACATAACGCTATCTGAATTTGTTGAAAGTCCCTTAGTTTTTAACAGCTAAAATGGATCAATGTTGTTGTCAAATAAAACTGTGATGACAAAATAAATCTGTGTTAAAATTTAAAAAAGAGGACAGCAAATTCTGTTTTCTCTGTACTGATGAGGCTCCAGGATTTATTTTATAGAAACTGCCACTGGCATGCAGGTCTCAGTTAAATTCTGACCTGCTGTTTTGAACAAACTGTTGAACATAAAGCCAAGGTAGTTTTGTCATTTCAGACATGGTCATCATCCATAAAAGACTCAAGAATTTATTTGGCATTTCCCTGTCAAAATATAGAGACAGGATCAGAATCCAGAATCTGAAGACATAAAGGACAAACGCTCCCTAGTGGCTAGGTTCATCCAATAAATTCTTGTAAATTTGCAGTTTCTAGCTTGTTTCTGCATATTCAAATGTGCATTTTTTATAAAATACATTTGCTTTTAATTAGATATTTGAAGCTTAATGAAGAGTGTCTTGTTTGCGGGCTGGGGGGTTGTGCAGGCAGGACTTTTGTATCAAAGCCCACTTCCAGAGTGCACAAACTCAGGTTTCAAACATACACCATGGTAGGACCCAATGAGTGACTTTTTTGCTTTGGTTATAAACAACAGGAGAAGACGGAGACGCTTCTTCTATCTTTATTAATGTTGATAGGTTCACCTCGATTGCTGATGCATACACAATTAGGGTCTTTTCGCTGCTCTTTGTGTCTTTTTAAATACTGTCTGCTTCAAATATTATCTTTATATGATGGCTGAGTTCTTCTTGTTAGTAGCTTTTACCACAAAATTATTACATTAAAAAAGGTAAACAGTAATATCTTTTAAGATTTTGGTGAACTAAGATATCCATTTTATTTCAAGGTTGATAAATGAACAACATTTGCCATATGACTTGTCTGATTTGGCCTCTTCTCACTCTTATTTAGTCCGAAATGATGGCTTTGTGCCTCTCTCCTGACCACCCATGTGTTTGAGCAGAGGTTGTGTTTGCATCTGGTGTATGTTGCTGTTAAGTGTGTCTGGCAGCTTGTTCGTTGGCCAGATGTACCGAGGAAACGATGGGGTCAAGGTGGCAGAACCCTCTCAAAAAAAAAAAAAAAAGAAAAAAACGTGTGGATTTATAGCAGCAAGTCTGGGTCAGGGAGCTAGTGGTCTCTGCTTCCCACACCACACTATAATTTCCTGCGATCTGACAAATGAGAAATATGGCCTGAAGCCACACGCACAAAGATAAAGGAAGAGCTAAAGATAGAGACGACAGGGCAGATGCAAGGTGGTAAGACGAGGTGATGCAGGGGAGATGGTGAGAAGATGGCAGCATTGTTTTTCGAATTCTTCTTTTATGTTAAAGCTTTTTTCTCAGCCTTCAGGATCTGAAAAAAATAAAAACTGGTCAATCTTTGTCTAGGTGGTTCTAGGTCCCTCTACATTTAAAAAACTGAGTCTTAAACTCTTTTTTATTATTATTATTATTTGGGTAGTTTGTGGGGTGGGTTGGGGGTTAATTAAACATCTATTGTTCCATGAAAGAATGCATATTTCTTGCTGCCTTGCATTCCAACATTTAAAGCAAAGTCCTGATAGCTATGATAGTTTAAATATGTTTTTAAAGACTTTTGTTTAAAGATTTTTAGCATTGTGCCAATGCTTCCAGGGATTCCAAAGAAAAAAAGGGACTGAAACTGAGTAAAAATATTTCATTCTAACAACAGACTGAAACATTCTTCAATGAAACCACTTGTCTAATCTCAATATTGTGTCCACATAGTCATGTTAAGACTGAATACTAGTTGAACAGCTCACACCCTCAAAAAATTCCAGTCCTCAATAACAAACACATGACCCTCTAAACTACTTTCTAATCTTTATTCTCAGCCATGAACTGTCTCAGCTGCGGACACTGAGGTTGTTAAGTCTTAACGTATAACATATAAGAGGCTTTTTATCTGAAGGGTAAACTCCTGTTAACTGGGAGGTCATGTGAGGACTTTTCCCATTCCCTGTTGCTCTCTGCTGGGTTCCAGTGTGCGCCTGCGGAAACAGAGGAGCTCCCCCTGCTGGCCAGAGGCAGCACGGAGCCTCCTGCACGCGCATGTTCCACACATGAAATTCACCACGACACTGTAGCACTTTATTCCCTCTCATCCGTGTTCTTTATTCAGATGTGACTTTATGAGACCGTTTTGTTGCAATCATTACCATTATATGATTATCTTCCACTAATCTCTCCAATGGAATAGTCCTGCAGGACCAATTTCTGGAGCGGGGATTGTTTCTTATCTGAATTTTTAGGCAATCTGGAGCAGCAGGCTCCTTGCTTCTCTCCAGAGATGAAGTCTTAAGATGATGGTCTTTTAGTTATGATTTCATTTCTGCCTTCAGTAAATCCCAGTGTGATTGCTCGGTGGAATTTAGGAACATTTTCTGTGAATTCTTAGCAGCACATAAATTTGAGAGTGATGCTTTATGATCTGTGAATGTTGTTGAAAACTTAAAGCCATCGTTTATTTTAGGATCTTTTCAGAATTAGTTATCTTGTGTCTGGGGTATTGTCTCTTTTTGTTAATCTAGAAACCACAGGTGGGGTACAGGTGGTTGCAAACAGTCCTAGCAGTCGACGCGCTTATTCTCTCCGTTTCTGTCTTTGGATGCTTTTGAGCCTCGCCTCGCTGAGTTTCTTAGCTGCCTTTGATTTCCACATACAAATGTGGAAAACATGAACCTCGTCAGCTCTCATTTGTCTGAGTGTGCCAGGATTTAAATGACTCAATCTACAACGAGTCAGTGAAAAAAAAAAAAGGACTTCACAAGTACAACCTCAATTCTGAAAAAGTTGGGATGTTGTATAAAATGCAAATAAAAACAGAAGGCAATGATTTGCAAATCTCATAAACCCATATTGTATTTAAAATATAACATAGTAAATATATCAATGTTTAAACTGAGCAAATACACCATTTTAGGGGGAAAAAATAAGATGGCAGTCACACGTCTCTGACAAAGCTGAGACAGGCTATGTTTACCACTGTGACGCATCCCCTCTTATAACGGTTTATAAATATCTAGGAACTAAGGAGACCAGTTGCTGGAGTTTTTGGAGGGGAATGTTGTCCCGTTCTTGTCTGGCATAAGACTCTAGCTGTTCAGCAGTCGTGGGTCTTCTTTGCCTGATTTTTTTTGTTTGTTTTATGATGTGTTAAATGCTTTCAGTTGGTGAGAGGTCTGGACTGCAGGCAGGTCAGTTCAGCACCTGGAGGCTGCTGCTGTAATGGATGCAGTATGTGGCTCTGAAATATGCAAGGCCATTCTTTAAAAAAAAGGAAAAAGGTCCTCAGTCCATTTGAAATGAGCGTTGGTTCAGAGAAGACGGCGGCGTTTCTGGATGGTGTTCACGTCTGGCTTCTTCTTTTCCTGATAGAGCTTTAAGCAGCGTTCGTGGACGGCACGGTGAGCTGTGTTTACAGACGATGATCTGTGGAAGTGTTCCTGAGGAGAACAGAACCAGAACCTGTGGCCCCTCAGGGCATCCAAAATTGACTTTCAGCCTTGTCCTTTGAGCTCAGAGATTTCTCCATATTTTTTTAAAATCTGTTAATATTATGGACTGTAGATGATGGGATATTCCAAGTCTTCCCAATTTTCCCATTACTATTCCTATATTCCCCATTATTCTCAAATTATTTCCCTATGTGTACTCAGTCTTCTCTGTTTCCAGTTAACCTAATTTGTTCCAAAATGTTCCTCCAGCTGTTTCTTATTCATACCTCTTGTTGCTCTGTTCCAACTTCTCGGAGGTGCATTGCTGCCATCAAATTCAAAATTACCTTCTTTTTTTTAAAAAAAAAAAAGTACAATTTTATTGTCTAAATATTTGATAAGTTTACTACGTTCCATTTTATTGACATTTTACATTTCTCAGCCTTTTTGAGAATAGGGGTTATGAAAATAAGATGTAAGTTATATCAGAGCCATAATTAATGTGTGCTTGGACTGCCTTTTTTCAGTTGTGAGTACTGTTAGAGGAGGGAATGCATGAAATTTATTGTTTGTTTGTCCACCTTAAATTGCGTGTGTGGATTTAGAAAATATACAAAGGTTTCAATAGTGAGTTTAGAAAACTGGATTAAGAACATTTTTGGATCAACATTTTATACATTTTGATCAACTTATATCTTTTTTTGCAACCAATAATTTATTGTAAGGGGGTATAATGTATGCACTATATTAAAATATTCTCTTATGTTGTTTAAAGAATGTAAAAGAATATTTTATTATGGTGCATATAGTGAATATAATAATATTTTATTTCATTTTTTTAAGTAAAAGATATGTTATTCATGTCATGTAATTTAGTGGAAATTTAAGTTTCTGATTAAATACAAAACAATTATTTATTTATTTATCACTATGAATCACAAAACAAAATTTAAAATTTATATGAAGATATATCATTTTAAAATCATGTCCTCTTTATTAAATAAAAAGGGCGGAAGGTAATGGTTTGATTGATTTTGTTTTATTTAATATGCTCCCATTAATAGTTTTGAAGGTTTAGGATGACTATTTATATATATATTCAAAAAGGCATTTGTAAATCTGACAGGCTGCTTTTAAAGGTCTGACTGAAAATATTAGCTTTCTTTCTTTCTTTCTTTCTTTCTTTCTTTCTTTCTTTCTTTCTTTCTTTCTTTCTTTCTTTCTTTCTTTCTTTCTTTCTTTCTTTCTTTCTTTCTTTCTTTCTTTCTTTCTTTCTTTCTTTCTTTCTTTCTTTCTTTCTTTCTTTCTTTCTTTCTTTCTAATTTATGTATATTCTTGTTGTTTGTAGCTGCAGAGAGTTTTTCGTATCATACTTACTGTACATTTTACCCAGAACACTAATGTTTGTTACCAGCTTAAAAAGACTAAATGGAACAAAAATAAAACGGGGTCAAACTTGTGATTGGAACAAACAACCCTATACTCCACCCTCTCCTCTAATCACCCCACATACACACACACACACCTGTCACCCCCAAAAACACCTATATTTCTGTATTAGTTCTTCTTGCTTCACACACATTCTTCGTCGCCTCCATCAGCTGTTTCCTTTCAAAGTAGTTTGATTGACAAACAGCTGATCTATAAATAAAGTTTTTTTTTCCAACCACTTGAAGTTTGGTCTGAAGGTCACAGCTGCCTGAACTCATCTTTACTCCATTCATTCGCTGCTTGTAAATTCATTTAAAGTTAATGAAAGAATCAGTTGCAACTAAATGAATAATTATTTTTAATAAGCTTTAATTTTGGGGATTTCGTTTAGTTTTAAGAAACTCACATGAATGAAAGTCATTAAGAGATTATTTACAACCAAACACAGGCCTTATGCAGTAAAACTCAGATTCTCTGTTATTTTAGCTTTTGTTACTAATATTATTATGTCAAGATGTTTTCACATACATAAAATCAGATTAAAATACGTAATGTAATGTTTTTATTTTTATTATTTAATTATAATTTTATCTGGATCTTAAAATTAAAAAAAATAAATAAATAAAACTCTACCCACATCTTGATATAAGCCATATAAATAAACAAAAATGTAATTTTCAAAATTCAATATGCTCAAAGAATGCAGAATTATAAGCTAAAAACTGGGGAGAAAATGGAGAAATCAGTTTTGTTTTCTATTCTTAGATTCTATTGACAAACAAATCTATATTTTTTTAGATGAGTCTAAAACATTTTAAAGTTTGACTTGAATGGTAGAGTTTTAAAATAAGATCAGAAAATGTTTGTGTTTGTGTGACACAATAAAGTTGTCTCTGTGGCAGTGCCATGGTTTGTAAAGCTTAAATAAATATACATAAAAGCACTCTGTGAGCATAAAACACAATTCCAGTGTACTGCATGTATATTTATATTGAAACAGTAAAGATACACAGCATTTACTTTTTATTCTTTCATTAAATTATAAAGTGTTTCTAAAAAGAAATGTTGGTTTGCTTTCACTCTCATCATCTGAGCTCTACTCACCTTATATATTTAATGTTTCCTGTTATTTCAGTGCTCTCACCGGTTTGTATTGTTCTTTCTGTGTACAGCATGTCATCAGCAGTACTTTATACCACGCCGCTTTTGCCTATTTTCTGATCATTTCTTCCCTCACATTGTTATGTTTCAAAAATAAAATAGAGCTGTTGGCTTCTGTGTGCCATCTTGATCTCATCGGGATGACCTCACTGTTTGTTTTGTTCATGTTTTGTTGTTGTTGTGTTTTATATCCGAAGCTCCTGGTGAACTAGGTGACACAGCCCTGCCTTTTCCTCGTTGATGACTGTTTTCTAGCACAAGATGGTCGCAGTGCACCTCTGCTTTCCATGTTTTTCTCCTTCTTGTTTCTTCCAGAGGAAGAAATGCATGTTAAACCTCGTCAACAAAGGATACTTGTAGTGCGCTTTGACTTTTTTCTCAGACTTCCGCCCCTAGACTCATCCGCTGCTCCTCCCAACAAAAGGCCGATGTTAACTACATTAAGCCAACCTAGAAGCATGCCATTCCCATTGTACTGAATACTTTAGAATTCAGGAGCGATTTGGCCATGCTTTTCCCTCCGCATTCATGTATGATTTGCTCTACCTTTTTCAGTTGCACGCAGCAGATAGCCTCCGACTGCCTGCACCCCTCACTCCTGCTTCTTTTTTGTCCCATCCCTCCCTTCCTTTCCCTTCTTCTCTTCGTCTGAGAAAACAAAACAAACACCCCGTCCTGTCCGGCACGTCTGGGCTGCAAAGGATGATGGGTGCTGAGTATGTGAGGAGGTTAGGGACAGTAGGGTGAGGTGCTAAAAGCCTTTTGTCCAGCAGGAAAGACAATGTCAGCAGCCAAAGGAGCAGAAAAGTGAGGGGGAGCTGGGGTCATTTTAGTGTGTGTGTGTGTATGGGTCGAAGGACCTAAGAGCCTGTGACTAATGTGGGTTTGCAACCCCATCACCCAGCCCCCTTTTTTCCTTTTTACATTGTCTGCCTCCACTGTCCAGATGGCCAGTTGGAAGAATAAATCCTGGGAAGGCAAGGAGAGATTTGGGATTCCATTGCAGGACATGAGGTAAAGATGGTGGTAGGGGGTGATGGCTGATTAGACTTGCCTCCAAACCCTAAATATTTTAGTGGCTCAGTAAGCAGTCTGTGAAACACTTTGCAAACTTTAGAATAAATAGGGCTTTGATAGAAACGAAGCTGTAAGTTTGCAGAGGGAAAAAAAAACAACCAAAAAACGAAACACTTTCCAGAGAGAGGCCAACAAAAGCGCAGATTTGTAACTGGAATAGAATGTAAACCTCTTTGTGCCCAGTTAATAAATAATAATAATTGCCATAAATTTATTTTATCTTATTTATTTGGAACTATGCTTTATAGCAACAGACTCCGGAGAGGCAAATTTAGCCAATGGCTAACTTCCATCTGCAGTCCCAATCTTAATCATGCCACCTTTTCATTTTAAGTGTTTTGGTGGCTGCAGTGTTATGAAGGTACATAGTTCACCTTCATCCAGGTGGTTCTACGGGGTGGCACAATCTTGCCACACTATTTGCAGGTTAGTTAGTATATTTTTGTACATTTTGCACAATGTTGAAAGTTAAGTCACAGAACTTTAATCTTTACCCTAACTCGCTGAACCCACTTGAATTTTAAAGTGGTTTTACCCACCAACAACCCTGGAAATTTCACCAGCAGAGACTGTTTCAAGACTTCCCGACCATCAAAGTGTCAATACAATCGATTTAAAAGAATTGACATTATTTTTTGTCAGGACAACCATAAATGATTTTTGATGGAAGTTGTCACACTTTCCTACTTTCTTTTAATTTTACGACAAAATGATTTGTCTTTTTTAAAAAATTGGCATCCACACGTCATAAAAGAGTTTCCTCGTTTCATAACAAGTCGTGGAATCAGGACAAACGGTCAAAGTTAGTCGGCATCATTCTTACTTTTCTAATTGATCTCAGCTCATCCTTTTCCTTTGTGTTGTTTGAAGTCAAGAACTGTGCAAAAGTTTTGAACTTCAGATGTTTATAGTCTTTTCCATCACACGCAGTCAGGAAAGCATCTGATCTGTCAGATTTCCTCTGTAGTGAATGACAATGAGCTCAAACTCTTCAGTAGCAGTGCTTCAAAAGCAGGATGGTTCTCCCTGGAGCCCTGATCTCAACATCAGAACAGAATGGTACACAAAATATTGATCTGGTTTAGTTTGTTTTTTTCCTACATTTTATGTAAAGCTTACAGATAAATTAACTATTCAGGCCTTTTAATTTTAGTACATCCTCATATTTTGTGTTTAAAATTCCACTGCACCGTATGTCCACAAACCTAAAGGCTTTCTTCTTGATAAAATCCATTTTTAATATACACGTTTTACAATTCTTCAAAGCTCTTTGTAGGTTTAAAAAAAAAAAGGAGACTGGATTTTTTTTTTTTTTTTCCCTTGTTCAACACCATTAATCTTGGTGACAGGGATTAACATCCGCCAGATTCACTGATTTATTTAGAGTGAAAATGTCTCCATTTCCTGTTAAAGAGAAAAATAGGTCGGCACTCAGATGTGGTGCTTCATCTGTAAACACACAATTGAGCATTCTATGTGGAGAAAACAGAGTATACAAATGATCAGCTTGCACAAATTTCTCTGTGGGATACCCGAGCGTCCCTCTGAAAGCTGTCATTTATTTTCATTGCTTTGCTGCAGTAATGGACTTCGCTTGAACAACATCTTTGTATTTAACCTTGAGAATGAAGCATCTGAGTGCATGTTTGCATTTATGTGCATAGAGACACACACTTTACTATCATAATGATCATCTTGTGTTCTGTTGTTTTCCTTCTAAAACCACATTTTGTTTAGTGTTTTCTAATTTCAGAAGAGCGGCAATAAAATCCCGTCCAGCATTTTAATTTAGCAAAGTAAGTGATGCTCGATTGGCCAGCAATAGTAAATGAACAAGTTACTGTCCTGATGTTAAAAAGGACAGACAACTTGATTTTTATTTTTATACTACAGCAAAAGCTATTTTTCATCCAGCATCCATCCATCCATCCATTTTCTGTACCCGTTTTTTTTTTTAGGACTATATTATTTTACAAGGGTTGTTAAATATGTTTATCAAGTAACTTTTCTTATATTTGGTTGAATGAAAATGTATATATTAACAAAAAAAATAAACCATAATGGTGTTGTATATCTGCATCGACTGCCCTGATTTCTAAAGATCAACATCAGCCATAAAAAAACTCTTATCTGCCAACCATTTTTATCATCTTTAAAAAAAATGCATATTTACAGTCTTTGTACAATGATTCAAAGTAAAGTGAAGTCACAACCAAAACTCAATCAGAAAAACAAAGTGAAACACTCTCAAACACTTTGAAATAAAATCATAATACATAGGAAATAAATAGAAATTTAAATAAATTAGACCAGAAACCAATATGGAACCTCACACTGTCTACTTGGACATATTCTGGCCCTTGAGCAGATTTTGTCGATGACCTCTGGTGAACAGTGAAGTTACTGTAAATGACTTTGTTTCTGTTATGAACACATGTCCACACCTGTAACTGTTATAAAAGCTTCCATCCTGAGAGTCTCCTGCTGGCCTTTTAACCAGTCGTATATCCTGCACTGCTCACCGCCGCCCGCCGCTCCACCTCTCTGTTAAAAAGCGAACCAGACGGAGGAAGAGCGGGCCAGTTGTCATGGTCAGCCTGGCTGCGAGTTACAAAGGCCAGCTGTAGCTGCGTGAGCTGTTCCCTCTCATTTCCACTTCATTTATCTGCTCCCGCTCTGCCATCCATCTCTTCGCCCGTCTTTTTCTTCCATCTTTCTCTACCTCTGCCAGTGGACCAACATGCCAAGCTTCACTTTACTGTGGCCAGTCAGCTGTGGACGAGCAAATGTCTTTGTTTTTTGTCTCAGTTCTTCACAAACTCCGGCACTTTAGGTGTGCTTCTGTCTCTGCTTTTTTTTTTTTTTTTGGCCCATATTTTCTCTTGAAGCCCATCGATGCCCTGAATGATTTACTTTATTTTGTAATTTAGTTTGCTTTCAGAGCTTTTACTTTTAAAGAACTATATTAATCGGTGCATTTCTTTAGTTACAGAGTTGAAGTAAGTCAGGGGATGGGCAGCAGTTAGGGTTTTAAATATAAAAAATTAGAGTGGTGCAGGACATAAACAAACATAAAAGAAACTAAATCCTTTCCAGATTTGACCCACTGTAGAGCAGAGCCAGGCCAGAACAGAGCTTTCTCTCTGGTTCTTTTCTTCCCCTCCTTCCCTCCCTCCTCTTCTTGGTATGAATCTGCCGTATCTCATTCCCCAGCGCTAATTCCAATTTAATTGCCAGTAGCCTGAAGCCTCCTCAATAGGAGTAACAAATGGTTTGATTCTGTAGACTTCATCAGACTGCATTTTAAATGCGACACAGTAACCCGGTGCGAATGCCAATGAAGCCTGGCGAGTAGCTCCTCTGTTTACTAATTATCCTTTTTCTTACTCCGAGCCACACTGCACAAGTTGTCTGATTAAATCGGATTTGTGGGGATTGGAGGGTGGGGTAGGTGGGTGCTCCTGTGGAGGTGGTGGTGTTGGTTATAGTAGGGGCCAGCTGGACTGGATGACAAGCATGGTCCATCTTTGTAAATGATCCTTAAGTTCACAACAAGAAGGGGCCGGCGGTGCCACTGTAAATCATGATAAAGGGCTCTGCCGCTGTTTTTCACGTTGACATTAATTCCCAGCTTGCATCGTTGATGATCTTTACAGTCGGCGTGGCAGTGAGAAGGAAAACAAACGCACTCTGCTAAATAAATTCTTGCAATTTATATGCATTGTGGATAATGGTGGGTTAGATGTGTATTTAAAAGCTGAAAACCTAAAAAATAAATTTAAAAAAAGGCGTGTTGTAGGAAAACAGACACCATAGTTGTCAATGTTTAAGAGCTTTACTCTTTATTGTACTCTTGATAATACTTGTATGCAGATTTCAGACTCAGTCTTTGATTATTTGAATATGTAAATCTTAAAAAGATAAGAATAATAGGGTACAAATATATGTATCTACTGAAAAGCATCCCTAAATGTGTAAAAAAAAAAATGTATCTGGCACAATATTTTCATCAACATGTGTGTTGCTTTAAAAGATTTCTAGCAGGAGGACAAAATTTAGAGGTTCTAATTTTACCTGATCTATTACTTGGATCAAACAGCACATTTTAACTATAAAGCAGCTTGAATCACATGCCTTCTCAACATTGTTTTCTTGTCCCTCCTAACCTTCTGCTAAACCTAAGTGGACACCACAGTTTGACTATCAATGTGCAAATAGTCATAAAGAGCTTGATGTGCCTCGGTACAGTAGGGAGGGAGCGCAGAGCGGCTGGGATGCTGTGCAGATGAGGAAATTTGCGCCGCTATAAAGACCTCTCCCTGTCAACTAAATGGCCAGTTGAGCTGCCATATGGTTGTGCTGACATTATCTCTGGGTAATTAATATGGCATCTCGCCTGGCATCTGGTGGCATTAATCTAGGTGGGAGTCGTTCATCTTACAATGTCAGCGCCGCTGCAGGCCCGACGTGAATTATCACTGCCCGATGGAAGGAGGAGGCAGAGACAAGGGGGAAAAGAAATAACAAAAATAAATAAATCAAAACGCTGCAAGACGTTGAATTTTTGTTTAATGCCGATATTTTTTTTTTAACTTTCTTCTTTTTTTGCATAAAAAATGTGACAAGCTATCAGTTTTTAGGCTGACCCTATGTTACCAGTTAATTGTTCACATCATTGTAATTGTATTAGATTCTTGGGAAATTTTTGATTTTTTTTTTTTTTTTAAAGTTGCATTTGTGGAAACAAAACTTAATCTATAATAGTGGTTTTATAATTATTATAATTAATAATATTATTTTATTAATATGTCTGTTTCTTGTAAATTCTAAAACTATATCCTTTTTGTTTCTTATGAAACAAAAGGAAGTGATTTGTGTGTTGCAGTGATTTGTTTGAAGGAAGTAGGGGTGTGGCGGGTGCTGCAGCACCCCTTGATAGATGTCAGAGAACATGCATGTCCAAATATATATTTAGAGAATAATGAAAAACGTAAATAAAAACAGATTTCATTAGTGCTGCGTGTGTTTAAATTCCAGTAATTTCATGTTGAGTTTTGTTTAGTCCTGGTCAATAAAGCAGCACTGTTATCGTATACATGTGTACAACATTTTACAATTACTTAAAATCTATTAACAAAAAAAAAGTGGGAAGATTGGTTAGTGCATAATTGCATATTTATATATATTGTCTGTCTAAAATATGCAGTATAGTTTTTAAAGTCGCTCTTTGCAAAGTATGTAGTCAAAATTAAGGTGTTTTCCTGAACTGTATCAAAGGGTGCAGTTTGAAAGAGTTCACTCCAGTAGTTTTCCAGATATACCAATGCAATTCTTAAATGTGGGTACACATGCAACGTCAACAAAACACTGGCTTGAGTCACATGATTGACCGACATTAGGCTGGCCATAGTCTGTGTAGGTAAACAAATATGACTGGCAAGTTTAACGTTTGACCTATTTGTAATCAGTTTGTCTCTTTTCGTGGGTAAACAATGTTTGATTGGTATTCAGTCACAAATTTTGCTTACATATTTTTTATTTAGGCACATATTAATCCTTAGTATGAGGAAAAATATTGTGCTGATTATGTTTCTTATTTTTGTCCAGTTATCGTGACTTTGCAATGAGTACCTTTAAGGTCTACATTCAGATAAGACGACGTGCACTGCCAGTTTGCATTCCACAGGATATATTTGGTATTACTGTGTTTTTTATGTGGGTGTTTGGGGTCAAACATGCTCACAGCACCCCTAACTGAAACATGTTCCCATGGTTGTAGTTTCAGCTGCATTTATCAACAACTAATATATGATTTCAACTAAGAAAGTGGTTGTTTTTCATGTACAAAGGGAAATCTTAGTTAATTCCTTTTTTAGATAACAGTGAATTCCTGCCTGACTGGAAGTTAACATTATATACTTTTGTTGCCTCATCCAGTAGTTTTCCCAAGATGCAGATCGCTCTCTCTCTCTCTCTCCCTCTCATTACCTAAACCTCATTTTCATTCCTCCCTCCTCCACTTTGATCAATAAATAGTTTTGTAGAGGTGTTTTTAAATGAATTAGCAGCAGCACAAACATTCTCTTATTTTCTCTCTCATACCGTGTCTACAAAGACACACACACAGTGTAACCCATAAATACTCAGACCTCTGTGTTTATGTTTCTAATGTTGTGCATGTGTGTTTCGAAGTACGTAAGAGGAGCTAGACTTAAAGAAGAGGATGTTAGAGAAGTGCTGTGCACGGCTGGATAACAGAATACTTGGAATGAAAGACCATGCATGGTGAAAATTACATTCACCTTCGAGTAATTGATACAATTCTTAAAAAACTGTATGTGGCAAAGCCTATTCTCCTGAAAAATGATCTGTCAGGGATGTTACTTTGCGATACAAACGGCCGTATGTTCTTAATAAGAAAATAAATGGTGTTGTCTAGAAACTTACACATTAATAAGTGTGTTCAGTAGCATCGGGTTAAATTAACAGCTCCAAGAATGAAAATTTATGTAAATTACATGTAGAAAAGACTTCATGGCCTGAAAAAGTCTTTAAAGTTTGTCCTAACTTGATCGCTACTTTAAACCAATGGTATTTTATTGCCAAACTGTTACCAGTGAAAGGCTGCATGTGACAAATAGAAAATAAATTTTCTAAGCTTGTGCGGAATGATGTAATTCAGATGCAATACATGTTATGAGAGCCTCTTTAACAGAAAACTTTTTTTCGGCATCCAGATTAGCATTCTCCATGCCTCTTTTGAGAACATGTAGCAGCATTACAACTCAGGAAATTTAAAGAGTTTAAAATTTTAATGCCTGGAGGAATTTTTAAGCATTTGGTTTGCAAAACTCTTCTTTTGTTGTTCTTGTAGTGTTGAGAAGAAACTTTCTACCTAGATTATCTGCTAAAGTAACCATTATCACACTGACAAAACATGTCTGAACCTTTTTTTAGGGTTTAGAGAGATTTTAAAATAGAAAATAAGTTCTGACAGTCACATCCTTATCTTGTTTGAAAGTTGTAAGAAAAAGAAAAGTTTTATTCCCCATTTAAACATTACCTTTATCCAGGAACTGTGTTCGATAGTAGGTTTTTGTTGGCCAAAGCTGTTTGTGAGTGCGTGTGTACAAGAAAAACACCTTTTAGAAAAACTCCTTCATGGTGGCTGGACCATTAGCTTTCCAAGTGTTAATACAGGTAAGCAACCGTTGCCCATAAGGAGGTCTTTCTGGCTCCAAACATGCCATGGCAGCCATAACCTAAGGGTTTCTTAGACACCTTTTCGTATTTATGTGAGAGGAAATTACCGAAGACGTTTATTTGCTTATTTAAGACAAGATGCATGTCTGTGGCGACGCCCCACGGAGGTGGCGGTGAAAAAGCGACCTTTTCAAAGAGGATGTGACCTGATGTGTGATGATGCCTGATTGCCGATTTAGAGTAACAACAAACACTTGAGGAAGCCAGAGGAGAGCAGGAACTTCACCTCTCCTTGTTTTTTGCACCTTGCTCTGCCGACATAAGGAGGATTATTGTGACTGGTGCGCCCGCTAACTGGCAGTTTTATGGAGGCAGGGAGCAGAGCTGAACCACAGGTAGAGTGAAGGTTGTTGTGACTGACTGTAAGGACACTGATTCACACGCTGGTGTGAAGCAAGGACAGTTGTCAAAACAGACAGTAAAAAAATGATTACTGACATGTGTGTTCATGAAAAAGTTTAACAATCTAAACTTGTACAGATTAGCTGTTCTGGTCTTAAATCTTAAGTAAAATGTGTGCCAAGAGTGATTTTTCCATCTGTAAGGAAACCAAGCCACACAGCAGCTGAGTCTCACTAACATTTACAAAAGCTGAATAAGTCCACAGTAATTATTTTCCAATAACTTTGGTGGATCTAAATAATTTTAAAAGACAAGTCAAAAAGGGTGTGTCACAGTGGGGGGAGGAGAAAGTGACTCAAAGAAACGGCCCATCAGTGAATTATGATTATCAGAACTAGGTCTTAAACTGATCTCAAAATCCATTTATTGTCTTTACCTGCTTTTTCCTTTCCGGATCGCGTCTATCTCCAGCAGTCACTGTGCGAGAGGCGGGGGACACCCTGGACAGGACTATGTGTTCATCACAGGGGGACACATAGAGACAAACAACCATTCTCACTCACACGTAGGGACAATTTTCGAGTTACAAATTAACCAAACATGCATGTTTTGGGGAGAAAACCAGGTTACCCAGAGGAAACCCATGTGTGCAGAGGGAGAACATGTAAACTCCACCCAGAAAGGCCCCAGTCAGAAAATATAATTCACTGCTTTCCACCTCTGCCTGCTGAGCCAACTCAGGCTTGTTCAGATGATGAATTTTTTATTACGCAGGCCATACAAATAATTAAACAGTTAAATGGACAGTAGCCTGTGAATCGGGCCTCTCAGTCAGGCAGAAGAACAACTATTTTTTAGGTTATCACATCAAGACTGAAAAAATGTTGTCACAGATGGTAACTTTAGGGAATAAAAGGGCTATGATGTTGCCCCTTTATTGTCAATAAAAGACTTAAATGAATTTTCTTCACGTTTCCATCAAAAACATACTACAGTTTGTGTGCTGTCGCATTTAAATTACTCCCATTCCTCAGTTAACTTGAGGAATCTATCAGAACAGTTTTTGCTTCAAGCAGGGATGGCTTTATTTTGATTGTACTCCTTGTTATTCTTTTTTTTTCCCTAACAAAAAGTACATTTCTGAGATGACTTGAAAATAGGCAGTTCATCATTTCTTTTGGAAAAAAAAAAATCATGTCAAGGTCTATTTACTAGCTTTTGGAGTGACTGAACCCTCAAGTTAAACAAAATAGTTTTTCTTGTTTTCTTCTATGACAGTTTTCAGGTGAGGTATGAACACTTCGGCTCAAGATGAATCACGTTTAGATGAGCTGAAGATTTAAAGTTGTAGTTTATGAGCAACACTTGAAAGTAGCAGCGCAGAAATCCTGCTGTGGCAACTTTAGGATTGCGCTTCTGTTGTTACGCCTGAAACGGAGCTCAGAGTAAGACCCCAACAATTAATGTAGGCGTGTAAGGATACAGAAGCCTACATTTAGTCGCTATTCTGCCCTCTGTATGGATAAACTATACCCTGGCATAGATTGCTATTGACAAGAGCAAGCAGTAACAGAGGTTGAGGTCTGTTGGTAATGGCCTGTGATTGAACACCTTGTGCTGAGGTCCCGCTGCTCTCTGCCTCATTAAATCTGGCAGGTCCTCTGTTCAGCACGCTGCATTGCAGGACACCGTCAGGACACATTACACTGTCTCTACTACAACAGTCCCAGTAACACGTGCGTTCAAGATGGATTTCAGAGGCTTTAATGTTTTTTTAATGTTATTACAGTTAATTATCAATGCTGATTTTGCTGTGACACTTTTAATAGGAGCATAAGCTGTTAGCAGCCTCAACTTTAGATCTCTAAGAAGGTCTTCAAGCTTCCTGATCCATTTTTCTTTTACCTAAATCACCAAATTTAGTCAGCCTTATTTTGATCAGGGCCACTATTAATCTTGGTGTGAACCACTAAAACCAAAAGCCATAACAAAATTTTAGGAGTTTTATTATGCAGTTGTTTTTATATAGGCTTTTTGAAAAATATTGGCAATCTGGGAGTTAGGGAATCACCTTCAGTTATAGGTCCACTTTGGTCCTTTCCTCTATAGTACATACTGAGAACTTCATGTTCTTCATGTTCAGAATTGAAACTAGCAGTTGAAATAATGCTGACTTGCATGTCAGTGTTTTACACATAGAATTCCTGAGCTCTGCCAGCGCTCGGAGCATTTGTTGGGCATGACTATCAGCTACTATTACATCAACATTGGTAGAATTGACTGAGTTTTAGCCATTTTTTTCTGTCTTCTATCCATTGATTAGTTTCTGAGAGTTTTAATGAAATCTATTCACTGATTCACAACATATTTTGCTATCAGACAAATTATGCATATTATGCATCCCCCTTGATGGCACCCCCTGAGTTAACAACACTGCAACACTGACAACACATCAAAACATAAGGAATAACTTTCTAAACATGGCTAATGATTTCCCTAAAAGGGAGAGGGAGGGGGTTAAATTACTCATGACTATTTTTCTCAATAATTAGCCTCTTTCGCACATGGCTGAAATATAACGGTGACAAGGTCAGGAGAATGGTAATATAAAAGCAACAGCATTGTTGCTGTATTATCCATTGCATACTCAATACACAAAGAAGCTGTGTGTAAAGTCAGATATAGTGTCATCTCCACACACAGATTTGATAAATACATAATTTTTTAAATGAGTATTCAGGGTAGCACTTTTAAAGATAATTAAAATGTAGTTTTCATATAGATGATAGGTGGAAATGAAGCAGAAAAGGTAGGTTTTGCATAATATACATGTTAAAGTGTGGGTAGGCCCTAAGATTAGACATGATGGTGCATCGTTACCCTGCTGCACATTGAACTCATGGAAAATGCTTACGTCAGTGACTAGCCTTTAGCCTCAGGCCGTTTCTCTGGTCCTTGCCCATCCGGCCACTGTCACCTCCCTTCAGGGAGTAGTCCTCTCTATTACCTGCCTCTGTCCATCCCCCACTTAAATAACAGCAGCCCTCCCAGTTCAGAACCATTAAGAAACTGCCTGCCTCTATAAATAGATGGCATGAAAGGTAGAAAGAGGCTGGTTAGGGGAGATAAATTATTCCAAAACAGCCAAACAGGACTGAGACTAAGAACCCTACCACACCGGCCCCTCCAGCTCCTCCTTTCAGGTGTCACTTTCGGCTGACTCAATTTTACACTGTAATGGACCTCCTGGTTCAACTACTTTTCTCCAACCTTTTCTTCCTTTTTTATCTCTCCTCCACTCTCTTTATCTATCAGCTGCTGACAAAACCTTAACTCACTTTCCTGAAACACACAATTATTCCCCGTACCGACTGTATACTTTGTACCACTTAATTTTGTCTCGGAGTAATTGAAGTTAGCACTTTGCCACAAACTGGTGTTTGCAGACAAGAAGTTCGAATGATAGCAAGTAACAAACAGATTTACTTCACTCGAATTATGAGTAAAACATCTAAAATATTACTCATAGTTTAAATAAACTATTCAAAAACCTTAGTTTTGTAAAATCTTGTTTATGGTACCAGGAAAAGAAATCATTGTAAATTTTTGTTGCATCAGTTCTTTTTGCTTTGTTACCTTGGTAAGTTAGTTTCTTGTTTTGTAAGTAAATCCATACTTTTTTGTTATTTAAAGGGTCTATTTTCATGCATTTTTTTTTCACCACAAAAGTTCAGCTAATCAAGTATATTAGAGCTCATTTGGCTGTTTTATGCTATTCAAAGAAACAAGGTGACAAAAAATGTGTCAGCCTACAACTGTATGCTGGATTGGGTTTCTCCATTCTTTCTAATGAGTCACATAACTGCAAACAAGTTAAAGGAGATGCACCATAGTACAAAAAGATACTGAAAAATAATATATAATTGACCTGTTATTAATCTGACAGTGTTGTGAATAAAATAGGATTTTATCATAAAAAGGTCAAATGTAGTGACCAATGGTGTTTTGGGTTACCACAGACGGTAGAGGTAATAAAATCATAGATTGTGTATCAGACTCCTTATTAGTTTGTATTTTAAATGGCTAAATTTGTATGTGAGTTTGTGCCTTTATATTCCTTGCATGCCATGTTTTACAACAGTAAACGAAATGCATACAATTTTCTTGCTGGCAGTGTTGCAGGCATTGGACAAACACTCGAGTCTTTGATTAAATGCATTTCCCACAGTGCTTTGGAGAATATTAGTAGCTGGCAATGATTTGGAAGTGATATAAGTATTATCCTCAAACCTGTCCAAAAACAAACTAACAATTGGATATACATTTAAAATTATTTTAAAAAATGTACAGCAAAGAATGTGCTGTGTACTGTGAGTTGCATAATGACATTTACAATGGGTCACAATAAGAGGTGAACACTAACACCTCAGGAACAAAAGTATTATATCTTTTGTTCTGATGTTCTAACACATGATATATAAGAACTCTTTAAAATTTAAAAAAGTATCAATTTGAAAATTTTGGCTTTCTGTTATTTAGATTGAACCATATTTAAATATTGATATTTTTGTTTGGTTTTTTCTTGTATTTCTTGCCATTTTTGTCTCACTCTTTGTTTTACTCCTTTTACTAGACTGTATTTCTTTAATAAAAGCAGACTTATTTAAAGTTATTACGCACTTGCAGACACATTGTACACCATTCAACTCAGTGTGTCGCGCCACAGTTACTGCCCCGACTTCAAAGTGGTCTTTTTTTTTTTTGGACTGGTGCTTCCTCTTATTGTTTCCTCGTTTTGTTGTTTTTGTGTATGAGGGTGTGTTTGTATCTGGGTTTCATATTTCCACCCTGCTCAATCCCAAAGGTCAGAGGTGGGTTGACCTTTACATTCCAGAAGCCTTTTCTCTTCTAATTCCCCATATTTGGACAAAGTCTTTGTGAGCCCACCCCACCTCCTACTACAAGCATTTCTTTCACGCTTTCTGTCATCTACGCTGCCTCGCAAACAACAAGAACAAAATGGTGCTTTAAGTCCTAAATCTGAACCAGTAATGATTTTGTCTGAAGTGGCCGGGAGGAAATGGTCATCTTTTTATGTTTGTCCACTGACAGCCAGTCATAAGACAAATGATAAACTAACAAAGAAAGACTGAGGGGGAAAAAGAGAATAGGAGACAGAATTTTTTAGAAAAAAGTCCCTTTAGCATCAAGAGACCTAAGAAGATTCCAGAAGCAGTCAATCTTGCTCAATGCAGCCTTTTTTTCTACTTTAAAGAGCGTGAAGGCACAGGTGAGGAAAAACAGCTCAAGAAAATAATTTGCCTGGGGTGCTTGTACCAAATTATTTTCACTCATTACTGTAACAATGAAGATTTGTTTGTTTTTACTGTTGTTCTTAAAAAGAAATTCTCAAAAAAAATGAAGTAAAAACTAACATAAACATTGAAACATAATAAACATTTTTATTGTTACTGTGTATTATGTGAATAGATGGGTTTTTTTAAGATTTTTTTTTTTTTGCTTTTGAATTTTGTCAAAGTAATGAGGCTGTACATTTTGAATAATCTTATTCCTGCCATATCTTTAGGGAGTAGGAACTTTACAACTTGACCCAGTGATGTCTTGTGATTACAGTCTAATAATCATCCAGCAAATTTAAAAATCTTATTACGAGCAGAGCAAACCACTCATTGAATGAAAGGGTGGAGCAAGAACTTAATGGCAACATCAAGGTAGAATAAATATGCTCCTCAAATCTATCATAAGTCTTATAGAGAGGAAAATCTCATGTCCATAAGGAAAAATACTCCTAGATGTTAAAAGAACGAAGACTCATTCTATTGCTAAAGCCAGGATTTATTTTTGTGAGTTCTGGTTCACTTATTTTCCAGCCCATAGATGACAAACTTGAAAAAACTGGAGTGACATCTTTGGTTTGGCTTCTAAACAATGGTCCTGCATCATACTGTGAAATTCAAAGATGTTTTGGTAACATGATCAAACCTCAGACTGTACTCAAGTTTGTCACGCTGTGCGGTCTGTACTTTGTCTACAGTGACTGAAGTCACTGAGTCATTTGGAACATTTTTCATTAAACTCAGATTTAAAATTTTCCTGCAGCTTGTGTCAGAGAATCACATGATCTACTCTTCATGTTGTTCCTCAAGCTTCCTTTGTTAGTTTATTGTGATGCTGTGTGGTTCCTGATTAAAGCTGGAATGTTTCCCTTTTAAAATCATCAAAATAGATGTTTCATGCTTGGTAATAGTCTGTACAAATCATCAGGGAGGACATTCTATTAACTCTAAGAAAAAAAAATGACCCAGAATGGTACATTGCTACTACCAATAAAATGGTTTAGATAGGTTCTCAGATTGCTTCTGCAGGGGCCCTGGTGGAGCTCTGAGAAGACGATGAAACTTGACTATCTAGAGGAAGCGTAAGTAGTAACAAGGTTTCGGGCATGGTCTTGGGTTCCCACCTTCCTGCCCTCCCATCACCTGGGGAACTTGTCTCCTGGTCCCCTGCCTGAGAACGAACTGTCTGAATCAAAGTGGGCCCGGCTACCCAACTAAAATGCCTCTGAGTGTCCCTGACTGACTGTCTCCATCTTAAAGTGCAAATTCTGAGGCATGGTGCTCGATGGACTTTGATGACGAGCTGCAGTTGAAGGTTTGATGTGAGATGTAGTGTGCAGGTTACTCAGTCCAGGCTCAAGCCTTAGAGCTTGTTCTCTAGTGTGGTGTGATGGTCTCACCTTTGCTTGATAATAATATCTAGATGACAAGCTGTGTGTGCTAACAATATGCTAAATGCAAGAAGCTGCACACAATACACAAAAAACTACTGTTCACCATGGCAGAATAAAACCTTGATTACGTCACTGTATGGGGTTAAAGGCACGTCTACGTAGAAATGAAGTTGTTTTAGTACAGAACATAAAGGCATATTCATATGCATAATTTTATTTTATTTTTTTATTTTCTCTCCCTACAAAACTGTTTTTTTCTTCATTTCCATGTTGTCCCCTTCCAACAAACTGAATCACCTGCTTCTCCAAAACTCTTTGTCCTGTCATTATCCTCTAATATCATCTCCCTCAATCATCTGAGTTTTGTAGTGTGTAGATTGGCCGAGAGTGATTGATCTGGTGTGGACTCTGTCTTAGACCCTCCCCCTCCTCCTCCTCCTCCTCCAGTGGTTATGAACATGAGGCGGGCTGCTCTTCATAGATTTTTAAATTAGTGTCAGCTTTGCCCCAAAGATGTGTTATTGACTGATGAAATAGAAACTGAGCTCCAAACACTCAGTCCTTCCCCAGAGTTTTCCCCAGCTGGGTAATTGAAAAAGTGTGAAGGGAGTGTGTTCAAGGCAGAGTGCAACCGCACACGTGTGTATGTGTGTTTGTGATTTTAGCTGTTTGTGTATGCTTGCAATTGTGTGCTCTTTATCTCTGCTGGAGAAAAATCCACTGTGCTCGCCAGAGTCGAGGCTCGATTGAAGTATTGCATAGGAGATCTTTATCTTTCTACACACCCACCCTGAAACATGAGAATTGTGTACAACTTTAATCCAATAAATACAGGATGTAAGCCTGCAGAGGAACAGTTCATAAATGTAAAGTGTTTGAACATCACTGGGTTGTTGTTGGCTTAATCAGTGAGCGTGTACAACCTTATGTGATTTGTTTATCACTGTGGCTTTGTGACAAAGAGTTCCTAAAAGATGTACCAACCTTGGATGGTTGTAATTTTTTTTCCTTCAAATCACCTCAAATATAAAAAGTTGTAATTCTAGGCACCTTTCGTTTCAATAACAGCTCCAGTTTTTGCAATAATTATTGAGATGTGAAGATATATTGGCAGAAAGATAAGCAAGTGCCCAAATTAAGGGTATATTATGAAATATTGTCACTCATCTTTTTTCTGTATTTAACCTTTGGCATGTTTCGTTTCTTTGCAGGGTCAGACATGGCCATCTTTTGCCTTCTCTGTGGGAAACGTTTCCAAACCCAGACAGCACTGCAGCAGCACATGGAAGTACACGCTGGCGTCCGCAGCTACATTTGCAGCGAATGCAACCGAACTTTCCCCAGCCATACTGCACTCAAACGTCACCTCCGCTCGCACACAGGTCAGTGGAAGCGCCTGTTATCCGTCTTCACTTTGACTCCTTCTCAGTGTTTGAACAGTTAAATCATTTTAAGTCACATTTGTGTCTGTGGTTTGTAAACTAAGTACAGCAGAGAGGTTTTTTCTCCTCAGCCACATTCTGAAGTTTGATTCTTTGCCTCTACAGTGAAAATAAAATGTTGGGCCATTTTTTTATTATTTTTTCTGGATTACTCTGATCTTGTTACACAAAATATCTTTAGAGCAAAGACACTCAGAGACCTACACAAACCAAACCATCACAACTACTTTATTATGACATGATAAATCATCACTGCTATAATTCAGTCCTTTTTAAATGGAAGATGATCTTTGTGTAAAACTCTGACATGAAAGGTGGTGGGGATATGCAATACTTTAAGGAATTTAATATGAGTCACTACCATGCATCCATTTCTGTCACTATCCAGAACCTAAGCTGACTGAAACACCGAGAGCCTTGACTTTGAGCCTTCAATTCCACTGAGGTTTTTTTCAATTACCTTTGGCCTACAGTGGTATTTATCCAACTAGATTGGAAATATTGGCTGTAGAGATGTCTGCCTTTTCTCCATTATAATGGAACCACTGAACTCAAGTTGTTCACAGTTCTGTAATAATAACAAATTTTAAAAACCTAAACAGGCATATCTCTGTCCAAAAATTATTACAGTGATTCTTTTTATACTTGATTTATTTTTCTCATAAATCACTGCATAGATATGACACAAAACATAGTGTCCTTCCTAACTGAGGTAAATAGTAGTTGGCAGTACTGAACTAATGTTAAATTCTACAAAAAACTGAATAAACAGTGGATACTGTAATAACTCAGTGAGATTTATAATAGTAAAATAATTTAACAAGTTTTCACGTTCTCCAGTAAACTGTTGGTATGTGAGAAGAAAAAGCTACAGTAAATACTGGATTCACAAGTTTTAATGGAGTTGATGGCCAATTATTTGCAATTCAAATAATGTAAATTTCATCTAGCTAGATTTTAAATCTTTCTCTTTGTCTGACATTCCCAAATTGTGGTGAGATATTTTCAAAATTAATGCAACAACTTAGCCAAGGAGGATCTTGGTTTTTTTCCCCATTCTGTCACAATAACAAGCTTTTTGAATAGATGGGCACTGCCATCAGAGCACTGATGGGTGCCACGATTGGACTTCTGGGTGCAAGAGCTGTATTCTGATACCCGCACAGAAGCTCTCCTCTGACAGAAACCATGTCCATCCATCTGTCTATCTTCTACCACCTATCCTGGTAGGGTTGCAGAGCCAACATGTCCAAAAGGGAAACCTAGACATCCTTATTCCCTGCAACACTCTCCAGCTCCTCCTGGGGAAACCAAATGCGTACCCAAGCCAGAGAGGATCTAATCCCTCTAGCAGTTCTGGGTCTGCTTCAGGGTCTCCTTCCATTGGAACTAGACTAGAAAACTTCCAAAGGGAGGCACCCTGGAAGCATCCTAATCAGACATCCAAATCTCCTCAGCTGACTCTTTTTGATGCGGAGGAACAGTGGCTCTAGTCCAAGCTCCGCCCAGATGATGGAACATCTCACTTATCATTTTATCTCTATGGCTGAGCCCAGCCATCCTATGACAGAAGCTCATTTTAGGTGCTTGAATCCAGGATCTTGTTTTTTCGGTCATGATTCAAACCAAATAACCAAAGCTAAGGGTTAAAACATAGACAGACCAGGATATTGAGAGCTTTACCTGTGGACTCAAGTCTTTCTTCATCATGACAGACTGAAGCAATGCCTTTATTACTGCGGACAAGGCCAAAACTCCATATCTATACATGTAGGTGGTAGTTGAGGTGGGTACAAAGTAGGCCGATGAAGTTATAATTTGGACAACAAAATAATATGCACAAACTTGAATCCATTTTTGCATGCTGTGTGCATGAAAGTAATTCTTGTTTTTTTTTTAAATTGGCTGCTCAAAAAGCGGCTGCTCGGCTCACTGATCGCTTGGTCACAAACATTCAAAAATCAGCAAGACTGCAACAGAAAAAAGCACCCATTTTCTCACCATTTTCCAGCAATTTTGAGTCACCACGTAGTTTCATTTGTCACACCCCAGTGAGATACCTTTAGTGTCTAAATGTGGCCCAGAGGCTAAATGTTTAGACCAGATCTCCCTGCAGACAAACATCCATACCTTGTAATCTCCTCAAAACCATTTTACCCTTCCCACCTGTTTGTGTTGGAATAATAGCATATCTGCCCATTTAAAATTGAGTTGGTTATAGCTTTTTGTGTGAGGAAGACAAGAATTGCCATGTACAAATACAGCCAACTGTATGATTCAACCTAAAAAGGCATGTTTTATTTTAGAAAATTTAGCTCCGCTGAATAAACAGCATGAATTCAGGTCACTGCAAAACGTATTCTGCGGCAGCCAGAAGAAGATTATTTACAGTGACTATTTTGTTTTGATTTTTTTCCCCTTTCATTCCACTATAATTCTCTCAGTGCTGGCTCTCAAGGACAAGGCCAGGATTCTAATACATTTTTTTTCCGAGGGAGCAAAGGTAGCCTGACAGATGCAGCCATTCAGAGTGGAAGAAAAAAACGTAGCCATGACAGAATATGAACACATGGAAATGAATCCCATTTCACCAGCGAGGAAAGGGCCCTTTTTTTTCCCTTCCCTCTTTTTCTCAGTCTCTCTCACCCAACCGCCTGTCTGCGACCTTAAATAACAGTCTCACTGTCAGAGCCGATTTAGCTCACCAGCTCATGGATAAATATTTGAAACGAAAGGCAGTGAGATGAGAGCAGTCGGCCCTATTTACAAGTCAGGCGAATACGCCATTAGTGTGTGATGGTGGTTGGAGCTGTGGGGCTTTGGGGTTGGGGGAGGGTGGGAAGGATGTGGCTGCTCGAGCCGTCTGTACAGTAGCACACATCTGTTCTCCTCACCAGACAGTGAGGGGGACACATGCAGCGTCTCTGATCCACCTGCCCACCCTGGCAACGCAAATGTCACCTCAGCTCGTCGCCGGAGCTGCAGATGAGACTTTGCAGCCACTTTGAAGCTCATCCCACCACGGGCACGTGTTAAATCACAATGAGCCAGCCGTGAAAGCAGCCGTTTAAATATGATGCCGAGCCTTTTGTCAGGGGATTATAAAGTCAGCAACTCACACAGTCGTCATGGGGGCCAGAAATAGTAGGTCCTAATTTACTCTCAAAAAAAAAAAACTGTAGCGGCATACTGCTCTTCTACATTTACATCTTGTTGTTAACATTAGTCATATGTGATCGTGTAACAAAGCAAAAATAGTATTAAAGACCAGATGGTGGTAGACAGCTTATCCGCTGTGCAGAAACAGCCCTGTGACCAACCTGTTAGTTTCGCATTTACATTGCCATCTCTCAGATTTTAACAATGGATTGGATCACTACTATATTTATCATCCACCCCAAAAGATAAAAAGGTGATAATGTTTTTGCCCGTGTATTCATGTGTTTATTTGTACTTATTGTTGGCAAAATATCTCATGAACCACTGGATGGATTTTTATGAAACTTTAGGAAAATAGTAATTGAATGTACATCTTTATCCTGTACCTTTGTTAGCATTGTCATGTTTTAGCTTAGTTATCTTGTCATGTTCTGTAACTCTGTCTGTAATTTTTTGTAAAGCACTTTGAGTCGCCTCATGCTGAAAAGTGCTATATAAATAAATGTACCTACCTACCTACCTTTAACTGATTAGCTTTTAGACTCCAAGTGCTAACGGATTATGTGAGATATCCTAACATCTCATGAGATATGCATAATGTTATTTTCAAGGTTTGACCGAAAAGCCTATATAACATAATATTTTAGTTTAATACAATATTATGTATTCTTTCAGGAAATGCTAAGCTTTTTGTTTAGAAAATGTGAACAAATGTTCTCATTTTTTTTGTGGGTTAAGCAAAAAGACAAAAGAGGACTTGCAGCTATAAGACAAAGTGGTATTGAAGCTTTTCACTGAGTGATACTGGAAGCAGATTAATTTATGGAATCATTTCTTTTCTCAAACTAACCTTGCTGTTGTTATGTAGACATTTAACATGTCAAATATATAGGATTATGATTAGTTTAAGACCCAAAAGTTGAAGCTTAGACTTTGTACCTGACTATGAAACTGTCTGTTCTGAATTCGGACCTGATTTAGAGCTCGACAGGAAACATAAAAGAGCAAATACATTTGGTTGCTATTTTTTTTCCACATCTGTTATGTTTTTAGAGTGACTCATCACAACGATTTATAAAATCAGAGGCACAAGATCTAGGTCAAGTACAGCTTTTTGTTAAAAATGTACCACTCATAATTTTGAAAGCATTTCCTACAAATGCATCTTTTTATTTTGGAGAAAATAAAAATGTATCACTGCCACAATTGAATTGCATTGACAGCACAGATGACTTGAGGTAATCAGTGGGAAGAGAAGAAAAAAATGCAAAGGCAATACTTAGCAGCTGTTTTGCATGTTGTTTTGTTGTTTTCTGCTACTGAATGCTAATGCAGAGCAATAATGTTTTTGTCCGTGTGTGTGTGTGTGTGTGTGTGTGTGTGTGTGTGTGTGTTTATTTGTCCATTAGCACAATTTCTTGTGAATCACCAAACAGATTTCAATGACTTAACAAATGTAATCAATGGGTTGGCATCTACAAATGATTAACCTTTGGAGTCAGCTTGATTTAAAATGGCTGCCACAGCTAATCAACCTCAGAAAACACAGATATATATAACTCAGTTAATTTTACAGATATTGAGCTAAAATTTGGTTTGGTAGTAGCTGAGACTCATCCCTAACTTAGAAACCAATGGATGGATTACATCAAAACTTTCAGGAAATAATCCTTGCATATTGCTTTACAAATGTTTATTTTTGTAGCCAAACCAATTCAAGATGGCCACCACTTCAAACTGGCCTTATAAAACACAAGTCCGGCTATGATTCAGTCAGTTTGACAGATATTGAGCTAAAATCTGGTGCTGTGGTAGCTCAGAGTCCTCCCCAACACATACTCTGAGTGTGACAACCTCACAATGTTGCATGAGATTACGAATACTGTTAAATTCAAAGTTTAACCAAAATGGCTACAACTCCCAAAATATGAGATGGTCTTAGTTTAAAACTATGGCATTAAAGGTGGCAGGTGATATGCATTACTTCAAGGAATACTAGGCTTTTAATTGTAAGAACAGTGGTTGTGTTGTGGGATTTAGGTGCGCCATTAGTTTAATCATCCTCACTCAGTGCTCCACCAGCTTCATATTCTGGGTTTTGTTGGTAGATTTTGTTCTCTTATGGAATTCAATCAGATCTTGAAGTATTGGAAGTAAAAGAAAAGAAATGAAAATAAAAAATGTATAGATACAGTATCACACAATCGTTTTTGTTGTTGTTGTCAGACTTAAGTATTAAAGTGAGCCATGCATAGTTGATGATGTTGGGATAAGCTGTCCTTGTTTCACCAAAGCATCACAGAACACAACAAATCCCCGGTTCCCGCAGGTATTGTTCCTGAGAAACAAAAGTCAGTTTGACAAGAATTCCCCTTAAAGATCTCAATCCCCAGTTTTCAGCCCTAATTTTAATGGACAGACTGTGGCAGCTCATCTTCTAGAGAAAGCTTTTTAGATACAGCTTGGTTATTAGTTGGATCAGCATTCTGTTGTATCAACTGACAACAGAAAGGAGCAAAAAGCACTTTTATGGACGCTCATTGCGACCACTTCATTTTACCTGTCTGCTGCCTTATCTTTTGAAAGCAGTCTTGCTGCGACTGAGTCTGACACTGGATCACCATTTAGGACGAGAAGAGAGAAAGGAAAAAAAAAACAGATTTAATGGTGTTTATTTCAGCATCCTAATCTTGCAATCTCTCCTTCTCTCCCTCACTCAGTTATTTCTTTCAATCCAGCTGAAGTTTCATCATTTCCTCTTGACGTGTCATTAGAAGATTATTGCCGTTTCAGTTTATATAGAGGTAAAGCATATTTACATTACAGTATAGGTTTAAGAGTGCGCAAATTCACAATGTTGGCTCGTAGAAGTGGTAGTCAGAGCAGCTGTGCTATTTCTCTTCCTAAGCGGTGCGCACACACACACAGAGAAGATATACACTCTCTTTACAGATCAGGCCTTCATTAATATTCTGTTGTTGTGCACTGTCTGTGTGTAAGTGTCTGAGTGTGGGTGTGTGTGTGTGTTTTTAACTCTGAGCCAATTTGCTGTCTGGTGTGGCAGGGTTGTTTTGTGTTCGCAGCTGTATTTGATAGCGCTTACAGCCAGACAGAGGAAGAAAGAAAGAGAGAGGGCCGAAGCCAGTTCTGGTCTTGGCAGCGATGTAGGCTGGTAATTTACAGCCTCTTATCATATATAATGAACACACCCCATGTGCCCATGGGCACCCTCGGCAGCCCTTTGGGGTGTCAAAAGAGGTGATTGGAGGAAGAGGGGGAGGGGGGAGGTCAGGAGACGCAGGTGGTGATGCTCGGGGGCACCCTTGGGTTCACTCAGCAGGCTGCGGTTCCACCTCACTGTGCTAGGTCCTCATCTGTGGTGATCCTGCCATGTGGTCACACCAGAGAGAAAGAGAAATGAAAACAGGAAAGTGAGGAAGGAGGGAGAGGGAAAAATTGAGTGGAGAGACGATACGGAGAAAACGGGAGGTAATAGTTACAGATTTGGAATGAATAGAGAGCAAAGCCGCATTACTTTATAACACCCATGAGAATATTCTGACAGAATGAGGTCTTGCAAGCCAAAACATTTGCAGAGAGATTATGGTGTTGCCCTCTGCCAAAGGTGAGAGACAGTAATGTTTGGCCACAGCCAGCTGAACTTAGGAAACCCAAAAATGCCTGTAACTCAGCCAAATTTAAAGATATTGAGCTAAAATTTGGCGTGTTCGTGGTTGAGAGTCATTTCCAACAAATACTCTGAGCACTACACATTGTACTGTAAATATATAGTAAAAACATAGTGCTAAAACCCCAGAGTAAACAGGCTGTTTTATTTATTTTTTTAGTTTAATTATTAATTAATTATGTAAAGTAAATGTATTTATAAACATCTTCTCTGCTGTTCTGTTCTTTGTAAAGCCTGACAAGCTGATGTTAGCTAATAATTAGCTGGGTTTTTAGCCTCCATGGTGATTCTGCAGTTGGCTGTATATATTTTACCTGGTTACATGCTAACTCTTGGAGCATGTTACGAATGTTTGTTTCAAAACAGCGTTACCTTGAAAAGAGAGACAGATGTTGGTTCTCTAGCAGAAAAGCCATGACTGACTGTGTTATCCACAAAGTTACAACCAACCAAGGTTGTCTTTTTTTTTTTTTTTCTTTAACGAACATAAAAGTTAAAGGGATTCCTCCTTTGGCTACACAACTCAATAACAGCTCTGAGCAACAAGTAGAAAGTGGGGGAGCAAAAAATTTTGTCTTCTGCCAAACCAGTTCTTATAGCTGTGTTTGAGTTTTCTTTTGAGGGAAAGACGCCTCTGTTAAAAAAAAGACAAGCACACAAAAGAAAACCCTCTTAAAATACTTCAAATTTCCTGCTTCAGATTGGATGAGAAATCCTCGGCACTGACTGTAGTTTGTTGTGATTGGTAGATCGATGTTTCTCTAGGGTGGGCATTAAATGGACTTGTCAATAGAGTGATTTGGCTAAGAAAAAAAAAAGTGAATCACCACAAATCATAGAACAATAGGTAGAATGAGCCTTATAGACAATCATATGATCTCTACGCTTTGGCAGATTGTCAACATATTCTAATTCGATCCATGCATCCATTCCTTTATTATCTGACTCTTGTTCCGGAGTCGATTCTTAGGAGCAGCAGTTTAAGCAGGAATGTTTACCCCTAACCTGGATGAGGTTTAACTTACAAAAAAGAGAAAAAATTAAACATATCATAGTTCATATGCAGTCTGAAATCCTACACACGGTACATTTTGTATTGAATTAAGAAATAGAGAAAACACTTTTCTTCTAATCTGACTTATTTTTTACACTAGTGCCAGATATTAGCACAGCAACAGAACATTAGGCATAAATAACCCTCCATAGGCCTCCTCTGTGCATTAGCATCCCATTCACTGGTCTGATAGGAGGCCCTAATTAAAGGCAGGTGAATCTGAACTCAATTATTATTCTTGCAGCATCGTGCAAGCCCACCACGCTCCGTGATGGATTGTGATCTCTGCTGTGGTTGAGACGCTAGAAAGAGCACAATGTCTTACAGCGGGAGCCACTGATAACTTCATGCAGACAAATAAAGACTGTCACTTTTATTGATTTTTACCCAGCCCCCACCGCCACCACCATATACACCCACATCTCCCGCTCTATCCCTGTCTTGGTTTTATTCCCCATCCCTTCATCCCCATCGCTTCCCTTTTAATGGGAATGCGTCCAACATCATCCCTAAGGCGTCTGAAAACATTTTCCTCCATAAAAGTATAACAAAGCCATAATGTGATCAGACTCAAACATTTTACATTCCACTGTTCATTCCTCCTTTTTTCCTCTCTCCTCCTAAATAAACCAACTACATGCATGCATACTGTATGCACTTGCATACAATTGTAAATAAAATATGTGGATAGAAGTGAAATTGTCTCTTAACAGCAGGGCGGTGGTAGAGGCACATAATGAGAAATGCAATTTATTCCCTGGCACGTTGCTGCTTGGACAGGCAGATAATGAAAGGCATAGGTCATTGATGGTGACTTAAACCTGCAGCAGTGCAGTGAAATACATTAATAAATATCCGCAACATTACTTGGATGGAGAGCATAACACGTAGAGGAGCAAATGACGCAAGGAGCGGCTCCGCATCAAACATGGGAATACAATTAGTCTTTGGACTGCTGTTGTGAGGCTCCCCGCAAATCATAATATCCCTGATCATTGACATCTGAATATCTATTACAGCTGCCCAGTAGGGACTTGTGCTGTGGCAGCATGAGGAGCTGAACTCAGTGCCCTTTATGATTTTTATTTTAGACGGCACACATACTGTACATCCACAACACATCAGGTATCTTAAATAAGTTATTATCGTTTTGGTCAACCATTGTAAATAATGTTATGCATAATCTTGTGCAATATTGTGAGCACTCAGTGAAGATGTTGAGAATGACTCTCAGCTACTATCACACCAGAAATTAGCTCATAATCAGATAAATATAGCCATTTTTGAGTTGGAAAAGGCTGATTAGCTGTGGTGGCCATCTTTAATTGTTAAGTCTTAGATGTACATCTAATGATTACTTTCGGAGTGCTTCATTAAAATCTGTTCAGTTTTCATGAGATATTTTGCTAACAGACAGAGTTGACACTAACAGTAAAAAACAAAGTTTTAAGCATAACTATTGCACGATGGGTAGTGCTCAAAATATGTGTTGGTGATGCTCGGTAACTACTACACAACGTTTAGGTAATTATCTGTAAGTATTCACCTCCTTGAATGCTTTGTGTGACCGTGCAGGAAGGCTCATATGAAACTCAAATTAAATCCCTACTAGTTTGTCTAGATTATTAAGAGACTCAAGTGGAGGTATAATGAGATTTTTTTTCAACAGTGGCTTTCTCTTTGCCACTCTCCTGTAAAGCTTAAACTGTTGAAGAACCTGGGCTACAGTTGTTGCAGCACAGCCTCTCCAACATCACCTGCTGAAGCTTGGAACAACTTCAGAGTGGTCACAGGTGTCTTTATTGGTAGATTTACACACGCCCATATTCCTTCCATTTCTTGATGGTAGGTTTAACAGAACTCCTGGGGATGTTTAGGGCCTTGGGAATCCTTTTGTATCCATCCCTTAACTAAAAAGTACAAGTACTTGTACAAATCTTTTGTCTGAGTTGAATTAAGAGTGAATATTTTTGCAGGCACTTGCATTTTTTTTAGTTGGTATTACTATGTAGAAATTTGATTTAACTTTGATATTAAATAAGTTCGGTTTGAAAATTGTTTTGTAAAGAAGGACAATTTATATTGACCATAATTGATATATGACAGCAATAAACACATAAAACATTCAAGGGTAGAATACTTTTTATAGGCACTGTAGCTATTTGTACACCTATTGATAACTTTCTTAGAGTTCCATTAAAATCTGTCCAGAGATTCTTGAGATATTTGGCTAACAGACAGGCAGTTGACTCCAATAGTTAATGGCAGTTTTAAAAGCAAAAATCATGCAATCAGTGAGCACTCAAAGTATAAGTTAAGAATAACTCTCAGTGACTACCATACCAAATATAAGTTCAATATCTGTAAAATTGACTGAGTTGTAGACATTTTTGTGTTTGATGAAGTTGCTTATCTGTGGCGGTCATCTTTGATGGGGTTGACTCCAAATGTTAATCAGTTGTAGACGTACATCAAAGGCATGTCAGGACTAGCATACCTTCATTTTAATCTCAGTATACCTAATAACTACAAATTAAGATAAAATGAATAGAAGCTTTTTCAGTTATTTTGTTTTTTTTTTTTGTTTTTCTTTGTCAAATATAACAAAACTGCCATTTTTTTTTTTTGGATTTTGCTTTATTTGGAACAAACATTCAAAGCTGGTCGATTCTGCACCGTCAAACTTAGGTAATCATTCTCAGTTTAAAACATTAGTCAGGTTTCCTGTTAGTGTTTTGTGAATACTGCAACCGCATGGTCAATAATACATCTCATGGCTGTTGAATAGCCGTGACAGGCTACAATTATTTCACAAAGCACAATACCAGTGTAGAGAAAGAGAAAAGACGGGTTGTATTTGTCTGCTGGTATTAAAATGGGTATTCATTAGAACATAATGCCTGATGTTAGTGCATTGTGTATCACCCAGTCAAAATAATCAGGTGAAGCTCAGTAGTGAGGGTTCTTTTTAGTATCACAGCAGTTCATTTATAAGTAGTAGAATCAATTCAGCTCAACTCGACCTTTGTTTTATTTAGCATGCAAATTAATTCATAGCTTTCTGTTTTTATCTTTCTTGGCTACCAATTTTTGCCTTTAAATCTGTACTGTATTGAAACAAAAAAAAAGTTATATTCTGCATTTGTACAAAAGGATTTTGTTTGCAGTTTGAGTAAATTTCTCCATTTCTTTTCCACATTTCAGCAGGGGACCACCCATTCGAGTGTGAATTCTGTGGGAGCTGCTTCCGAGATGAGAGCACGCTGAAGGGCCACAAGCGCATCCACACCGGGGAGAAGCCCTATGAATGTAACGGCTGCGGGAAGAAGTTCAGCCTCAAGCACCAGCTGGAAACCCACTACCGTGTGCACACAGGTGCTGCGACCAAAATATGTCCTAATGGGGAAACTGATCCTGTTTTACAAAGAAAACTTAAAATTATACACGCAAAAATAACTTCAAATTATGTGAATGAGAATAGATTTCTTAGGAATTTGACCATATTAAAATACAATATAGATTTTGGTTTGGGAGTTTGTCCTGACAATAAGATATGAAACGTACTTGACAGTTTGCTCATCAAGAAATGGATTCTCCCCTAATAAGACCCAGGACATTTTTGACAATTTTATTTCTTCACACATTAAATAAATCAAATGTGTAATAATTAATAGGCTTTATATGTAATTGTGATTAAAGCTATTGTCAAACTAGCCATTCTAGACTTTTAGCCTGGTTTTGTATTTTTGCTAAACTGAGTTAGCATGTTTTCTTCTTAGTCACTTTCATAAAGACATTTAGAAATTTCCAAACATGTTTAATCATTGCACTACTGATTTCACTGATGCTTGAAAAAACAGTTTCAGACTAGTTCTTTTGGGTATCATGAACACTTTTAAATTGTAGCAATGATACTAAATATGCAAGCTGTTAAAGGACTTCAGGATATCTAAGTTGCAAGTCACAGACCTGAACAGATGAATATCAGTATTACTGTGATACAGTAGATGAAAGTCTTAGATGACTTTGTATTGATCTGAGTATATTTAGAGCCCCATAAAGATGTTGACACAGTGATAGGCTAGGTGCCTTAGAGAATGAGTGCATGTTGCAAACTCGATTGAGTGAGTATAGTCTACCACGAGCGCTCACCAGGGTGGCACACAGCCAAGGGTTTATGCTCTCTCGCCATCTTTTTTTTTCCTCTAAGACACACACGCACGCACACACACTCTCACAGCAGCAACCCTCCCATCTCCCATTCAATAAACCAGCTGTTAAGCCACACTATCAAGGCTGCCTGTCCAATAATTGGCTCCCCTCCGTCCACCCTTTCCCCTTTTGTATGGGGGAGGGGGGGCTTTGCGTTAAGCCGAAGAGCAACAGCAGATAACAAGAGCAAGTGACAAGCTCACAGTCAAAGGCCACCTCACACAAAAGGAGCTGCTTGATGAATCATCGACATTGGCACCCTGACCCCCACCCATCCCACGTCTCTCCACACATTCTAAATGCCAATGGCTGATCAATACGTAGGCTCCATTTGCAATTCATTATTAGCTGGTTATTTGAGGCGACTTTGTTTACAGTCCGGTTATCAATATCAACATCATGCATGTGTCCACAATGAAACAAATGAGGTTTGCAACAATGTATTTGTGCTTGTTTGCACCAAAACAGAGCCCACGACAGAGGTCAGGGTTAACCATAGCTTCTCAAAAACAGACCAGCAGAGTAACAAAGGCACAAACACGGCACACGTGTGAGGCTTCAGCTGAAAGGTGACAGCCAGCACCGGGCCAGATCACTTCCGACAGCTCATTTCAAATGCCATTGGTAAAGGTCAGCATTTACATGTCTAATTTGAGTCTGCCGGCTTGAGCGCTGGTGGATTATTCCCTGCCATCACTCAAATCATTAGCACGTTTAGGATGACCGCTGTTGCCAAATTGAAATGTGGCTGTTAAATATAACTGCCCCCACAGAAAGAAAGCAGTGTCAGACTTTGATTTATAACACCTTCAGGAGTTTGAAGTGGTATATTCTGTAATGCACCTTAGATTAGTTGATATTTTATATTATCTAAAGGTAAAACCTGTACCTTTTATTTATTTTGATGCTTATCTCACTTTAATTTGCTGGTTCTTGTCTTAAGAATATGTTGTAGTTGTATTCAGTTGCATAAATGAGAAATTATAACAGATGTTATTATTATAGAAGTTTTGGTTTTATTTCTATCAATATAGATAATAACAGAGCACTGCTACAAACAAAGCAAAAGAAAATGCCAACATTCTTTTATGTTTGGAGGCACCTTTTTAACGCTTTATATGCAGTTGTTCTCATGACCACAAGAAACTATTTTGTCTACAAATGTAATTACAACTTGAAATTCCCTGCATGAAGAAACAACCATGACATTGTTTTTCACCGGACAATGTTGACAAAAGTCAGACAATCTGTGTGGCTGTCAGAATGTTTGTGTTTTTTGGCACAATGACCCCAGCAGTACTGTGCAACTTGTGATTTGAAATAATTACAACTATTTTACTGATTAGAGAAGTTTGCATTTTTGCAGAAAATTCAGTGTGAATGTTGAATTTATTGGAAGAGGCTGAAACTGAATTGTCAAAGTTAAAACAATTAGCAAAATCCTACGTAAAAGCCAAAGCCAGCAAAACAGTAGTTAAAAGCCTAAAGCTAAAATGATCAAAACCATAACTAAACCCTAAAATTAGCTAAACAAAGTCTTAAAAGCTGTAATTAGCTAAAATTAAAACTCTCCATTCTTTTTCATGAAACCAACTAAGTTTAATAAAGGTAAGTATTTTTTAAGTATAAAAGTTACAAATACCAAAAAGTCATAGCATCTATCTTCTCCTCACGTAGAACATTTTGATACCTGAGTTGCTCAAGTTTTTGAAAGTACATTAAAGTAGTCAGATAAAAAGAGTACTGAAAAAACTATAAACAGTAAAACAATAGTGTGAAACTGAATCAGCATTCAGATGTGATCAAAACAAGTCCTGCAGGTCATAAATTTGTATTTTAAGTGCTGAGCAAATATAGGTTCCTTTTGGTTTGTGCTACGCAACAAATCCATTATTTCTATGGCCTTTCATGTAGATGCAAATAGCAGTAACTGGCAGTGTTGTTTATGGAGCAATAAATACTTTTCACACTCACATGTTTGCTCCTAAACAGACATATGACTCCTCAGCAGCAGTGTGTATGACATTAGTAAACGACAGCAAGACTAACACAATTGTTGTCCTCAACCACCTTCTCATCATCTTTAGGTGAGAAGCCATTTGAGTGCAAGCTGTGCCACCAGCGATCCAGGGACTACTCGGCCATGATCAAGCACCTGCGCACCCACAATGGCGCCTCGCCCTACCAATGCACCATCTGCCTGGAGTACTGCCCCAGCCTGTCAGCCATGCAGAAGCACATGAAGGGTCACAAGCCAGAAGACATCCCCCCAGACTGGCGCATAGAGAAGACCTACCTGTACCTCTGCTACGTCTGAGCTGGAGAAGAGTGAATGAAGAGGGAGGGAATGGGGTTGAGAGGTAGGAGGGAATGTAATGGAGTGGATAGGAGGTCTTGAAGATTAAGGAATGTCAACGAAAAGATGCTAGAAAAAAAGAGGGGTTTGTTTTCTCTTTTTTTCTTTACTTGTGAAGGTGGCAATGAGCAGCTGGGGGAAAGGGCAGGAATGTCAGGGCAGAAGTAAAAAGAGGAAGACTTGGACACGGAGAGAAATTCTCCACCATTGTTCGGATTCACCGGGTCATTCACTACACCTGCAATTGTGTTAATGTTTCAGGTCATTTCATGCAGCGCCATAAAGCAAGTAGGCTGCAAGGAAGTGACTCTTTGGATGCTGCTGCCACGTTGGTGAGAGAGCAGATTCTCAAGGGCTATCTGACCTGCACATCGTTGCTATCAGGAATCAAATTCTTCCTTCAGTTTTGTCTTCTTTACAATACATCTGTTTTTTATTATTTGGTTTGATTTCATCCCAATTTTTTACGTTATGGTTTTGCTTTCTGGACATCGAGGACTTTTTAATGACCACAACCCAAAATGTTTCATGTTGCTACAAATACTTATCTTGGACGAAACCTATTTTCCAAAATAACCTGTCCAGATTTTGAAAGAAATGCTTTAGAGAACCATGTCATTTATTTTTTTTCAATCTCAAATACGTATTTGTTCTGTCACCTCTCCTCTACAATGGCCAAGAGATCTCAGAAATCTGCTTGTTTACCTGTCCTTGTATGAAGCCCTTCAGAGATGTTTATTTGGCTGTGAGATAGCCCCTGAGAATTGGCTAAATTAGAGCCGGTAGGCTTATGCAGTAGATGATGCAGTTGAACTGGACTAGTGAGAGTATTGAAATGCTGCAAACCACCCCTTTGGTTCCGAGCAGGGAAAATGCTTGCGCTGCTTTTTGTTGGAAGTCTCCCCCGTTTCTTCAGCAGTCTTCCTGGTTCTGCATCTCTTTCAGATGATGAGGTTCTGGAGAAGCCTGAGTCACCACTGGCCGCTCACAGTTCTCCACAGAGAACCAAAGGCTAACTTGCGTCACTTTCTTTTGTCATATATTGTTTTATTTTCTTGGCTCTGCATCGTAGTTTATCATGGCTTGATTGCACAAGTAAAACAAACTACGACAACAGTCTCTGTTTGATGTCGGCAAGGTACATAAATCCTCCGTAGACCTTATAACTCGCTGTTACAGTATCGCACAATAAACCCAGTGTGTTCACTTATTCAGCGATAGATAACTAGACTGCTTTTATCCATTTGCATTTATCCTGATGACTATCAGTATCTCACACTAATGATAAAGTACATACATAAACTGACTCAGTAACACTTTGACCACAATAGATCTATCAGTTCACCACAGTAGAGGAAATAGAATTGGGAAAAGGTTGCTGTCTGTGTGAATCCTGTGACTTGGACTTTATTGGGGAAGTTAGATTTAAAGAACACCCTAACATTTATCTTAGGTGATGGGGCAGTTTAAAAGACTGTAAGTGGCTTCAATCCATGAATGCAAAAAGCTGGTGTGTACAAGGTTGCATTGAAATATGTGCTGCAGCAGGTTAAGGCTTTTTATTCAGCGTCGGAAGCCTACAATTTCCACTTGGGACAAAATATGTTTTCTGCCTAGAAGTGGTTTAAAGAGGGTGATTTTGTCTCTCCAACACGGACTTTGCCCTTGCCACTGCTCGTGCTTAATGTGCTTCAGGCTGGGCCAAAAATCTCAAAATTCCCAGATTCACTATGTTAAAAAAAAAAGAATTTATTTGAGAATATGCACTGATTTAGTAACTCTGGGTCCTGTATTGTTATAATAAAATGCATATTCATATTGACCTTAGTACATTTTCATTGTGAATGGTTGAGAATTGTACACACACCTGAATACTTCTCAGCATTTAAAGTTTGTGCTGCAGAGTTGACATCAGTGCTTCTAAGGGAAATAAATTCTTGGCGGGAACTTTCTGGCGTCTTCGTAATGCAGCATTTAACCTGCGAGCCATGTAGAGTCACGAGTATTGGGAACTTGAACACACATCACAGCATATTCCTGGGAAATTACATATCCAAACCACCGGTGGAATTAAAAACAAAAGGGGGAAGTCACTGATTAGATGAGACACAGACAAGCAGCTAAAGAGGCGACCTGTAAGACGGCAGATTAAATCAACTCTCTTTCTGTGGTTTTGTCCGTGCGCTTTGTCTCTCTCGTCTGTTATTGTTGTTGTTATTATTATTGACCTTGAGTTTGATCTCAACACATCGTACTTGAATTACCTCTTTTTGTGACCTCATGTTCCTTGTTATTTTAATTTCCCTTATGTTTCATTTGTACATTTTAGCTTTTTTTGTTTTTGTTGTTGTTGTTGTTCGTGAGTGCACGTCAGAAGATGCATTGCAAATGTGATGAAGCGGAGTGTACGCAGAAAAATTTAAGTGCCACAGAGAAGAGATTTGTTTGTTGTTCTGATGTTGTGTTTTTTTCTTTGTGCGTACTTGTTACCAAACTTGGTATTATTAACCCTGTTTGTTGAAGAGCCGGAAGGTTTGCTCATTTGGTTTGTTTGTTTGTTTGTTTGTTTTTTAAAAAAAGCTACCTCTAAGTTGTTTTTGTGTTTCTTTGTTTTTCTTTTTTTTTTTTTTTTGTCCAAAACACATATTTGTGTGTTTGTGTTTTGCATTATTCGTCAATGCTACTTCTTCTCATGCTTTTTTATTGATTTTTGATTGTGTTTTTCCAGAAAAATGTATATAAAAGGGTAATAGATTAAAAAAAAAGTAGAGGTGGGCGGAATGAGAAAAGTCTTTGGAATGGACGTTTATTCTTCTCTTAGAGTCTCCCCCTTGCACCTCCAACGACAGAAGAGCAGAGGGGAACAAAAGCAATTTTGAAGCCTTAAGTGACGAGTAAGAGGGATGTGGCAGACGAGACAAAGTACTTTTGCTTTTTAAGAGCGTTTAAAAACAAGAATTTAAACTTGAAAATATGAGTTGTAGTTTTGTAATGTGAAAAAAAAACAACAACAACAAAACAAAACAGAAGGTTCATCAAGAACGCTGCACCGCACAGGACAGGTCATGTTTGCAGTGATGCAGAGTGCGTTGGACAATTGGAACTGCAAGTTGTAATCAAAAAAAAAAAAAAAAAAACAGACAAACCAGAAGGTTAAAAATAGAGATTCTCTCAGCAGAAAAGTGCGTGTTCCTGAACAAGAGCCGACAGAGGCAATTTGATATATAAAAATTGTGATATTTTTGTATTGAGTGTCAGTCCTTTTTCCATTTGTGGAGGGTTAAAGCAGGGCACAAATATTTGTATTTCTTTTTTATTTGACTAGTTTTTTTTTTCCTCTCTCTGGGTGTGAATCATTTTGCCTTGCTCCTCTTTGATATTGTTGGACAAAAAAAAAAACAATTGTGTGTGAAAATATTGTAATAATAAGTGTTGCTTTCTGGATGTCAATTGCATTGTAGGTGAAGGACTAAATCTATCCATCACAAATTTTACAAGTGTGTGTCTAAGTGACAAAGATTTAAAAAAAAAAAATGGTAAAAAAAAATATATATAAGAAAAAAACACCGGCAGTGGGACTCTGCCGAAACCGACCAATTAGTACTTGTCATTCAGATTTTTTTCAATCAAACTTGACTGTCGACATATTTTGTTTCCTTTTTTGTACTTGAAAGAAAAAAAAAAAAAAAAGAAGGGATGGCATGTCCCGTGGTGTCTTGCCATTTTATTCTCAAACACTGTGAGCTGAGGAGGCTTTGTCGCCCTCGGATAATATCCACCCACTATAATATACCCAGTCACGGTTCAGTCTGAACACCACAATGCAAGACCTGCTCAGTCGCATTATTCTTATCATCGTCCTCTGAATGTTTTCTACTTTTTTGTGCGGGTGAAAAAGTGCGTAAAGAGTGTGTAACCGTCTGAGCGTGTGTGTGCGTGTGCGTGTGTGTCTCAGTGGAAAAATGCACTAATCAGATCAGATACAAAATAAAATGATATTCTATGCCACTTTTTTCTGTTTTAAAATATATATATATATATATTCACATTGGCATTTAAATAGTTTTTCCCTCAGTGTTCCTCTGATGTTTCTGTACTATCTTTGTGCCTAAAAATGGAAATTGTTCAACAAAAAGATCCATTTATATCTGCTTACTTTTATGTATTTTCAGACGAAAAATAAAAATGTTATCGTCTCCAGCACCCTAGGGATGTCATGAAGCTCAAATTGTGACATAATTTTGCTCTCTTTTATTGTTTTTTTTTTTATCTTGATCATAGCAGGGGTTCTTTTTCAAGGACTGCAATAAAACCTTCATGATATTGAAATAGCAACTGCATTTACGTCTCTCATTGAGCTGCATTCTCTGTAATTGGCATCCAAAAATATTTATTTGGCAGCACAAAATAAAACTTTGGGGAAAAAGAAAATCCTCCTGAATTATATAAAGGTTGCAGCGGCAAACAAAATTGGCTCAATTTTAATTTTTTTTTCTTGTGCAAATTAAACCCAAGGTTTTTTTGTCCTTTTGTCTGCAACAGGTTTGCTGATAAAAGCAATATCTTCTTAATAAAGAATAATGATAAAAATAAAGAAAGCCTCCAGTTGGATAGGTTGGCATTAGGGTGTGTCCCTTCTGCATTTCTTTCTTTTTTTAAGTACTATTTTGATGCTTTTTTTTTTAAGGGATGTTAAATTCGTCAGAGAGGAATCATGGCATCCCTGGAACTGGCACTCTGTGTTTTGGTGTGGTGTTTCTAGAACAAAGTAGCCATTTCATGCAGTGTTGCAATGCATGTGCCATCGAGGTCTAGACTAAAACTGTTTCAGTAACAAAGCACCAAGACATTGTATTTTTTTATATTAGCACTGAGGACCAATTGCCCTGTCGGACCAAGCGTAACAAAGCTTTTTTTTAATGTAACAAAGCTTTTTCTCTGTCTCTCTCTGGCTTGTCTGTGCTACTTTTCTCCTCCATTGTCGTGACAGCACAAGTGCCAGTCAAGTTGCTCTGTATTAAAAAAAAAAATAGTGTTTTTATTATGATTTGTTTTAGTTTTTGTCTACCTCAGCACCTAATCTTAGCCTAATCTTAGAAGGTGCCCAATTTTTTTTTTTTTTGTTCTGTTATTGTTGTCAGTTGTAAAGAAAAAAAGATGTTTTTGAAATTTGCATTAGAGCTTTGCAAAGGTCCTTTGTCTTTTCCAGCGACAACGTGCTATTTTATTTTTCTCCCTACCTTCCCCTCTTGTGGCAGTACGTTTCCTGTTAAACCGTGGCACCAATCTATAGCCACTGTCTGTTGATATAGAGGTTGTTCTTTTTTGTTTCGTTTCTTTCCATGTAGAATCAGACACATCTTTGTAACATTTCAGTGTTCTCTGATGGAGTGTGAAAAAAAAAATAAAAAGGAAAATTAAAAGATTTAATGCTGCAGGTTCCTCTTCTCCATGTTGTCAATAAAGTCAATGTTGTGCCTTTGATAGTGAAAATATACAAATTTCTTTTCTCTTTTTTTTTAAATCCTACTAACAGTAGATTGTTTGTTTATTGTAGTGGATTTTTTTGTTTTTTCTATTTATGGGTCTCATTATAAAAATCAAACCATGATGTTCAGTTGTATACTTTCAATCTGCAGTTAGAAAAAAAAAAATAAAAAATTGACTTCATGTTGTCTCCTACAACTCTTTCTGGTTCAGTGTCTGTCTCCTAAAACACAAATTAAAGAATAGAAAATAAACATTTTAGTTTAGTGGGCATATCTGTGATTCATTCAGCTCTACTTGGACATTTTTTCATAACTTCTAATTTAACACTGAAAGGCAGCATCACTGACTCCAGAATTTGACGTAATATATAATGTGTAACTTTATGAAATTATATATTTTTTCTATTAAATTCTTGTAAAAGTTAAAGAATAATATGTGGCCACCATTCAATAATCAAACACACATTCAAAAAGAATCATGCATGCTGAAAGGCCAGGGCTCCTTTTTTATGTTAATGCCTTCATGACAGATTTTCCCGCAATTTGTCCTCAAACGTCCATGTTTTTATCTGAGACAGGTTTCATTTAGGGGTCTTCAAATGGTGAACTGCGGTCTGTATCCGGACCCAAGTGAATTTTTAACTGGACCTGGATCCGTTTTTAAATTTCAATAAAAAGATTTTCTAGCGTTTGCAGTGATTTATTTTAAGAACCGCAGCTTTTCCAGCATTTACGGTAACGGGCGCTTTGTAGAGCAAAGCAGCCAGCCTGCAGAGCCTGAGAAAACAACATCACACGTTAAAAAAATGTGAAAAAACTTGGGAGAAAATCAATGATTTTATTCAGATGGACTCGCACTTATGTGTTCATTCCTCCTGAGGGTGATTATCCAAATAATCCTGCATTACATATTATATAAATATATATTCTGCTTGATCTTTGCTTAAGAGAAAATTCTGGAGGTGGACTTTGCTGAATTTTAATTGAAAACCACAGGTCTAATTGCACACATAATACATGCAGTTGTGAGATCTTTGCTGTAAATTAAATGTTTCTCTCATGTAAACATTCAAAAACACTGTCTAGAAAAAGCTTTGGTTATGATTCTTTTATATTCCTGGGCTATAATACAGATGGTGCTGCTAGAAAAGTGATTCTAAAAATAATTTTGTACTGAATAATACAACCTTGTTTTTTTTTTTTGGAGGTGGAGTCATATTTTATTCATCCTGCCCCAAAAATAAAACAGTAATTTGTTAGGTCTACATCAACTCACTGCACTGTGATGTCATCCCATCACACAGGGTGATAACTCATTGCACTATTATATATCCTAACATATCCTACACCTTCTATCATTGTAGCTAAACATGTTTTTTTAGGTAAAGAAACATCTATATAGGTATATATTGTATATAACCATAACCCAAATCCTAACCACAACCATAAACCTAACCTGCTTTTTAATACCTAAACTTAACCACATTTTAATACCTATCTCAATAACCAGCACTAAATTTAATCATATTCTGTCCATGTTCTCTGTAATTCCTAATACTTAATGCTAATTTCAAACACTTATTCTCAGCCCAAAAAATTAATACCTTTTCTTTAAAACAAAGCCCTAAATCTTTCCTTGTTTTATACACTTTCAGAGTCATCCCATTTGAACTTAACACTCGTCCTGCCCTAAATGTACACTTTCTCCCATCTCCCTCATCTTCTTATCTTTCTCTAGATTCTTTTGTAACGTGTGCAAACTCATTGTGTTATAATTACGAAGACGAATGTTTTTATCCTCATTCCGGTATAATTAATGAAATAATTGTGATGAAGATTAGCTATTAGAATATGCTAAATGTTGCAAACTGGTGCTTTAACAGTTTTAAAGCACCAGTTTTCCTGAACATCCTGTAATAGAAGCCTTATTTCACTCCTCATGGGGTTCTAACACTGTATTTTGAATTAGACCAGAAAAACAAAAGAACTGCCTTTGTCTCCAATAATATAGGCTTTTAAATGCACAGTCATTAAACTGTAGTGACACCCAGTAACGCGTGGGAGTGATGCTGCATGATTTAGTCACCATCAAAACACAACAAATCCTTGATATTCCTGAAAAGACATCATGCATACATGATAACACGTATGAAAGCTGTGCTACATCAAAGCGTCTCCTCTGTTGCTCCCCATATTTGCTCATTTCCTCTCTGTTACTCTCACATGATCAGATCTCGGTTTGAGCGCATTAGAAAACTAATGAGGCAGCTCTTCACTCATCCTGCACTCATGCAGAACACTCCAAAGTATCACAATAGAAACTTTTTTAAAAAAAAAAACTGGGGCAGGAAACAAAAACAGGAAAAAAGAAGGGCCGGCTCATTGTGAATGATTCTGTTAGACCTGTTGCTTTGGTGTTGCTTTGATCTTATTTTGGAGGCATTAGGAAGGAAGGGGCAGGGGTTGGTGGCTGGTTTGTTAGGAGGGTAAAAAAAATTAAAAAAGGAACTTCATTGTTCCAGGCAGACAGTTCAGATCTCTGACCCCCAATCTAAACACTTTTCTTTTCTTTCATTTTTTGGTTGCCAACCTTTTATGATCCTTGAGTTTCTGATTTAAAGTTTTGTAAAGTTGTAAAGTTAAGTCATTAAGATCGTCTTATGTTGAGCTGGTTCAGTCAAACCTTGGTAATAACGTCATGAGTGATCTCATGCAAGATCATGAGATGTCACGTGAGATGTGTTGTGAATGACTCTCACCTAGTATCGCATCAAATTTTAGCACAATATCTGTTAAACTGACAGAGTTATCGCCATTTTTGAGTTTTTAAGGTAAGCCTGTGGCAGCCATCTTGAATTACATTTGCATCACGATGATATTTGTTTTTCCTATATTCAAATTTACGACATATAATACCTCACAAAGCATCATTAAGGCAAATTTATTGCACATGTGTTCCTAAAGGGGCTTGAGCTGAGACACCAAAAAACATAATATGTCTGTGTATGGGCTGTCATGTTAGCAAAATATCTTGTAAGCCACTGAACAGGCTTTAATGAAAAATAATCCCTGAAGGTGCCTGTACAACTGATTAATATTTGGAGACGACATAATTGAATTCACAGTTAAATGTGCTATCAGCACAGAGCTGATAATAAATGACACAGATGTCAAAAACTTGTTTATTGAGAGGAAATGCAGGTTCTGTGTTCCTACTTGAAGAAAACTTGTAAAATCTTGTACAAATGCAAACATTAAGTGTGATCAGACCGGACCAAAGCTTCTGCATGTTTCAAAAGGAACAACAAATTGAACTGAAAAGCAGATATCAGGTCATGCAGGATGGCTTAATTTATCTTTACGGGAACATTTCTCAGAAAGTTGAACAAGAATCCTGCAAAGCCTTCAAAAAGTTGCATCATGCATGAAATGACTTTCATGAATCAAAAAAGATGAAGTCACACAGAGATAATAAAATATATAACACAGTGAACATTAGCCTAATAAACTTTTAATTTAAAAACATTTATTCAGTTGTGTGACTAAAAGTGAGACAGTTTTATGAATGTTTGCTTCCTGTGCTGAAGGTGATGTTGTTGTACATGGCGCCATCCTCTGGCTGCTGTATGAACTGCAGTCTAAGAACTCATGATTAAGGTAAGACGAAAAAGAAAAACTTTTCTTCATATTTATTTTTCTTTAATTTTTTGTTTTGCACTTTATTATTTTTGGCATTTTAAATGACTTGTTTTTATGTTTCACACGTTTCACTTGCTCTAAATAATACACCGAAAAAAGATTCAGTATTGTTCTAAAGTTTCTTCTTTTGTGTCAGTAACTTATGACAAATTATTTCAAGTGTCTTTATTTTACTTTCTCAGAATAAAACTTAAAATAAAATAACTGCATTTTTATTATTGGGTTTCTGTTTTATTTGCTTTTTGATTAAAAATTTATTTATTTTTCTTTATCCATGGGGCACGCAGTGGCATGAAGAAAGACAGATAAAAACAAAAAAGGTTTGATAAATAATTTGCGTTTTAATTTTTAATTGCTTACAATTCAAATTGGGAACATTTGTTACAACATGGTTAAACAGTTTGTTTTTTAGTATTATCTGTTGTTGGCACAGCAAAACTGAAAATGAGAAATTACAGTCAAAACAATGCTGATACTGGCATTTTCTGGAGTTAGTGTACATATAAGTTGACATAAATATACTTTATATCAAGCTTTGGATAAGATATGGACAAATTATTCTGTAAAAACTCTCAAGAAATGCAAAATGGGAAAGTCTTGTTTACACTGAAGCACTCGGTTTCTGGCACAGATGGAAAGACTGATGAAAAATGTCATTGAAGAGAAGATTTGTAAAAATCGGCTAATTTTTTGAGGAAAATTGTATTTGCATTTAAAAAAATAATAATAGAGGCAAGTTATCTTGGGGTCATTGACTAAATTGCAATAATGTCTGTAAGATGTCAAGCATTTATTAACAATGTATAATAATTAAATTTACATTAATTGAAATAGTTTAATGTGGATTTAGGAAATTGACTCTCCTTTAGTCTGAACAAAATTACAATGATGCAAAACTGCCCAAAATCTCACATTTTAGATTTAAGAGTTAGTTTAGCATTGTCTCTTTTTTCATAATATTACTTAATGGCTTGTGATTGATTGTTATATGAAAAATAATAAATAAATTATTATACATGTCTTCAAACAATATATGGCATTTTCCCTTTAAAGTATCACATTCAACATGATTGTACACAAATACCTGCTGGGTTCAAAACAACCCAATCTGTAATGTGAACCAAGCCAACTCCTGGGTAGTTTTAACTCAACGGGGTTAAGTTTTCTACCCAAAAATTTGTGTGAAAACGACTAATTTGTTGAGTAAGAGATACTAAAAAGAGCAACACAAAATTGGCCTTATTGGACCATTTACATTACAGCTTGAGTCGGTGCGAGCAAGATGGCACAAACAGTTATTAGCGTCAGCTAGCTAGCCTTGTTAGGAACCCAAACTAGTTAAGTACAAACTAAAGTTGTTAACAAAGCCAACCAGGTTGAATACTTTCTTCCAAGTTGCATTCTGGAGCCGAGGTCTTTTCATGTCTTCATAATTTGGCTCCTCTCCGACCCAAACCACTGAGTCCAACTTTTTCATTCAATATTGGGTCAAATCAAACCTACCCATGACCAAACAGCTTTAACTCAGCAACAGAGTCATCAAAATAATCTGTCAGGTTTTAGTGTGTAAATAAAAAGAGCAGCACAAACCAGAGCATCACAAACTAAAATTTCTTTACTTTTCAATTTCTATACAATAAAAACATTCACGTAAGATTTGCTTGTCTATTTTAAATGTCTTTCTTCTAAGACATGACCAAACTTTTATATATGTTTGTCTTTTTTTTTAATTATAAGGGTTTTTTATCAATATTTTAATTCCAGAAGGGTAGAGATTTCACATACAATTTGTCATTCTTTCTTTATAATGATGCCTTGTAGCAGCTGGGCACTTCCGAAAACTTTTATGAAACTCTAATAAAGTATTTCAACTCACTGTTGAGTCACAGACCTTCAAACTATTTATTCAGAAGTAAAACTGTGACCTTTATGTCACTTACCCAATAAATTTACATGGAAGCCTCATCTACAGGAACCATTTCCATATATATGTGCTTCCTTCTCTTCTATGAGCTATTTAGAGCACAGAGCCACTAAATCCAGCTAACCTTTGAATTTACCCACACTCTGTTTGTGTCCCTCAACAGCGCTGTGGCAAAACTCAAGCGACCTGCCAAACCGACCACAAGGTGCCTAAAGTGATGCTGTAGGCCACCATGGCCACCAGGTAGACCCTGAAGAGCAGGATGTCCAGCACGTAGCCGACCTGGAGCCACTCCTTGGCCACTTCCCGACACTTGTCCCTCTTCTCCAGGAAGTGGCGGATCGCTGTCACCTCCTGGAGGATGTTGTCCATGACGGGCGGGTTGCTGTCCCTGGATGGGGGCAGGCGCAGGCCGAGCATCCCACCTTCTCTGTCCTGCTGGCTGAGCCTTTGGCCTATTTCACAGGTGTGGTGAATGGAGCACTGGGCTGCGAGACAAGAAACAGGTTCAGTCTGGTGGATTTTATTAGACTCACACTTGTAGAGATTGCCTCAAAGTTTAAAGTTTCTTTAAAATTGCACTAGGTAATTATTTATGATATATACTTCGGCATTTTGGTAGATTTAAAACCAGATAATTCGACAAAACCTCCAACTGTTCATGCCCACGTTTCCAGAAGCCTTCATACCTGCAGTCCTGTAGGTGTTTTCCTTGTAGTGTTCCAGCTCAGAGGCCTGTGAGGACAGCCGGGAACAGAAACGGTGCTTTTTGTGGATGCAGAAGAGGACCGGAGCTCTTTCCAGGATCAGATACTTCACCCAGTGGGGCACAGGAGGCTGCAGGTCCTGCTTGTGAACCAGCCGTACGATCAGCACAGTTTCTGTCAGGCTGATCACCAGAAGGGCCATGCAGACTACAAAGTACACACCTGCAGGACACAAAAGAGGAGACAAATGAGTCTTCGTGAAGTGATGTAGCGGTGAGTACTCAATCCTGCTTGTTGTCTTTCTTATTCTTTAAGTGCCTACATGGCCTATGCTTTGTTTTCCCCATGTTTGTAAAGAGCCTTTTCTTAGATGTAAATTTAAATACGAATAAAAGATAAATGATGATCCAAGATGTGAATGAGCATCATAAATCCCATCACCTATCAGTGGCGTTCCTATGGCCGTGGCAGGCAGAGTGTCAGACACGATGATGAGGAAGACAGAGTAGCCCAGCAGCAAAGTGATTTTAAAGGAAACCCTCTCTCCGCTGTCTGGTGGCAGATAGAAACCAACAACGTCCATCACCATCAGGAAGATGCTGGGCAGAAGCAGATTCACGGTGTAGAACAGCGGCCGCCGCCGGATCACCACCTGGGAAATGTAGTTGCGTGTCACACTTTCAACATGTTCTAAATGTTCGGCATAAAACCAGGGAAAAACGGAACTTGCTTCTTTTCTAAATTTGCTGCTAATTAACTCTTCCCTTATCTAACAATTCTGTAAACAGAAGATAAATTAATGGGTTAATCAGACCAACAAGAAAGTAAATAAATTCCCAAAACAACTTAAGTAATAAAACCACAAAAAAGGCAAAAAAAAATTATTAATAATAATAATAATAAAAGATTTGCTTCTGTTTAATTCACAACAAATGTTATAGATTCCTTTTACTCACACGTTTGTGTGGTATATGTTACATGTTTTTATTTTCAACCCCAACAAGTTGGGAGGTTGTGTATAATATTTAAAAAAAAAAAAAACAGAATTCAATGATTTGCAAATCCCATAAACCCATATTTTATTTACAGTGGAATATAATAAATATAGCAGATGTTGAAACTAGGAAACCTTCGTCAGGTCATTTAGATTTGATGCCACCAACACACTCAAAAATGTTATGGAGTCACAAAAGGTCGTAAAAGTAAATGGTAAAAATGGGAAACATCTGGAAGAGTACTTTGCAGCTAATTAGGGTAATTGGCAACAGGTCAGTAAGAGGAGAGGGCAGAAAAGTAGCATTTTAAAGAGGCTGAATCTCTCAGAAGTAAAGCTGAGCAGAGCTTCACCAGTCTGTGGAAAACTGTTTAAAAATAGTGGAACAATTTCAGAATAATGTTCCTCAATGAAATATTAGGAAGACTTTGAATATCCCATCATCTACAGTTCATCAAAAGATTTGAGGAGGTAGGGAGAAATGTTTGGGGTTTTGGAGGGAATGTTGTCCCATTCTTGTCTGATGTAGGAATATTTCCATTCAAATTGTATTTTTCTATCTGCATCCCAACACCATTGCACTCACGTGGAACTTCATCTCGGCGTAATAGTCGTCGTTGTCGACGCTGAAGATCTTGTAGTGGGAGAGAATGTGGAGCAGCTCCCACTCTCCCTGGTTCATGAAGACGCTTTTGTCATCCCTGAGCTTTTCGGGGCTTCTCATCAGGGTGATGTTGATGTCATCAACTGCAGATCAAACACAATATTGGGAGCAGCGTGAAATAACCCTGACAGCAATTCAGCCTTCACTCACCTCCCTGCTCACTGAGCTCGACTCACAGCAGGAGAGACCTGATAGGCGGGTCAAAGTAAACAAGCCATTCTGCTGCAGGATTTGGAAGAATCTGTGCTGCTTTAAAGGTGATATTTGACCACTTTTATCTGTTATTGCACTTTTAACAACAAATACAGATACCTATCTTTGTTTTAGAAAATGCACATTTCATCTTGTAACAAACTGAACGGCTATGCCTGTTTTCACTCCAAAGAAGTGTATTTTGTGGTTGAAAGGGGAAAAAAAAAAAATCTCTTACTGGTGTGAAGCCAGCTCTGGAAGGTGAGGCTGCATTTCTGGACATCAAACGGGAAGTTGTAGATGTTGAGCGTGCAGGCTGTGACGACCTGGATGGGTTTGTAGTTTCGCACCAGGCCGTCATGCGTCACATAGACGTAAGGAATGTCAGGAGACTTCCCCACATCTACACTGCAAGTTAGAGTCACAAATTAGGAATTCTTTTTTTTTTTTTAAGTTTGGCAGAAAGGCAAGTTCTAGAATCATAATAAAAGCTGTTATAGCGACATTTCTTACAATTCATTGATGAGGATGTCAGGAACCCAAACGTTGGCTGTGGGTATGGAAACTTGTTTGACTTCATCAAAATCTTCTGGATTCCACACCAGGAACTCATCTGTCCACGACTGAAAGTTTACAACAAGTATGCAAACATTTAAACTTCATTTAAATATGCAGGATTATAAAAATGAATTACTTGTGCTATATACTAAGCAATGAGAGAGCAAGTGTTAAAAAAGTATAAAATCTAAACACTTTGTTAGAACTTGATACAAAATATCTGCAGTAAAATTAGTATAGCTTTAAGGTTAGATGTTTCAAACGGGCTTCTTACCTGTCTGTACCACACATATGTTGTCAAAACCTGGTTCTTCTCATCCTTTAGTAGTAAACAGAAAGAAATCAGTTATTTTAGGTGATGTCAGGTTATGTTGCAACACGAAGCATAAGGACATTTTCATTGGACAAGTATCAGCAACAGACTGATCTGGTCACGTTTAAGTAATATTTTAAATTAACAGAATGATGAATAACTGTTCTGTATGATAACTAAAAGAGTTAATGCACACTGTTGGTGCTGGATAGTTTTCTGTACCCCTGTACAGCAGTGATAAAAAGCTGAAATGTGCAGCAGGACTCACCACATTAAGGATGGAGTAAACCATCAGGTCTATGGCCACGATGGTGGACGTCCTCCAGTCCTTCACGGGTCTCACTCCTTTCTTATATCCTGCGCTCAGAAACTCTGACAGCCGCACCAAAGTGGCGTTGGCAAACCTTCCAGTGCTGCTGCCCAGCTTCTTCACTAAAAAGTTGGAAAATGTTTTAATGAGGACTAACAGAAAAATGAAATAATAAATGTTTGCCTCTGATATTATCAGTGTATAACTAGTTTAACTGTTTATTAAAGACCTTTTTAATTTTGATGAAATGGGTAAATAAAACTACAATTATTTTTTCTCAATTTTATGACAAAACTCTGAACTAAATGCTACCAAATAAATAACTTTTCTGAGGAAAAGTGTTTTTAAAATTTGTCATTAAACAACTTTTATTAAATTGCTTCTATCTTCTTGTTGCTTTAGTTGGGATTAACTCTGTTGTAAGATGTTAAAATATATTGAATTTTTTCTTTGCCACAAATCAAATCTAACAGAGTGCCTGTAAAGAAATCTATATATATTTTATTAGTTATTTTGTTAAATGAGACCAACTGACTCATCAGCATTTATTGTATGTTTTAAAACACTGGTATTTTTTCTTTATAGTTTAATAACTTTAAAGATTAGTTCACTAAACTAAATAATAAAGTACAGCTAATAGTATAAATTATAAAACAATTCCAAGTCAGTGAGTATTAATTTTTGGGAAAGCTGCATTTAAGATAATTTAGGAAACTTTCAGAACTGAATTGTTATTCCAGCTTCATTAATTTATCAAATTAACTCTGCAAAGAACCGTAAATGGACAATCGATGTCAAACAATGTGTCTGTCTCTAAAATATCTAAACCTGTCACTGTACCTGAGATGTTTGGAACTTTGCCTGAACATAATATTTTAGCGCAGTAAATCAGAAACAGGTGTACCTGTGCAGGCTGTAGATGCTCCATGAATCAGAAGGTAAAGAAGTGCTGTCCAGCCTGATGAGAGCCTCATGGTGTTGGCTGACCAGTGTTCTCCTCTGTTGCTCCGATTGTCTTCGTTTTGGTCTGATGATGGGCCTCAGGATGCCCGATCTTTCAGCTACATGCATCATTTGACTCACATCCAATATGAAAACCTTGTTAGCGTTGCTCAGCTCATACGAATGGATCCATCTGTTCTGATGCCACTCCTCCCTGTTAAATAAAGCGGCAGCTCACAGACATAAATGAAGCGGAAAGAGCAGAGAAACTCAAGCCAGGATGCCGTGACCAGATCGTATGTCATGTGTTTGAGAAATGATTTAATTTTGTTATACAACAACACTGGAAGTGCATGATGTATTGAGTCTACAGATTTAATAGGCTGAAAGCTGCATTTCCTTGTATTTTATTTATACCGAGTCAAAGTAAAATCTTCATTTTAGGATCAGTTTGGAATTGGACTCAACTTTAATTCATTATCTGTGGCAAGGATGTCAATAATGTGTGAGACTGTTCAAAGACGTTTTTTTTTCCACCTTGTTGCTTGGGTGTGGTCACATGGGTTCAGTAGGAGGTCATACATCAAGGATCAGGGTGGATTGTGCTGAGACTACCAAACGTTTGTGGGTCAATGGCTTCCAGATCACCTCAGGATGTGTTAGTGTTATTTGTTCACCTCTGAAGGTGGTCTCAAAAGATGCTTTCAATGTATATTGATGCCATTCAGATTTAGAACGATATGAATGCAATACGATGTCAGGAGTCACTAATCAAACTGAGAAAATATTATACATTTGATTGATGATGTAGAGAAAAATAATGGATAACTCAAGCTGGTCTGAAATCAAACTGGATTGCTTCCATTTTTAAAAATAACTCATTTCATCGTGGTTCTTGGAATGGCTCTTTTTATAAATTTCCCCACCTCCTTCACTTTCACATTACTCAGTTATTCCAGCTTAAATAACATATTCCTGCTGGATGTCCCCTTGGATCCACTGGAGGTGCTACTGCTTGCTGCTGCTGCTTTTTGAGTTTGCAAATGACCACATAATTTTATTTTTAAAACTATGTAAAAAAAAGGTTTGTAAAATAGTTTGCATGAAATTTTTAGACTGCAGTTGTTTGAGGACAGCAGCATTCTGCGTGGATTACCTGTCAGCTCATCAGTCTGATCAGAATTAAACTTTTTCTCCAAACTGAGTTTATTCAAAGAGCTATCTGCAACAGATAAGATATTATTTGTCCATAACCTTTCCGCAGAACCAGACTTCAACTGTAGTTGTCTTTCTAACTGGATTTATGGTAATTGTATGTTTCAGAAAAACACATCCCACGAAAAACTTTTTTTAGAGATTTTTAATGTCATTTCCGTTGCCTATCCAGCAAAACAACTCATTCCTGTTTTATTATTTTATTTTATTTGAAAAAAAATGCTGAAATTATAATCCTATAATCACATATTTAAAACACAAACTCAAAATGAAATTACTTCATAGCAAAGCTATAAAAGTTTTCACATTGTGTAACCAGATCTACTCGAAGAAGAGTTTGCAAATACTAACAAAACTGCATTAATATGGATTGTTCCAGCAGCAGGTTTGCTGTAATGCACTTTTAATATTCTTATCACAACTATTAGAAATCCAACAGGGAACAGAGACGTAGCATATGAGATATGGAAGGCTTTCACCGATCTATTTTGTGGCAGAAGGTCGGAGATTAAAGTATGAATATGATATCATAACACTAAACAGGCAGTGAGAATTTCCTCCAGAGAGCTGCCATATTATACAGTATCTCTGAGTAAATCTTCACTGTCGGGAAACATAATAACAGACGCGACACAATAATGTCTTTGTCAAAGTGATGATGTTAGTGTACAGTGGAAAGAGTGCTGAAGGTTAAACAGACAGAATATTGAAGGAATGCTCTGGTTTCACACAAGTTAAATATTGTTTTTATAGGTTTATACAGGTTACTACAAAATAACTCAAAACATTTTCATAAGCAGCTAGTAGTATAGAAGCTAGAAGATTAAACTAGAAGATAGTTTGCTATTTTTCTTACAAAAAAAAACTAAAATACACCTTTTAGACTGAAATGTGCTTGTTTTGGGGGAAAAAAGCCTGCAAACGTTTAAGAATGTAAAATATATTCAACTATTAAGCATGGAAGTGGATTGACCATGATTTTGGCTGCCTTTAGTACCGAAAACATTTTATTGGTAGAGAGTCAGTTTTAAAAAACAAAAGCTAATATAAGCTAATATTTTTGTAAGATTGTGAGCAGACCCCAAAAGAGCAATGTATGCAAGACAATTAAGTATTTTTTTATCTATTCACCAAAACAAAAGTTTCTTTTCTTTTTTAATCTTTTTTAAACTTTTTTGACAGTAAGATATTAAAACAAAAATACCAAACAATACCAACAATCTTGCAAAACAAATCATCTGAACAATGAGAAAGTGCTTAGTTCTTTAAAAACAGAAAAGGAAGACATATCATGTGACCAAGTTTTGAAGCAATTCACTTCTATTTCATAAATTAGGTTTTCCAACTTAAAATGAAGTTCTGCATCCAAATTAACATGAATGTGCTGAGCAACACAAGTATTAAATGACTGGCGGTAAATGTGCTGTCATATCAGGCAAAGCTCCAACAGGCCCAGAGCAGCAGCAGAGTTCCTGTGTACAAGGCCAGAACAAACAGGTAGAGACGGAACAGCAAGCAGTCGAGCCGCAAGCAGAGAGCCAGCCATTCGGCCTGAGCTGAAGACTCGCTGTCCTCCTGGGAGAAAGCCACACGAAGGGAAACCAGCTCCTGGAGAAGCCAGTCCAGTCCAGATGAGGGTTCCTGGATCTCATTCAGAGAGAGCAGCTCCTCCTCTAGTGAGCTTTCGAGCTCAAAATCTGCGAGGAAATTCAGCGGAATCAGGTTTGAGAAGCAATACAAGATTCTTTTAGTTAAAAAATACATGGTAATGGCAAAAACCAACTGCAGTAATGCTACAATTCTCATGTTAACTGAATTCATCCATTTTTTGTTTGGCTTAAATTTTCCAAACGTAGATGAAACTCTCTTTAGCTTCCTTTTTATCCAGCTGTTTTTTTCTTCTATGAATCGATGTTTGTTGCCAAAAGGCTTTTGCTAAAAAGACAGACTGGACTCTGATCTGGCTAATGTCCTGCTGGCACAGTCTTATCGGTCTTTGGGCATGGCGCGTACCTCCAGATGTGTTGATTTGATCGAGGGTTTTGATGGAGGTTAAAGCACTCTCGGTGAAGCTGTGGCCAGCTGAGCCATATTTGTCCAGCAGGCAGGCAGTCAGTGACATTTCCTTGACCTCCTTCTCACTGTGATGGAGCAGCTTCACCACCAATATTGACTTGATGAGACTGAGCATGAGCATGGCCATGCACACCACAAAGAACACACCTGAAGGAAGATCAGAATCACCAGAGTTGTATTGTATCTGTGTCGCTGTGGTGTTGATCTGTTTGCTGAAATCTTTACGGCTTTTTTGCATATACTGTCAAATGTCAGATTATTTTGTTATTATAGTTTTTCTCTATGGAACTTATTTCTGAATCTTTGTAAGGTTTTCTGCATTCCTTTTGCTTTTTTTTTACATGCTGCCATAAAAAATGGGAGATCATATCATTTTCTGTCTGTATGTTTGTTATTTGCCTGCCTGTCTGATCTGACTGGTGGTATCTCACAAACCACCAGATGGATGGCTATAATCTGGCAATTTTACAGATATTGAGCTAAGGTTTGGTGTGGTAGTAGCTGAGAGTTCATGTTTTCTGAAATGGGACTAGGTTTTAAAAAATATTTCTTGAACTTGGATCTTAAGGCTAATGTACTTCAGTTTCTTTGTGAATGTGGTGACAATCCTTTGTACAGTTTAGATACAGCAGATGTCATGATGGGACGTCCAACTTTGTGAAATTTCAGGAGATTTAAAATTCCTATTTCTGGTTCTAATAACAGAAGCTAACTCAATAGAATCAATCATCCATGGATTTTAATTTTGCATGAAAATAGGAAACAGTAATGATTTTTAAGGATGTGGTGCTAAAACAAGTCGCTGTTTGCAATAATATTTTGCATTTCTAAAGTGCAAAATCAAAGGCCATCATACCGATGAGTGGAGTCCTGACAGCAGTGGCAGGCAGTTCGTCGGTCAGGTTGACTCTGAAGACGGTGTAGCCCAGCAGGATGCTGATCTTAAAGGCAATTCTTGTGCCGCTGTTCAGAGGCAGGTAGAAACTCACCACATCAACCAACATGAGGAAGATGCTGGGGATGAGGAGGCCGACCACATACAGCAGGGGGCGCCGGCGGATCAACAGCTGGATAAAAGACAAGAACGAGACAAATGAGACTTTAATTCAGCAAGCATGTCTTCAAAGTTTAAACACTTAATTCAAGGGTTGGTTTAATGTTCAAAACACAGAATGAAAGGTTTGCTGACATTCAATATGACCAACACTAATATCATTTTACACTAAAGTTGTTAATTCACTCCGCATAATCAAAAGAAAACAGTCAACTCTGTGTCAGATTGTGTAATTTTATCACAGACAATGATGTACCAGAAACCAATGTGTTAAAACTGAAAAAAGCTATGACTTTAGGATGAAAATTTACAATTTACTGGTGCTAGCTTCCTGTAAACCAGTTAGTTAATGTTGTGAGATCAATAACAATGTATACATAAACCAATTAAAAGTTGGTAAATTATCTGTGTGTGTGTATGATGGCCGAGAGAAACGCACTAAAAGGTGAGCAGAAGCACAGCAGAGAGGGACCAACTAAAGTAAGTAAGTAAGTAAAAATTTATTTGTAAAGCACATTTCAGCAGCAAGGCATTCAAAGTGCTTTACATAATAAAAACATCAGTAGAATCATTAAAATAATTTTAAAAACATCATTACAAACATCCAAAAAATAAATAAATAAAAAATTTTAAAAAGCTAACACTTCTCACAAGTCTATAGCAAGAGTTAAGTACTGCAATTTTTAAATTGCATTTTAAAAAGACCAACATGATTTTACACAACATGCATGGTGTTTGTTTTATTTAGCTAAAAGGGAAAAAAAATGTACAGAGAGTAGATGGGCCTCTTGTAATTACATGGGGGTTTTATGTTTCTTAAAGGGAAACATAAATATCGAATAAGCTGCAATTTACCTCTGTTGTGTAAAGAAAACGTGTGTTCATCTGTTGAGCTTGTTCTTTTTAAGACCTAAATATAAAATTATCAAATTTCATTTAGTAGGGAAGAAATTACCCTTTCTTTCAGTATGTGGTAGTTGTTATATTTTGTAAGTAATATTTCAAAGACAATTTGTTTGTTTGGTCATAAGTCATAAACCCTCAAAGTTATTGCATTTTTTTAATCTAACTTTTCCAGAGCGGTTGAAAACCACTTTATATTACATGTCTGCTCACAGAAAAATACTGCCACAGCCTTACAATATCTCAGTGAGCCATGAAATGCCCCATTACCAAGAAGCCTTCGTTCTTTGAGCTGAATAAATAGCGGCCCTCCCTGCTCTCCACCTGCAATGGGCTATGGAGCCATTTTGCTCACAACTAACAAGAGGTCCATTGATCAGGCAGCCACTGAGACAGTCTCATTATGGTTGCTCACCCTCCCCTGTCTATCAGCTTCCCTCTCGATCCGTCTCTTTACTTGCCAGGAGCAGCCCCAGCCTTATCGTTTGGAATTAGCTCTGTTGCTCAATCCATGAAGGTCGCAGCCAATTGCTTTACACTTTTACACTTCTGCTCTAACACACAGTTTTAAAGGGCGACCCGCGGAGGGCTACGGTTTACGACAAGCAATCTCAGTCATCGAACTCGTTCAGTCGTTGCAAAGATGTATCAGCCACCAGTAAGACTTGACGATAAAAACTTCTTCATTTTAACTTTCTCATATAAATTCTTGCCTCTTGGATAAATATGATAAATGTTTGAGTCAGCCAGGCACATACGTTGAACTGGATCTGGGCGTAGTCAGAGCCGTCTTGGCGGATCTGCCAGTACTGTGAAGGAATGGACAGCAGTTCCCATTCTCCATCATTCATGAACTCCCTCTTATCGTTAGCTATGGCCTCTGCACTCCTCCACAAAGCCAGGTCAATTTCTTTCACTGCCCAGTGAGAGATAAAAAAAAAGAAGAAGAAAAAAAAACAAATAAAAAAAAACAGGCGACAGGAAGATAGAAACGCAACAAAAGAAAGCAGTAAATATTTATTTTCTTTGTGTGGTTTCTTCTCTCCTTCGTGGCACAGTAAGAGAAAGAGTTTCTGTGTCTACATAAACTTCCACTTGACACCTCGGGGCTTTCTTCTCAGATATACAAGCAAAGATAACTGGAATGTGTTTAGTTACTTTTTATGTGCTGCTTTGGGCCACAGATAATTCCTAAGAAGTTCAAGAAATAAAAATCTTCTTAAGACAGTTTTACAAGCCTATTCAAGCTCTCAACATTGCACTGTTTTTATCTTCTCGTCATGTTAATTAGCTATCCCGGAGATGGTTCAGTTGTTGTTCACATGACCTGTTTGTAATCAAAGATCCATCGATTCATCCTTTTTTGATCCTGTGACGGGTCACAGAGAACTGGTGCCAATCTGTGGGTGAGAGGCAGGGTACAATCTGGACAGGTCCCCAGTTCATCAGACATTTTCAAGGTTTGTTGCCTTTTTAGTAAATTTAATAGTATTTCACTGTTTGGCCAAGTTATGTTGGACTATTGGTGACATTTTGATTTCCTCAGTCCTGTGAATGGTTTGGTTCCAGAGTTAAAAGACTGCAGTTGTTGTTTCCTTTTGGTGCTCATTTGATCTCCTGCACAAGATTCTTGTTGTTTATTATTGCTTACCACTATGAAAAGTATATGTCTCTGTGTGTGAGTGTGTGTTCTTTTGTCTGTCTGTTAGCAAAATATCTCATGAACCACCGGACAGAACTTAATGAAAGTGATCTTAGAGGGACTTGAACTTTCATTTTGTTATGAAATCAAATTTAATGTGAAAGTTTTTTGTATGGGATACACTTTGCACATCCTGGTTCAACAAAAACAGAACATTATTTTCAAGGCATTCTTATGTTGTTTCATTTTTTAGATCTGATGACTTGCCCTGTTCAAGGGAGTGCGTAATAATTTTTAAGTTGACCAATGAAAGCAGAAGTTTGCTTTTCAGGAATAAGTTACAACCAGCAACATTTAAGTATGATCTGTATATCCTTTATCTTTTTTAACCTGTCATTGTCAACTGGATTAACGTTTCAAACTGAATGTCTAAAAGTTTATTTTGCAGCTATTTTGAACTGCTACAGATTTCTCTTTTCTTTGCCCACTCTTTGTGCTTCTGCTGACTCCTTATAACCTCTGTTTTATGTATTAGACTTTGGATTTAAGATGCTTCACTGGGTTTTGATCAAGGATCTTGTACATTTCATGTTCTTAAGCTGTCAATGAACATGTTGGTCTTAAATTAGCTTCATATTAACAGATTAAACTGATGAATGGTTTAAAACAAACAAAAAAAATCTTATAAATAAATTCAGAAGTAGGATTTTTAGGTACCAATATTAACCAGGGGGACTAAAAACATATTGTAAAAATGCACCACAGGTGTGGACCCTCTAAATATGATTTGATTTTCCTGAGCTTTACTTTACAAGTTTCAAAAAGATGTAAGAAGACGGGACAGAAACACACCTGAGTGAAGCCAACTGCGAAAGGTGAGGCTGCAGTTCTGCTTGTCAAATGGAAAGGCGTACATCTCCAAGCTGCACGCCAGCACCGCCTGAATTGGCCGGTAGTTCTTCACTGATCCAGACGAGTTGACATAAATATATGGGATTGGAGGGGACTTCCCTTCTTCCACACTGAGGTCACATAAAAGAGGGAAGAGATTATTAATATATATCATGATGCTTTAGCGTCTGATGACCCTGAATGATTCTCAGCTGGGAGGTGAACAGAAAGGGAGTGTGAATGTTTCTGCATTTTCTTACAATTCACTGACAATAACATCAGGGACCCATATGGCATCAGAGGAGAGTGAGATCTCATTAATACCATCGAACTCTTCGGGGTCCCAGACGAGGAACTCATCCCTCCAGATCTAAGAACAACAGAGGAAATTAGTGGTAAAATAACATAAATTCCTTTTTTTTCTAATTTAACATTTAGGTACAAAATTAACCAAATCAAAGTGTTTTACTTAAGAGAGAGTTTCTGCCAGACAGCCACATTTTTGCAGGATTTAAACTCTGTATTCAGATGGGGAATAATCAGCAACTTGAAGAATGCTTATTTTATTAATTTAGGGAGATGTTTATCTTCCTAAACCTAATGATGAGTAACAGAATATAAACACTGAGAGGCAACATACCTGTCTGTACCAAATACTTGTGGTGATGCTCTGAGTCTTTCCATCCTGGGAAACAGAGAACGCCTTAACGATGACAAGTGTGGGCAATTTTTTTAATTTATAATTTGTCACATCAAAGCATTTTGTTGTTTTGTGGTTTGAGTGTCAAAGAAGTGCCTTTTGGAAAACTCTCAGTGAGCTTTCATGAGCTCCTGAATGTAAACTGTCTGAAGGAAACATGTAGAGTTGACATACCACATCAAGGACAGACTGCAGGATGAGGTCTATGTAGACGGTTGTAGGACTGGTCCAGTTGTGAACGGGTCGGACTCCACAGTCATATTTCCTCAGGAGGGTCCTGGTCAACTGGTTCAGAGCAGATCTTTTTGGCTTCTCTGGCACACATTCAGCCAGATGAGCTACAAATCAGAACAGATTACAATCAGGCCAATAATGAACCACATAGAACCCGATGGCAAAAACTATCTGCTTGTCCCAATTAATGAAATCTGAACAATCAGGACCTAAGGTGGGCTCTTTAACTTATTTTTCATTCATGAACAGATATGCAGAAGTAGTGTGTTGTTAGTTTATCTTGTACTTCATGAATCTAAAAAAAAGGCAATTATCACAATCTAGTGGATGCACAAAAAAACCCAAGTTAATTATATTATTGTTCTTTCAGCTGCTCCCTTCTTCAGGGGTTGCTACAACAAGCAAACTCCCATAAAATACTGGCAACTGTTTTGCCCTTCTTGTCACAACCTGGGTGGGTGTCAACAGCTTTACTAAAATGTTGATGGATGCTTTAAGTACATGATGGTAAAACTAAAAACTGTGTTTTAGGGTGTACTCCACTGAAGAAATTGCACATACAATTGTTGTAATTGTAATAACACAGAGAGGATTTTGTGGAGCAAAATAAAAGCACAGTTATACAGCAGTTTGAAAGGTTTTTACTTACACAAAATGATTTTTAACAAGTAATTTCCAGGTGTGCACAATAGGTGTGATTTTACTTTTTCTGGTTTAGGATTTTCTATGTAAGTACCATGTGACTAAAATTATACCACTATATTTCTGACACTGAATCTGCAAGAGGGACAGGTTGCTGACCAAAAATACAACAAGCAAAGGCATTTCTTAAAATAAACTGTGATAAAGAATTACCTGATGTAAAATATCCTAAAATAGACATTTGTTTCAAAAGGATCCTACGATAATGATCTTTTTAAACTGTTTATTCTGAGCTTAAAATATCTTACCAGAGAAAAAGAGAGTTAACCAAAGGAGAAACATCAGGCGTCCAGATTACGAATATTATCCCCAAGAGACATCCAAATGTTTGCTCAGTTAACGCCAAATTATCCGCAGTTTAAGCAAATAAGTTCAGCTGTAGTGGAACTGCGTGAAGAGCAGGAACAACGAACGAGGTGGTGCAGACATTTTGGTTGGACTCATTGATTTTCCACAGCCCGGGTAAGATGATATGTTTGATAGTGAAACCCACTAATGAGAAAGAAGCTTCAGAGGGTAAAGAGCATTTAGGTAGGTGTTTGTGCAGATGTTTCAACACAGCTGGAAAAACACAATAAAAAAGTGAGATTATGGGTAAAAATATTGAGTCACATACTGTCACTCATATTTCTGCTCTCAAAACTGTTCAAGCTGATGTTATAATCTAAGTGATTATTTGTTCAGTTGTTAAAATGTGTCTTTTTATTATTAATATTAAAATAATAATATAAAATATATTTTAAGTCATGCATCTGACTTCATAGGGTTAAAACATAATTCATTTTAGGTTTAAGTTCTTTTGAAGTTAATTTAGATACTTGTGACCTAAAGATTTGACTTATTATTGGTTACATTATGAATAAAGACATGTGGTCTCTTTTGTTTAAAAGCCTGCAGTTTTGTTTTTCGTCTCCTGTGTGGTTACTTGTTCTTATAGTAAAATCATAAACCAGCCATATAATAGCTGAAAACAACAAAAAAATTCATCTGAATGTAATGTGTTTTGAAATACTTTTTTAGAGATGTCTCCTTTCCCAATGACTGATGTAATGACAGGCTGACAATATAAAATTTAAATCTAACACTCTTCAATTTATCTGTAACTGGTGGTTTTATGTATGTGCAATCATACTATATATATATATTAGTTTTAATGTGTAGTCTGTTATACCTAAATATTCAAGTTAAAGGAATGGGATGGCTGTACATTTTGCTGTGTTTATTCTAATATTGTCATAGACAGTGCATGATTTTTAAATAGTATCTAAAATATAGTTAATAAAAATGCATTTAATTCATTCATCACGTCTGGAAGGCCAATTTTATGCTCATCAAGAGAAAATAAAATAAAATAAAACGGTATTCAAATAAACTAAACACATTCAAAGACTACGGCGGCCCTTCGAGCCTTTTATTTATGATTTAGCATTAGCTGCAGCTAGCTTAAGCCGATGACAGCCAGCTGCTGTTCTAAGGTTGTCAGCGCGCGCACCCGCCTGGCTGCGACCTCCCGGTGGCACGCGCGGCCTTTAAAAGCAGACGCACGCGCGCAGCTGGCTGTTCGCTCTCGGCGCGTGACAGATGGAGCTGCTCTGAGCAGGAGGGAGTGAACTAAGCCAAGATTTCTGTGGGAAAACTCAAAGAAATTCGGGATTTTTTTACATCTGCAATGAGAGCCGAACAGGCTGAAAATGGAGAAAAGTCAACGAACTCGGTGAGCGCAGAGGAAGGTGGAGCCACGGCTCGGTTATTAACTGAATAAATGACAAGAGTCTTCATGGAAATGTCTACTAACTTTAACACTAACCCCATCTTTGTAATGTGGACAAAAACCTAACGACCAAACCAGCTTTAATTCATCTGACATTTTACCTCTAACTCATAAACTCATATATTAAAACAGCCAAAACTGGGTGCAGAAAACAAAATTCTTTTTTTAAAATCTAATTTCTAAGTCTAAGTGCTTGCCATCTATTTGTTTTACAGATTAGTGAAAAAATCAGAAAGCAAAGCAATTTAGTAGTATATGCTTGTCATAAAGGACACAAATTAGGGATTATATTTCTAAGTATAAAAATGAAGTTGGCATGTTTTCATCTGTAATTAAAGGCCAAGCATGCCTTGAAGAAATGCATATCGCCCACCACCTTTTATCCCATTATTTTAGACGTAGATCATCTGATGTTGAGAAATTACAAGGTTATTCTAGTCCTTTTAGTTAAAACTTGAAAATCACATGTGCAATCTCCAAGACCTGTTAGGACTTGTGTGTATTGTGAGTGACTGTGAGCTATGACCACACCAAAACTCACAGAAATTGAGCTAAAATGTATAATATGTATATATATATATGTCTAAAATATAGCCATTTTTTGCACAAGTTAAGGTCAACTCATTTTGAATTAGGTTGACTCCAAATGTTAATTGTAGCTGTACAGCCACAAGTTGCTTTATGAGAGTTTTATTTAAACCCATCCAGTAGTTCGTGAGATATTTTGCTAACAGACAACCAAACGGGTCGCTCAAAGTATGTGTTGAGGACAATGTTCAGCTTCCACCACACCGAATGTTAGCTCAACATGTGTAAAACTGGCTGAATTATAACCGTTTTTTGTTGTGGCAGCCATCTTGAATCAGATTGACTCCAACATTTAATTTGTCATAGATGTTCATCCAGTGATTACTTTTGGAGAGTTTCAGTAAAATTCAACCAGAGATTTATGAGGGGGTTTTTTGCTCCTGGTGCAGACCAGGAAACATGGACAAAAACACTTTCCTTCCGTCTTTACCGTCTTTGGCGGCAGGCGATCACCAATCTTTCACAGCGTACCATTTCTGTTTAGATCATCTTCTAAATTAACAGCCCGCAAAGCTTTCCCTCTTATCAATACGCCCTTCTAGTTCCATGACGTTGTGTTCTGCCTGTAAAGGTGTAGCCCTCGTTATAGTTGAGGTTGTGTGACTGTAAGTAAGGTCATAAAATCCAAGCGTTTGCCTCTGTTTTGTGTTTGGTACTGCTGCTGATGGTGTGTGTTTGGGTAAAAGAGGAGAGGCGCCCAGTGCCCGGTGGCATGGTGAGTGGAATGATAAACAGAAGCTTGTGCTATCCATGTCAGCGGCCTAAAATAGAGGCTAACCAAGTGGGTCTCAGATTGCTCCCTTGACTCCATATAAGTCTGCTCAGCTTGGTCTTGCCTGTGTGTCTGTTTGTGTGTGTGTCTGTGTGTGTGCGACAGAGAGATACAATGACACAAACACCTGCTGTCGGGACAGCAAGCTTTATATAGCACTTCTCACCCAGCAGAATTGTGCTATTTATTTTATCACTGTGTGCATCTCTAAGGTCAAGGCGGATGGTTTGTGTTTATAAATGTGGAGCCTGGAAGTTGGGGTTGCTTCAGTAATATTCAAATTAGTGCAGAAACAAACGGGTAAAAATGATGCATTCAGTGTGCAAAGGTGCATGTGCCGAAGGTATAACTTCTATGGTGGCACAATATTAGAAGAATGTGCAATTGCTATATTATTGTTCAGTATTAGGATAATGTAACAGTTGCAAGAAGAACAAATACATCTCACAACACTCTTATATGATATATAACATTGGTACCCGGTTTAGGTCTGTGATTTATTGCAATACTGACATTGCATGCTTTGATATTGCGATGGCGATACATTTTTGACATATTGTGCAGCCGTAATGACTTCAAAGCCTCAACTAAGAGTAACCGAATAATTAGTAACAGTAGTACACCTGATCAGTACAATAAATACAGTTTTTCAGTTCGCTGTAATGTGTGCACAAAGAACAGAAACACAGGGAAAAGACAGCCCAGTTAATTGCACTTGCCATTATAATCAAAACTCATTAAATATGTAAAAAGTTGCACCTTATTTGTTAACCACTCCATATTAATACTAAAGCATATGCGCTTTGTTGTTTTATGATGCATATGCGCTCAAATATTTCTTGGCCTAAAGCAGTAACTTCCTGCTGTGGTGGCCTGATTTCACAATCTGTCTCTTTAATATCTAAATTTGGCTCGGTTGTAATTGTTCCGATACACAAACAAACTGCAAGCATCACGCACAAGATATGTTGGCATTTATTCTTCAGATTTATTTGTCCGTGTGGGTGTTTGGCTACAGCTGAAGTTAATATTTAACCCTTTCCTTTGCTTCAAAAATGAGACCTTTGTCATGAAATAAAAGGATAAAGCAATACTTGGCGTATACCATACCCCATAAATATCCCACTTGAGGTTCAGTTTTGTCACAGGAGGTGTTTTTAAAAGCTCGCTCGAGTTCTGCATGAAAGACCTGAAATTGTTTTCTCTCAGCAGTGCAGAATGCTGATGAACCAGCTGAAGGAGATCACTGGCATCCAGGACCAACAGATTCTTTATAAAGCCCTGAAGGTAACAAATGAACAGCAGCTTTTAGGGTCCGTGAAGGGGGGGCATTCAGGGGACTGGTTCCTCATTTCTGTCCAGTTCTGTTGCTTTTCAAGCAGTGTAAACCTTTAAAAGAATCATAAAAATAACATCTTCATACAAGTTTAAAATGATCCAAAGGAACTTTTCTTCGACCAACTATAATCAAAAAACATGGTTTTTCTGTAACTTTTAAAAAAACTGTTTTTTCTTTTTGTCTCTCAGCATATGCTTGTCTTTTTTTATTTGAAACAAACCCAAATTATAATCTGCTGCTTAAAATTGTCAAACTTTTATGCAGTTTATATTTCAACGCACATAAATTATAATTGAGCAACAAAGCAATGAATGAACGAGCAATGAAGGTCAAACTGGGTAAAACTGTAATCTAACCCCCCTCAAAATAGTGTTAAACTGTAATTATCACCATCTACTAATTATAGTGCAGTATGTTATAAATATATTTTCTTAGTATTTCTATAATCCTAATACTGCAAAGAGCAAAAACTGTGTTGCAGTTATAAAAGGTAGAAACAGAAACAGGACCCTGTGATGGACTTGTGACCTGGTCCGGTCCAGGGTGTCCCCCGCCTCTCACACACTGACTGCTGGAGATGGGCACCAGCTTCCCTGCAGCTCCAAATAAAATGGCTGGATGGATGGACAAACGTGAACTTCAGAACAGAGTGAAAACATCTGAACTTGAATAAATTAAATTACATTAGAGGGGACAAACACAATCAAGATACTTCAGAAGGAATACACTGCTGTGTTAATGTACAGAAGGACATCAGAGCTAAGCAAATGATCATTGATGGGGTTTTTTATTATCTGTTTTTGTTTTTGTAAACATCAGAAAATCACTGTAATAGTGATGAGTAAGTGCAATAGGCCTACCTGAATTTGACATGAAGATGTGAATAATGTTTTAAAAATAAAGACTCTTAACAGCTAAATTGTCTTTTCTGCAGCAAACATTCTGTTAAAAACCAGAAATAACTACATACAGCTGGCTTTAAATACAACATTTGAATTGTCTTTGATAGACTGCATGTTTTATCTTATGCCTGTGGTTTAAATATTGCTAATTCAAGTCATTTACTCCTGTTTTTTTATTATCTTTAAGGCGAGCCAGGGGGACATTGGACATGCAGTGGGTCTGCTAACAACCCAGACTGCAGAGGTTCAGGACCCTGCAGAGCCACAGGAGTCAGGGTCATCTGGAGAAACCTGGGAGGGCCAGAAAGGTTTGCTGGGACCACAAAAGCACTACGCAATATTGTGATTGAACCATGTTTTAAGTTTAATATTTTTAACATTCAAATTAACGATACAAACGGAAGAAGAATCCAACAGTTCTGCACCAGCATTCAGCAGGACATCAGAGCTGCAAACAAGAAGTGTGTCAATTACAGCACCACTGTAATTTCTAAGGCATTGTTCATCTATTTGAAACAAGTACCAAAATATGAAAACCGGTCTGTTTTTTAGCACTTATGTCAAAATAAATATGTGCCACCATTTATTTTTATGACAAAAAGCAAAATTTCCATAAAAACATTTTGCAGTAAAACAGAAAATAAAGCTTTGAGTAAATGAACTGATGCTTCTGTTCCTAAATGTAGAGTTCATTAGTTCTCATTTATTCAGTCTATATATTATTATCATAAAAACTATCGGTCTAACTAGCTAATAATATATTACTACAGGGTGCACGCTAATGGTAGGGCAGGTTGTCTGCTTAGTTATTAAGACCTGTTTTGCTTATATTGAAGTCAGATGAGATTAATACATATAATGCATTTTACGTGAAGCTTTTTTACATTTTACAATTTAATCTGAAACAACATTTACTTCAGTCACGGAGCTTCTGTTTCATTACTTTCTGTTTCTTAAAGAGTCTCCTAAAGATGAACTGCAGGCCGCCATTGAGCTCAGCCTGCAAGAGGCCCACAACGCCCAGGAAGAGGAGAGAGAATTCCACAGGTACAAGAGAAACACAATTAATATTATTATTATTAGTAGTAGTAGTAGTAATAGTAGTAGCAGTAGTAGGAGGAGGAGGAGGAGGAGGAAGAGGAGGAGTATTTACTGACTATCACAGAGAGAATAAAAAAAAACTGAAACAGTGATTGCTCTTCACTTGCTTACAAATTGCAATTATCAATAGTTGTTAGTATTATTATTATTATTATTAGGTTGTAGCTGATAGTTATTCTGCATCCTGAACAAAAACACATAAACGAATGTCAGTACAGAAAAAAAGCAACAAAAATAATAGGAAAGATAAAAACCATAAAGTGATTTTTTTTGTAGTTCTGGTATATTGTCTAAATTCATAAATAAGCTTGTCAGATGTTGAAAGTAAAAATTTTGTTTCACTGCTGTGAACAAAAAACATCTTCAGACTAAATAATCTGGAAATGTCCAACTATTGAATGGATACTAATGTGTTTTTATTATCATATATTGTCCAAAAGAAATTAGTTTTCATACATTCAGTCATTAAATGACTTAAGATATGTCTCAACAAATTTATTTTATTTGTAATACCTTTAAAAATATATGGTAATCTGGCTTTTTGCTCTATGAACAAAAATCTTGCTTATTGTGTTCATAAAGAATATGATGTTGTGTTGCTTCAGTACTGTGTGTGAAATATCTTTAAAGGTACAAAAACCACTGTTTTCCACAGAAGGCTCTGCTTCTTCTGACAGGATTCTGTGAGATTATGAAGCATGTTTGTACAATGGTGCCTGTGGGTTTGTTTGGTACAACTTAAAACAAAGAAGCCGGGCAGTGAGTGGACCAAACAGAGCAGACAGAACTTTTCAAGAGAGTCTTCATCTTACTGTGTGATCTGTTTAGCATTAGAGTATATTAATCTTTTTAACCAAAACAATATTCATGTTGTGATTATTATTATTTTCTGTAGCCCTACTCTTCGTTCTCAGTTTTAGTGTGTAATAAAGCTGAAAGATCTTCACTTTTAAAAGGGTAATTTCGTATTTCTTAGGGCTCTGGAGGCCAGCGCGGAGGAAAATGCAGCAAGAATGAAGAGGAAGAGATGTGAGGCCCAGAGTGAAATGTGCAGCCCTGCAGACTGGATCCGTCAGGACGAATGGCCTGTGGGGATCCGTAACGTCGGAAACACCTGCTGGTTCAGTGCCGTCATCCAGGTGAGCGTTATTTAAACAAACACACATCACACAAATTAAACTGGACAGCTACAAGCTATATAGGTCTTGTTATGATTTACTTAGAATGCAACCAATATAATATAGAAAAAGATAAAAGATAAAAGCAGTATAAGAAGACAAAAACAGAGCAAGTTTACTGACGCAGATTTCTCAGAGAACAATATATTTGTAGGAATTAAAGAGATCTCAATGTGTTTCTATGGGAAAATATCTGTAAATATAGGTAAATATTTTGAAAAGTATAAAAGTTACAAAATCCAAAAGTCATGGTCCCGATCTCTTGAATGAGCCGAACATTTTGACATGTCAATGTCTAAAATAGTGTAAAGTATGCACAAGTTATTAGATTTCTAAATCCTGAATCAACATTCAACTGTTACAAAAGGCATACCAACAAGACTAACTAAATCATATTTTTACTGTGATTGTGCAATAGAAAAACTCTTCAGAATAAATAACAACATATTTAATTATTTAGATTTTGGTGCCAAACATGTTTTTAAACTGGCAGTAAAATGATCTTGTTAGAATTTCCTTTTTTTATCACTCTTCTATGTTAATAAGGTTTGAAAAAATAACTGAAGTGAAAACAAATGCTGTCTGCCAGGGCGACCTTCTGCTAAATTAGAGCAAACAGTTTTTATCTGAGCTGCTAATTGTATTATAAGTCCATTCCAGACTGAACCCATCCAGGCCTATCAGGTGCCTCGACAGAAACCAGAACCCTTTCAGAGATCCACAGAGGCTGTGTGGTTAATTAAGTAGCAAGCGGTGTGGGGATGGAGCAAGGGGAGCACGTCACAAACGAACAGAGAGACAATGATTGTTTGTCTCTGTTGAACTAAGATATGCTTCTGCATCCATTTAGACGTCAACCCCCCACAGAGCAGGTGTTATTATCTGGGAGAGAAACAGGGAAATGAGGCAGTGTTGTTAGAATACTAATGGGGTTCAAATTATACACTCCTTTGTTTATAGTTTTTAGCTGGTGTTAATGCTGCTTCTTACAGCTGAACTGATTCAACGGAGGCAGATTTTTGATAGCGCAGGCTCGTCTATTAAGTCTTCATGTTATCAGATTAAAGCTGAGTGACCACATGATTCAATTCTCTCTGTTATTGTGTATAAATTACAGTAAAACTGAGATAAAGCATAATTGAATTTCCTGCTCAAATTGAAGCTTCCACCACTCTGCACGCGACACATAAGACTTACTAACGGCTCTGACTTCATCCGTGGATGGTGTTCCCAGCACGATGGGGGCAGATCTGTCTCAGACAGGGTGTTGTCCTTGACGCACTTTGAAATTAGAGTCTGGTCCCGTCTGACCGCAGCACTTTCTTTCACAAGTTTGGGGAAGAAATTTGAAACAGAACAGCTTTTATTTTCTCAAAGCAATGTCTTTTTCATGCCACTCTTCCATGAAGCCCAGCTCTGCAGCTTATAGAGGTTCTATGGACAGATTCCCCCATCTCTGCAGAAGAGCTGCCCAGCTCCGTCAGAGTTACTCCTGGATGTTTCTCTGATTAATGGCCTCCTTTAAAAAATCCTTACCCTCTTATGGCAGGTTTGCTTTGGTTGAATCCCATTTTCATTTTTTAATAATGCATTTAATGGTGCATCCATGGGATGGTCATGGTCCTGGGATATTTGCTTATAATAATCATTTGGAGTATTTTGGGGAAAATATTTATTTTAATAAAATCAAAAATCCTTTTAAATTCCAGGTTCTGCACCCCACTGTATTTTCTCTGTTTCTGAATTTCCCCCCTCTAATTCATTGAAACTATGAAGTCCATAAACTGGTACTATTAATTTGTTTCAGTTTAATTCATTTATCAACGTATCGCTGAGGAAGTCATCTCAACAACAGAGAAGGCAAACAAATTCAATTCAAGTGAAATTAAGAACAAACCAATTTAACCTAATCCTATTATAACTAGTTCTATTCAATTTATTTGAATAAATCCTTTACCCTTTTATATTTATTTAACCAGGCAAATCTTCTTGAGATCCCAGATCTTGTTTTCAAGGGAGTTCTGGGTCTGGAGCCAGCCTAAACATGCGTGTTTTTGAAATGTGGAAGAAAACCCCACACAGAAAGACCCCGGGCCCAACCCGGGACTTGAACCCAGGACCTTTATGCTTTGAGGCAACAGTGCTAACAACAAATCCATCGTGCTGCCCAAAATATATACAGTTATATACACTATAGAAATACAGTTCAATTAAATCAAGATATAATTCAAATAGGGTCTATATTTTTTAAATGCAATTTGTAAGTACTTATAGTTAACTGAATCAAAAGAGTGCAATAACTCTTGACTTTAATTTAATCTCCTGATCTTTAAAAGTGAATTTATACCATTTGTTTTGTTGCCTTGTTGCAGTCGTTGTTCCACCTGCCTGTGTTCAGGAGGCTGGTTCTCAGCTACCATCTGTCAGAGCGAGTCCTGGAGAAGTGTAAGAGCCATGCAGTGAGTAATGACTTATTATAATGGCTTATTCCTTCAGAGTCGTTTTCACCAAACAGGGTTTTCTTTTCAGTATCTCCTTCCTGCAGGTTAATGGGTTTTTTTTGTTTTGTTTTGTTTTTAATTTCCAAAAAAAGCAGCTTTCATTTACATGCTGAGTGATGGTGCAAAGGCAACAGTGTTTGACTCTGAGTTTGTGACAAACAGGACAAGAGGAACATAGCGTTCATGCAGGAGCTCCGCTGCCTGTTCGCCCTCATGGTGGGCTCCACCCGCAGGTTTGTGGATCCGTCTGCTGCAGTGGAGTTACTGCGAGACGCCTTCAGGACGAGTGAGGCTCAACAGGTACAGCACACATGCTGCTTTTTTATACCGTATCTTAAAATCCATTTGTAATTCCACCCCACATACCAATAAGATAAGACTGTCCTTTTTATCTTCAGTCACATGAGGCAGTGCATATCTGGCAGCACCTTGTTATCATTTACTGGTCACTTTAGCATCCTGGTTTCCCTGAAATATGCCACCATAGAGGCCTGGAATTTATTGCATCTGCTGCAGGGACAGAAATAGAATATCTCTCAAACACTTTGAAACATGTTCTCGTAACAAATCCCTGCTTGAACTCACCATTTATCCAACTTGAATTTGATCAAATTCTAACAACCACATCACATAACAGGACACAGTCACTCAAGAAGTGATGACATTATAGATGATAAAAGTCAAACATGGACAGACTGCTGTTTATTTGAATGGTTGTTGTATTTTTTGTTAATCTCCTTTAAATTAGCATTGGTTAGGGTTTACGAAACCATCTAAAAGTGTCTAGTTAGAACTGTTCTGGGGCATTTCAGTGCCATTTTTTAATATGCACTCAAGAGGGTAGTTTGATTCTTTGTTTTGTCTCAAGAAAGTTTTTTTGATTTTTATTATTTTCAGGATGTCAGTGAGTTTTCCCATAAACTGCTTGACTGGTTAGAGGATGCATTTCAGCTGGCTGCCAATGGAAAGTAAGCTATATGTTCATGCCATTTTTGTTATTTATGATGGTTTTTTTCTCACTTAATTTGTAGTGAATAAATTACCCTTACATAACAAATAAATTATACTTGAAGGAATGCAGAAGACAAGCAACAGAACCCCATGGTTCAGCTTTTCTACGGCACCTTTGTGACAGAGAGAAGACATGAAGGTATGCCATTTGTTACTTGGTTTTTGTCATGTTGTCATCAGTATAAATTCAGTACTACTTCCTTCTATTTGGGTTTAGGTAAGACGCTGTATAATATCGAGCAGTTTGGGCAATACCCCCTGCAAGTCAACGGCTTTAACAACCTGGGTGAATGCCTCGAAGGCGCAATGGTTGAGAAGGAGATCGAGTCGCTGCACTCGGATCACGGTGTCACGTCTGGACGAGAGGTGACCAGCTCTGAACGCCTAAGAAGAGAATATCGTGCTGTAAAATTTTACCTTATACCAAGAAAGTCCTTATTTTCTGTTTCTTGCAGAGATGGTTTAAAAAGCTACCTCCGGTCTTGACCTTTGAACTTTCTAGATTTGAATTCAACACCCAACTTGGACGTCCTGAGAAGATACACAAGAAGTTGGAGTTTCCCCAAATCATTTATATGGACAGGTGAGTTTGGTACAGAATAAAAAAAAACAGAATTTATAATGTGAAGCTTTATTTACTGATAACTAGGAGAATGTAGTCTACATAATTAATATAAGTAAAGAAAGGTTTGTAAATTCTTGTATAAATACATGTTGTTGTTTTTTTCTTTTTTTGAAAGATATCTTCACAAAAACATTGAGCGGACCAATGAGAGAAGAGGAGAAGTGAAAAAGCTCAAGGAGCAGCTTGCAGTCCTTCAACAGAAACTTGAGTGGTGAGTCATCTGCAACACAATGGCTTTACTTTAAAATATCCACATTTTATTGAAGCAAATCCTGCCATTACTCATGGTTCAAGAGGATCAAAATGCAGGACTCAGAAGGCAGGAAGCAGATGATGAATAAACAAAAGGAACATTTATTTTAAGAAAACTAAAAGCACTACAGAGGCATTTTATCCCAAAATATAAAACTATGAGAGATAGAAATAGATTCAGGCAAAATTAAAATAAAGGCTGACAGCAGTGACAAGAATCTTGCAACAAACAAAGAAATTAAAGGATTAACTATTGAGGAAAGACAAAAGCAGCTGTAATCAGAGATTGACATTTGGTTTGTGACTGTGAACTAAGTGAAATGAACAATCGAACTAAAGAGAAATAAACCAGGGTGTAGAGGTGACATTAATACAAAATACTAAACCAAGAAAAGGAGCTTTACGAAAACCAATTAACCTGATAAAACCAAAACCACCCGAATAAAAGACAGCAAAACAAGGCAGCTCGAAAAGTCTAAAATCCATACAGGAAAACAACCAAAACCATAAACCAGGGGTCTCCAATCCTGGTCCTGGAGGGCCGCCATCCTGCATGTTTTACTTGTTTCTCTGCTCCAACACACCTGATTTGAATCAATGGGTGATTAACAGGCTTCTGCAGAACATGAAGAGGTAATTTAATCACTGAATCAGGTGTGTTGGAGCAGGGAAACAAGGAACACATGCAGGATAGTGGCCCTCGAGGACCAGGATTGGAGACCCCTGCCATAAACCATGGCAAATTTTTATCTAATGTTCTTTTGTCTTTATCCAAAGTTATAAAAACTACGGCTCAGGACCTATGAAGTATCCTCTGGCGGACATGCTTCAGTTTGTTCTGGAGTTTGCTACCACCAAACCCACCAGCGTTTCCCCAGCTGAAGATTTGAGACTCGCCTCATCCTCACCGACTCCTGCAAGCCTTCCCATCAGCGAAGCCATCACCAAAGACAGCAGGTGTGTCGGCCCGTCACCGTCGCCAGTAAATCTGTTTCGGAACGGAGAATCGCTTGTTCAAAACTTCAATCCTGCTCATAAAATTCCTGCTCTTTTCAGTGAACCTGGAGATGCAGATTCCGCAGAGGGGCTGGTTTCTACCTGCCAGCGGACACCCATTTACAAGCCTTTCACCCAGTGCAGACACCCCTCTGACTGCCCCCCACACCCAGCGCCCCACAGCGTCACAGAAGAAGAGCTGCACTTTGTTAAAACCTGCCTGCAGCGCTGGAGGACTGAAGTGGAGCACGACATAAACGGTGCACCAACACTTTTCACTGTGTTTAACACAGTTATAATGCACTCTTTCTTTAACAGCTAAATAGTCCAAAATATCCTCTGAATAAAGATTAAATGTCTCATTGTGAACTAACAAACTGATAAAACAACAGTCACATTTCACCCCATAAAATCAAAACTTGCAAACATTTAAAATACTACACTGCCCTTCCATGTTTGATGCATAAAAATACTTTTTATTCAGCTATTAAAGGTGTGGATTAGAAAATGCAAAAATCCACACCTGCAAAAAACACAACCCGTTATGCCTAAATGTTTCTGTTTAATGTAGTTAATGACAGCTCACTTGTCTTAAACTATCAGATATTTTTGGAATGGAGAAAACTGATATTTATGTACAGTATCTATGTCCAATAGTTTTCACTGATTCTGTATTTAAAGAGTTAAGGAAATTTGTACTATTTTTTTTAGTCGAGATGTTTGAATTCCTGCTGCTTTTTTGTGTGTAGAACTCAAGGCCAGCATTGACAAGCTAAATCAGACGCTGGAGGGCATTTACTCCGACAACAGTCTCTGCCAGGTAAGGCTTGTTTTCACCTAATTTATTCTATAAAAACAGTAATTCAGTGACATGTTTTACATTTCTAGCTGTAGAAAGTACATCGGCTAAAATTACATTAAACTTACTTGACCTTTATGTGAAGAGTCACACAGTATTTAATTAAAAACTCCACGGTGAAGTCCTAATATTTACATAGAGTCCCAGTGCTGAAAGATTTCATTATTCTCCTGTTTCAGCACTATTTCTCACTATACTCTTGCATAGGTGCCTTATAGACTCCATGCAGTTCTTGTTCATGAAGGCCAGGCCTCAGCAGGGCATTACTGGGCTTATATCTACGACCACGCTAACCAGCGCTGGATGAAGTACAATGATGTCAGCATCACGGAGTCATCATGGGACGAGCTGGAACGAGACTCATTCGGAGGCATGACCAACGCAAGCGCATACTGCCTGATGTACATCGATGACAGACTGCCCCACCTTATCACAGGTATGTTTTTTTTCTCCACAAATAGTGGGAGACAGCAGAGTGGAAGTGCAAATCTCAGGCAGCAACATTTGATTTTTTTGTCCATTGAGTCAGATCAATTAGTCTGATTCTGCAATCAAGGTAAAAACAAAATCACCTACAAATTTGTCTACAATCAAACAGTATTTAATTTTATTAAAACTTCAACTTCCCAGTGAGCAATAGGCATGATTTAAATGTAGTCTAGTCATAATTATTAATTAGTCTTGCAGGGGGTTCAAAGGTTTCAGGAGTAGGAGGCTATTTAAAAAAGTAAGGGGCTGACCCTCCACTGGCAAAGCCCAGTGCCAAGGCATGACATGATTGATCAACCAAGGTCCAGGGGTCCTCCTCTAGTTAAATTTGAAGTTTAGAACATCAGAAATGCATTTTCTGGCATTTGGAACAAGGCTGGGAGGGTGTTTGAAAAGACCAAAATTAGCCTTTTTTAAGGGAAATTTCTGAGAATTTTTGGCATTTTGGAAGGATTAGGAGAGTTTTCAGAACATCGATGGAGTATTAATTTAGCCAAGACATGGAATTATCGCCCAAGCAAGTAAACCTAAAGTAAGTACGGTAATCTTGTAAAATAGATTTAAATAACATGACATCCCACATGTGAGGCGGATATGCTAACCACAATAGAGACATGTTACATGCAGCCACTTGTCTATGTTAGCCCTGTTCTCTCATCCTGGACTCCGCTGTTCCATCCCTATAAACTTGTCATATCATCAAAAAACAACTTGTTGAATCTGTAAATCTACTAAACTTTTACTTTTAGCTCAAATGTAGCCAATTTTAGCCGACACGTCTGTTTACATGTTTCAGACGTCTGGATTGATACAAGAGACCATAGGATATCACTAAACATAAAAAGGCCAAACAGTCCTTTAGGGTATATGTTATAGTTTAATTTGAATTGTACCAATTTGTGGCAGTGGTATAAATATCAGCAGTGGAAAAAATGTTGCTATTTGTGTTTCTCCAATAAGAATAATCTACGAACTAACACTATGACATTCACTCAGAGGACACAGATGATGAGACAGGTCAGGTGCTCCAGGGCATGGACTCCCTGCCGCCCGTCCTCAGATGCTACGTCCAGGAAGACAACCGTTGGTTCCAGCAGGAGCTTAGCGAATGGGAGGAACAGTTCTGCCAGACCGCAACTCCACAGGAAGAGTCCGCAGCCACTGCAGAACCTCCGAGCTCCAGTTTACAGCAAACGCCTGTCGAGCCAGCGCCCCAGTCAGGACCCTCCACTGAAGAAGTGGAGCAAGGAGCTGCTTTAGAGCCGCAATCAGCCCCTGAAGAGGAGGAGGACAAAGATGATGATGCCAGAGAGACGGCTGAAGGTGTGTAGTGCTGACTGAAAAAAAGAAAGTGATGCTTTTCTTTAAACCTGCAGAAAACCAATTATTTCTAAGATATGTATTGATGCTTATTTTGAATTGATTTCAACCGGAATCCAATTCGGAAACCAATTAAATGAAATCTAAAAAATACAATAACTCCTGATACTGTGATTATCTGTTTTTTTTAACAATACAAACTTTTACAAACAGGGTTGACAATCAACACATGCATTCCCAACTTTAGTACCAACACCTTAGTAAGAAATAATGACTTAAATGTCACAATCTGAGCCGATAGGACATCATAAAATTAACAAATCAGTACACTTAGGTGACCCCTTTAGGCCTGGAGTTACCATTAAGCAATAACCTAATTTAGTTAGGTTTTTTGATAAATATGCACATTAAGTCATGTGATTACCAGAAATTGGCAATACAAATTACTACCCATTTTATATTGTGTCATGAATTGTTATATGAAAGAGTTAATCTATAAGAATGATCATTTTTAACCTGTACAGGGCCTTGTTCATGGTAATTTCTTACCCCCTCCGTGGGGGAAAATAACCAAAGGTTTGTCTCTAAAGTAAAATTCGCCAATTGGCAGGGAGGGACAAATTCAGAACAGAACTTGGCATTGCAAACTAATTAACACAGATGTTAAGAATGATGAGGGTCTGGCACAGAAGAAAAGAAACCAAGAAACATATAAAATGAGGAAGGTAATCACTAAACATGAACAGGTGTGCCGATCAAGAACAATGACCAGGTGTGCAGACAACAAAGCCTTTACAAAATAAAACAGGAAGAGAGGTTGGCAGCACCAGCTAACACAAACTGGGATTTAAACTAAGAAGTCCTGATCAAGCCAAAAAAAAAATCAAAACCTTAAAAAAACAAAGCCTACAGACTGTGACAATTATACAAGAAATGCTCTATATCTTATTATATTTTGAGAAGTGATAGTAAAAGAATATTTTTTATGTTTTAATGATTAATTATTCTTTTTTTCACAGCTTTTTATAAACTCTAGTTTACCGTATTTAGCTGACTGATACGATGGGATCATCTTGTAAAGACGTAAGATTTGACTCAAACGATCTTTTCATCATTTTTGCAGCAGAAGATCCAGAGTTTTTGCCCCAACCTGAGAGTCCTGGCTGCGAAACAGACGCCACCAACACTCCAGCTATCACTGACACCCTGGAAACGAGCCAGAGCTCAACCTCAGCTGATCTGCAGAGTCAGGTGGGAAAGTCCAAAACACCCCCAGTAATCCCCTCCGTACAGGAAATGGGTCAGAGATTCTAGGCTACAAAACAGTGTGAACACCTGGGTCAATAGAGTTCAGATATATTAATCATGCTTTTATTATTATTTTTCTCAGAGCCAAAATTTTACATTCTAATTTTTATTTTTATTGTTGTAAAATATCAGAAATTCTTGTGCATGTGTTGCTGTTGCAGAGTTTCCACTGATCGAACCTTCTGCATCTGTAGCACCTGTTGTGTTTTGTTACACACCTGTAATAAACTTTATTGTGACTCAAAACTAATAAAATGATACGATCATTGGTGATAATGAGATACAGAAGGCGAGATGAGGAGTTTTTGTTCATCCTGTCCTCGTCAGACCCCAGTTCAGGATGCAGATCTGAGTAATCAGGCGCCGTCTGAACTCGGCGAGCAGAGGGATGAGGCAGAAGTCAGCTCTGAAGCTAAAGAACATGAAGCTTCCACAGAAGCTCCTGAACGTGGAGCAGAGCGGGGAGACGAGGAGCAGCAGCAGGAGGCTCCAACGAGACAGCGACAGACGGAGAACGAGGTTTCAGAGGTGGAGATCCCCAATGTGGGCAGGATCATGGTGAGGGCTGACGCTGATGGATACAATGAAGAGGTAAATAAATGTCAACGTGAGATAAGATTTCCCCAAATATGAACTAAACCTCTTTAAATTTTGTAAATGTAACTGTCTTAGTTCAGTATTTATTTTCGTTTTTAAGATAGTTTCACTCAGTTGCCTGTCTTAAATCTAAGGTTCATAAAGTCTTGTCTCCTTTTTTCTTCTCTTAGATGATGCTCACTCCAGCTATGCAAGGTGTCATCCTTGCCATAGCCAAGGCCAGACAAACATTTGACGTAGAAGGCCCTGAGGCTGGCCTCATCAAGGTGAGGTATTTGATTCGAGGGATGCTGAGGGCTCTGTTCTCGTTGATCAACACTAAACTACAGAAAATCATTGCATGATTGATTTGAGATGACAGTCTGGCTCAACCTATTTCCTAATTACAATTTGTATAATTATGTCTATGTGAAAAAGAATTAAGATACAAACACTAAAACGTGCATTCGGTCATTCCACAAAGAACTGTATCATTTTAAGATATTGCTTACTGAAGTAACACTTTGATATATTCATTTTTTATTAACTGATTATTTTAATAAACTGCATAGTTTCACATTGTTCCTTTCTGAGTCATTTTAATCTGTTTCAATCGGCATTTACCTGAATCACATATTATCCGTTCTTGTGTTATTCTGCACACGCTTCGTGATGTGAGCATTTAGAGAAAGTGAAATGCTTTTTCAGGCCTTCCACGAGGAGTATTCCCGCTTGTTCGAGCTCTCCCAGGAGGAGATCACGCCCCAGGAGGATGCCCGTCTGCAGCACGCTCTGGTTTACTTCTTTCAAAACAAGGCGCCCAAGCGCGTCATTGAGAGGACGCTGCTGGAGCAGTTTACAGACCGCAACCTGAGCTTTGATGAAAGGTGCACACTCACAAACGGCTCATTCGTAACTCTTGGATATGTGTCTGTGTTTTTTTTACTTAGGTTCTTTGGGGAAAAAAGATGAAAACATGATTCCAAATGAGCTGTTGACACAAAAGCAACAGTAACAAAACATACACCAGAAGAAGCCTCTGTTGAAAATATGATAACTGCGTTTTCAGACGTGTTTTTGCTTAATGAGCTGTAAAAGTGGTTTAACAGAAGGTGTTACTGATTCCAACACTCCATGGGGTTTAGACTGTCAGAAGACGATTCAGCATGCTCTGTCTGCCATCTAGTGTCTGAACCGAAGACTGATAACTTGTGAGCATGTCGTTTTATCACCACCGTTAAACTTCAGCTGTCCTTGTTGTTCATGCAGGGCCATCAGTATAATGAGGGAAGCCCGGGCCAAGCTTCGTCTCATTAAACCAGAAGATATGGACATGGATGAATACCTGGTACTTTGACAAGTTCAGCGTTAATGCGCCTACGTTTGCCTTAATTGACTTATTTTCATGTTTTGTAGTTAATCATTTCTAACTTAATTTATGACTCCAGTGGAAACTGATTTGCTTCTTCTTGCTTTTCATCAAAAACCACTTGATAGTTGTGGAAAATAATGCAAATTTTAGACATTTTCAGTCAAGATACAAAATAATGAGATTATTTTAATATACCACTAGACTGAGGGGAACATTTTTCCATATTTTAACACAAAATACATCTTACAGTTGTTGAAATGTCAATCTTAAAGGTTAGAGAATTTCAGTGTGATCACAAAACTCTGTGTACTTTACAGGAGAATTGTTTATTTTGCTTAGTGACTGAATTTCCTAATCCTTTAAGTTTATTTGGATCTGCTTGTTGGGAATTAGCAGCGTGCATGGAAGTCCTGTGATACTTACTGGAATGAGAACGCAGTGCAATAAAACAGCTGGAGTTTTGGGAAGGTTTTAAGGTGCATCTTTCAATAAACCTAATTTTGTCCGTATTTTTTAAGGAGATCATTATATGATAACACATTTTTCTCCAAGGAAAAAAACAATATTAATTTTAGGATTGTTGCCATAGCCTTTCATAGTCTGAGAGTTATATAATTATTATCACATCACTAAAATACATCAGCTGAGCCTCATCCTGCAATTTCTCTCTAAAAAAAACCCAACAAAAGTGTTTTTTTTTGTGAAAACATGACTAACTGTTGCATTCCTCCGCTGTGTACTAACATTGTAATGAAGGCACGAATCGAGAGATTTTCTGTGTTTTCTTTTTTCACAGGAGTGGCATGATGACTACAGGCTGTTCAGGACGGTGTTTGTCCATCTGCTGACTGGACTGGAGCACTACCAGCATGGAAAGTAAGTGTCAAATATTGGCAGCAATGCTGCTGGACCAAAATGTTTTACAGTATGTCTGTAGATTTAAATCACGTTATACTGATATTATTGTCTCGTAAGTGCAAAAGGAATAAAATATATATAAGTAGTTTGTTAAATCTTAGATGTGTATCACGACACTTATAAGTAAATCTATACATATAGGTAGCTGGATTTAGAGTTCATTGGTAATGGTGTGATATTTCTTTTAGGACTGTATGTTTTGTTGCTGGTGTGACTGTGTCCTCTTTGTGACAGGATGCAAGACGCTTTGAACTATTTGTCTCATGCGTACGAGACCGACGCCACCCTGCTGAAGAAGGGAGACAAACGTGGCGTGGACAAGTCTCTTATTGCAGTTTACAGGAGGAAGTGCCTCGCTGTGAGTAAAGCAACACTTGCGAGCAGCAACGTTTGAATTCGAGAGCCATATTCCCACGCTAAAGCTAAAAGCATAACATATCCATACTGAAGAGGGACTGGCTTGCATGAGAAGAAACTTTGAGGCTTATCAAAGTCATTTCTGTCCTCTTCTGGGAGCGATCTTTCTCCAACTGACAGTTTATGACATCTGGCCAGTCGTTGCTGACATGTTTCCCTCTGTGCCAAACGTTTGGACAGGAAAACCGACTGGGCCAACATGTCCTTATTTAGGCTTTGCCTGTAGCAAAACAAAGTTTGAAATTAGAAGCCCTTGGGTTAATTTGCCCAGGACCAGCTTTGTGCTGTTTACACTGAAGTCACGTATTGTTCCAGTTAAAGGCCTAGCATTCCTGGACGGAACGCATGTTGCCCGTTCCTGCCAGAGATTTAGACTAAGATCATCTGAAGATATGATGGAGTTGTAGCCGTTTTGGTCAAAACATGAAAATAATGTTATGCTTAACCTCATGTGGTATTGCAACATTTTGCGTGATCTATTAGCACGAATGACTATCAGCTACTACCACATAAAAGTTTAGATCAATAGCTGCAAAATTCACTGAGGTAGGTATCACCATTTTTGTTTTGGCTAGGGTCGATTAGTTGTGGCAGCCATCTTGGATTGGGTTGACTACAAAAGTTAATCAGTTGAAGATGTATAATAATTACTTTCTGACTGTTTCATTAAAAACTGTTCCGTGGTTCATGGGATATTTTGCTAACAGACAGGCCGAATTGACACCAGTAGTTGTTGACAAAACTTTAAACAGATTTTGCGTGATTAATTACTGCTCAGAATATAAATTAGGGATCAACTCCAGCTACTACCACACCACATTTAAGCCTAATATCAAACTAATAAAACAATAAAACTGACTGAGTTATAGCTGTTTTCTCTTTGCTAAAATCACTTTGCTTGTGGCGGCCATCCTGAATCAGGTTGACTTCAGGAGGTAATAAGTTGTAGGTGTCAACCCAGGGATTACTTTCTGAATTTATTCTGTAGACATTTTGCTGCTGGTGCAGACAAACAAACACACACACACACTCCTCAGCAACGGGTGATAAAAGTTTTCCTCTCTTTATCTTCCAATTTGACTGGTAAAATTAAAAATGATTATTAAAATGAAGATTCATTTTTACCTTTAAAACTGTCCTTTTTTTCCCCAAGTCAAAATGTAGGCTGTGACATAGGCCTATTGGGCTAATGTGTCCTTAACCCTCCTGTGGCCTTCTGGTCAAATTAACCCAAAGTTGCAAGGGCTTCTCTAGCTCTCGCTCTTTTGAGGACTTCAGGGGGGTTAAAGTAGTCAGAGATGAACATCAGGATAAAGTCTAAGGGCCAGGCTACTGTTGCTAAGTCGTCCCCTAATTAAATGTGTCCTTCAGAGCTGAAATACTTAACAAACTGTCAAGGTACATCTTTGTGATAAGAACTTTTCCTGTTTTCTCCATCTCTGTCCTCCTAACATCAGGCACTGAATGAGAGCGCATCCCGCCTGTTTTGCAGTGGTGATGAGAGCAAAGTGGAAGAGGGCGTTGCCATAATGGACGAGGCCGTTATTCCCTGTCTTCACCTGATGAGCCGGGACTCAGCTTTATCTCAGGAGGACAGGGACGCTGTGGAGAGCATCCGCAGCCACTGGTGCTGCTGCCTGGGCCAGGACATGGATGGTGAGTTATAACAGAGCTTTAAGGCTTCATAAACTCTGAAAATCAACTCCTCTCTCAGTTATCATTATGAGCTTATAACAAATGATCAAGAAAATGCAAACAATGGGAAGTGAATTGTTTCAGTTCTTGTCAATTTTCTTTGCAATACAGACTTTTTGAATTTTTCAACAGTCTGTTGTCATTTTAGTTTGCCATAATATAAATATTTTTGTTACTTCTTACTTAGTTGTGCAATGGTTCAAAAATTTCACAAGAACTTTCAGCTAAAAATGTGCATGTATAACACTGAAAATAATCAAAACCAACTTTAACTGTGGCCTAAAAACTCACCCAAAAAGTAATAAGTATAGCTCGAATTTTTGCTTTTTGTCCATTTTCTACAGATGCACTACAGGTGAAGCTGGGCGAGTTGCTGCCGAGGGTTTTGGATGGTTCCACTGACAGAGTCGTGCTGAAAGATCCACCAAAAGTCCACGTCAACCAGGCCCACGACCTGTGCAGCCGCCTGGCTGCTGTCATGGAATCCATCCACAGCACCGCAGTTGTTGCTGTAAAGTAAAATCTTGAGGGAAACCATCAGCCGACTGGATTGGTACATGTTCGCTGCCAGCAGCCTGGCTGGCGGATTGTTCTGTACCGTAGGACTAATGGATGGAGACAGTACTTAGTTTCTGATGTCTGCTGGCTTGGCATTGCACATGCAAACAAATTTTATGTGTTGACATTTGCTGGTGTGATTAGATAAGAGATCAGACACACATACATGGTCGTTAAGAAGAAAAAAAAAAAGAAAATTGCTCATTTACATCATCTGTGCCTGCTCGTTTAACACAACCAACCTCCGTCTATCAGAAAAATATACTAACAGTGCTTCTGAGTCCAAAATAAGGCAAGAGAAGCCCAAAATGTGTTTTCACCAGAATCCTGCAGAACTCCCAATGAATGTTTAGTGACCAAATATCATCTAGTGTCCACATTTTTTATATTTTAATAACACACTTAAATCTGCTGTTAATACACAAGGTATATTCTATAACTAAAGCTTTAACTAGCTTCTGTTTTAGTACTAATTCCTCAAACATTCGGAAATCAACTAGCAGGATAAATGTTTTTGCACTTTTTTTTACAAACAGGTTTCATTGACTGGTTACTTTGCTAACTAAGTAAGTAAATTTTATTTTTATGGCACGTTTCATGGATAAAAATCACAAAGTGCTTCACAATTCTTGACATAAAATAGCATAAATGCAAACGAAGCAATACAATTAATACAGGTTATCTAAAAAGGACATCAATACAAATTAATCATAGTGTCATAAACAGATCTAAATAAAAGCAAGTCTGACTAAAAACAGTCTCTAGCTGCTTTTTAAAAATGTTTTAAAAGGAAGTTCATTCCACAGTCGAGGTGCAGCAGATTGAAAAGAGCGACCCCCTCCACCCCCCGAGTTTTATATCAGGTTTAAGGAACTGCTAATAGATTCTGGCTAGAAGACCTGAGAGCTCGAGTTGAAGCATATGGCTTTAACAGTTCAGCAACATAAGCAGGAGCCCTTCCATTTAGAGCCCAAGATTTTTAAATGAATTCTAAAATTAACAGGAAACCAGTGAAAACAGGAGTCTTACGGGTTATTCTGTTTGATCCAGTTGGGAGAGATTTGGAACAGCTGGATCAACTGTTTTTATTTTTATTTTTTTGTTGTTAAAACAGGTAAAATGTGCATTACAATAATCTAAAAGCATGGCTAACCAAATCCAGTTTAATGGTTTGACTCCAGCCTCCTTAATGTGAAAATATTTCTCAAATGATTAAAAGGCGTTTCGAACCATCTGTTTGGAGTGGCTTTCGAGAGACATAAATTGGTCAAAAACAACATCCAAGTTCCTCAAGTTTGATTTAACAGCAGAGTTTAAATAAATGACCACATTAGTCACTTAACTTGGCACAACATTACTTAAAAGAGAGGATTTGCTAAATGTGTTAGTGCAAAGTGACGCCTCTTTTTTTTTTACAGGGCTTGAAAAAAAACAACTTTGTTCTGCACAAGAAAGAAATACTAATTGTTAGCTTTTTTAAAAATACATGTTTTATATTTCTTTGTATGTTTCCAAAACAGATTTTAGGGTATCTACGGCACTAGTATGCAGAAAAATACCAATAAGATGTCAGAAGATCATGTACAAGTTTTGAAAAAGAGTTTCTGTACGTTCAGATTTGAGTTGGTTAACCTGAACTAATGGAAAGTGGACGCTTTGAGCAAACCATGTAAACGTTTTAACTAAAAGACAAGTGGAACACAGATAAGACTGTGTATTTCTTGAGTCACGAGTCCAACAGAGTGATATATTTGAATCCTCTGAAGTTTCAGGGCAGCTGCGTGGGGCTGCAGCTGTCATTTCTGGCCGCAGATATCACAGATTTTTCACTTGTACTCTATGATCATCCTCAATAAATGTTTTAAATCCTCTATCTTTTTTTTATTTTGACTCCTGAGTCCCCCAAAACTCACTGTTTTCAAAATTTTTAATTATTTTGGCAGGATCTGTGTTGTTCTGTTGTCTAAAGTTTATTAAAAGCATGAATGAGCGCCTCAGTTTCACATGTCAGGCGTTATATTGTGGTTTATTTTTGTTGAATCCCAGCAGCACCTGTTGCTCTGTTTCTGTCAGTAATCACTAGTTCAGCAAATGTGTGTTAATCCACAGCTAAAAATAGTCCCATAGTCTGATAGAAAATGACAGCATCTAAATGTTAAACGTGTCCGTAATCCTCATCCATTTTTAAAACTGAGCCAATACAGAAACAGGCTGATGAAGAGAAGTCCTCTTTGTGTCGTTGATGGGATTCTTGTCTGCATCCTGATATCTAACATCATAATATTTAATTTCATATTCTCACATTTTAGGCCATGACTAATCCTATTTTCTTTTCTGGCTTGCCTCCCTTATGCAAATATTTAGTCATGTTTGCAGTGACATTTAACAAGCTGTGTGTGTCTCCAAGTGTTCTGTTGTTTTCATAGCTTTGATGGGCAAGAGCGCACGTAATCTTTCCAAATTCACGTAAGCCTCTTTTTGTCTGTTTACATTCCTACAATAGTCTCTTAGTTCAGCACGGAATTAAGCCTTAACTGTTATTTAACTTTAATTGCACATTAACAACGCCATTATACTAGGATAAAAGCAGCAGTGCTGATGAGATGGAGCAGACGCTGGGGAAAACTCCTGAGATCCATGCAAAGTGGTGCGGCCTGTGCCACGTCGCATGTCAGCAGAGACATTACGGTGTTCTGCAAATAATAATGAGTTGCTTTCAACAGCAAGGTCCAAGTTCTTTGGAACTTTGATCTATCATGATAGTTTTAGTTATATAACACTTATTGGTGGATGTTAGTTACAAAGATGGAATAGACATTATTATTTGGAGGGATCTGGAATTATCCTGTGTTCACGAGTATCCATTATGGAAATTAAAGCAAATTAGCGCCTTGTTTGCATATTAAACCTAAACGTACCTGAACACTTTAGAGCTCCTGGAAAGTTACTGGCCTCATGTTACTTCCTTGTGGTTTTTCAAAAATCCTAGAAACACAATTGTCTTTGGAAGGAATCCACCATAACAGACCAACAGACCAGGGGTTCAAGGGGGGTGGCACCCTTATTAATTTGCTGCTCCCTCCTTGGCCAGACAGTCTTATCCTCCTGAGTCCTGAGCTTTTGTTTGGTTTTAATTTTTCTTGCTCTCTCTCTCTCTCTCTCTCTCTCTCTCTCTATATATATATATATATATATATATATATATATATATATATATATATATAT
>NC_051442.1:4616304-4628028 GCF_001649575.2 Kryptolebias marmoratus
GATAGATAGATAGATAGATAGATAGATAGATAGATAGATAGATAGATAGATAGATAGATAGATAGATAGATAGATAGATAGATAGATAGATAGATAGATAGATACAAACTCCACATTTTAACCGTTTTCTTGGTGCTTTTATTTTGAAAGTAGCAAGCGCAACCGGAAACGATGGGTGTTACAGTTTTCGCCGTGAGTTCGGAACCACCCACCCTAATCCCCCAGAACCAAAGAAACCCGGTTTCAGGTTGCAGCGACGAAACTCATCTCGCAGTTCTGGGTCCAGAACGGGAATGTGACGGACCCTACGGTTAAACCGCTGAAGCGGAGAAAGCGAGAGAGCAGAAGAAGAAGAAGAAAGCGGCTGTTTCAAAGTGCAGAAGAAGAAACCGGAAACTGTTTAACCGAAATATTCATTTATGTCGATGGTCCCGATAAGCAGTAGCGTTTACTTCGTTGTGTTGCAACGTGGAGAGAAGAGACCGTCTTGGAGTTTACTGTGTGTGATTTAAAAAAACAAAAAAGGCACCGTTGATAAAAGGTAAGTAAAATAAAAGTTGGTGAAATAAACTGCACAAATCAACTGTCGGTCCAGAAAACGTGTTGTTAGCTGCGTTAGCTAGCAACTGGAGAGTCTTGGCTCCGTTTGGAAAATTTAGTGTTGCAACCAAGTTTGAAATTGTTCAAATGAATTTCTGCTTTCCAGTCTTGACAGCGATTTCACTGCGATAATTGCAGTACTCGTAACTATTTCTGTGTGAGCTTAACTGGGTAAACGTATCCTGCTAACTTATACCCGGGTTCTAAATATACATCGAGGCGTAAAAAAGGTGCTGATATCTGCTGAACTGCATGTCCTGCAAAACTCACAAGAAGAATAATACCTCACTGATTCAACTGGATTTGATTCTACTTTCACTGAAGTTTAAGAATGCACTTCATCAACCAAAACGCACGGTCAAAAACTGGTATTATTTTAATTTTAGGAGCGTTACAGACAGGCTATGAATAGGATGTAAGCAGAACCCATCCTATAAAAACCTTCAGATGAGGAATATAAGAATGAACTGGTGGTATTATTAGATGTGTAGGTTTGCACTTTCTGAGAAACCTTAATTTCTGTAAGATTGTGTAGCTATTACAGATATAAAACGTGCCACAATAATGTTTTTGTATAAGAAATCTACACAAGCTTCTGACCCATGAAATAACAGTGGCAAAGGTGTGTGACCCCATCTGTTTAAATGTCCAAAAGTGCTAATGATCCTTTTAAATAAGGGCATAATGACAACACAAACAGTCTTAGCATCCATTTAAATCATTAAATGACTTTTAATTCAATTCACTGTAACAATTATGGTGTAAATATATCATAAAAACTGTGTTTTTAATTGTAACTTGATATCTGGAGATTATCTAAGGACCCCTACTTGGTGTTGGGTGACCCACATTGGGGTCCTGACCCCAACTTTGGGAAGCATTGCTTTAGACTATTTGTTTTCTGTCTCTGAAAGGAGATATTATTATGAAGGCAAAAATGTCAGAACTGCCTTTTATTTAAAGTGGTATATTACTGCCAATCACCAACAACATATAACATATTTAGTGTTGTTTAAGTAAAATTTTGTAGAAATAATAGTAAGTTTAGTGCTTTAATGTAATGTAATATATTAGCAATGTTTATGTTAAAAATAAGCATGAAATGTTGCGCTGCAGCTCCTCATAACTCGGTCTTTAAAATGATGGTCTTTGACAATAAATTAAAGCAACATTTTGGTTAGAAGCACTGAAATATGCTGTTCAGTTTATACAGGATATTGACATTAAAGCATATTGACTGTGCAGCGTAATGTCAAGATTATAGCATCTTTGTATTCAAATCTAGACTGCTTTCATTACAAGGTTTAATTATTTTTTTACTTAAAATCTTGGCTTTAAGATGTCATATTTTGATAGCCTTTTAGAACTAATATTCTCTTTTCTCTCATGGCCGTGGTTTTGTTTCTAAAAAAAAAAAAGTGTTTGTTTTCAATTTATTCTTGTGTCTTCCTGTTCCCTTCTCATAAGCCACTGTTGAGTTCAGTCTGGCTCGTCGCCAACAAAACATTTTGGACCAAAAACATTCCTGTGACAAACAGACTTCATATTCAAAACATCTGGACACAGGGCTGTGGGAATATCTGAGCAAAGTTCAAGTCTTAACTGTCAGACAGAAACATGAAGCTCAAAATATTGATTGACAGAGAGAAACGGATCACACGCTGTGTGCTCATTGCTTACATAAATACGTTTAGAGAAAGATCGCCTTATGAGTTAAAGCAGCTCAAGCTGTTAAAATGCTGGATGACACAGTTTTATTCAGACGGGATCCACATTGTTCATCTGTAGAGCCTTCAATCAAGGATCACCATGACCATTAAGAAGAGGTATTCACTTGGAAAATGCAATTATTCATAAGAGAAATGTTATTATTTATCAGCAAACACTGTTGTCTTGTTTTAGTAATTCCATAAGAATTGCTGCCGTGCACTTTCTTCTCAGTAATAGCGGGATATAACAATCTGATTTAGTTCAAATGTTTTACATCTATAGTTTGGGGCTGTCGTGTTTAATGGTCATTGTTTTTACGTGAAAAATTCCAAATCTTGGGAGTCATTTAATCCTTTTTGTTCAAAATTTCAGCTGACCGTCTCCCCTTTTTTTCTACCCACCAGGTGCCATGAGCAGTGACCTGAACGTGCCGATGGGCTCCCCAGTCCCAGGGGTCTCAGAGCAACCTCTGGACAACGGGGACTACAGGGACTGGGTCCGGCGCAGCTACCTGGAGCTGGTCAGCTCCAACCACCATTCAGTGCAGGCCCTGTCCTGGAGGAAACTCTACCTGAGTCGTGCCAAACTGAAGGCCTCCAGCAGGACCTCTGCGCTGCTCTCCGGTTTTGCAATGGTACGTTCTTGTAGTTGTTTTTTTAAACCAGAGCAGGGTTTAGTTTTCCAGGAAGCTGATGTTTTCTGTTCATTTCAGTACCACTAAACTTCAAAGATCTGTATAATCTCTGTCTTGTTTAGCAACTGGTAAGTCAAGCAGGAAATGGGTTTGAATTTCCTCTTCATGGTTTCAAGAGCTCATTTATGGTCATAGTTTGGCTAGTTTTTCTTTTAAATTGCCTTTGGTGACTACATAAACAATCATAACACTGATTAAAAGAGGGTTAGTTAAAGATGCAAATGCTAATATGTTCCATTTAGGGGTCACTAGATTAGTTTCAGGAACTTTATTGCTCAAAAACCAGTTTCCTCATGTTGTCCACAGCTGCAGCTTCTCTTATCTGCAGCTTTTTATTTAAACTCTTGTCTCGTGAGGACCCACTGAACTCGTGTTCATTTGTTTTCGCATTAAAAGAACTTTAAGTGTATGATTTAAGCTTTGTTGCTTGTTTAAAATGGTAATATCTTTAGAAAGTGCAGATTTTCTCTCACAGCTTTAATTTGTACATAAATAAGTGTACATGCATCATATCATTACAAACCTAAGATTTGTTTATTGTGTACTGATTCAACATTCTGAGTATTTATGCTAATTATTTAACATCATTTTTTATTAGTGGTTGTTAAAGGTTGACTTCAGAGCAAACTATCAGCAACTTGACTCTTTTAGGATGATAAATCTTCTCAAATAAAATCAGAAAGGATTCTAACATTCTGCTGTTTTTCACTCACATGGCGTTAGAAATTGGATTTGATTTGTGTCTGAATTCTTTGATCCGCTGACAAGTGCCTGGGTGCTAACTGACTCACTAATTCTCTGAGATTATCCAGGGATGTGCTGGAAACCAACTGATGCAACCGACGCAATTTTAGAATGAGTGTTAAGTCAGTCTTCCAGGGTCCATATTTTCACATTGGAATTGCTGGAGCCACTGAGGTTTGCTGTAAATTTAGCAGCAGACTTTTTTTTTACTCAGAGTTATTAGATCACACACAGACAAAATATGTCCAGAGGGCTAAAAGCAAGCCTTCAGGCCGTCTTCTGGCCGCCGCGTTTTCAAAATGATTACAAAGAAACATTCAAAACCAATTTCTTATTAATTCGTTAATCTTGAGGCGAGCAAAAAATCACTCCGCACTGCCTTTTTATCTGTTATCAAAAGAGATTTCTCTTCATATTTTGGAGCCTACACTTCTTTTCTAAGTATTGTCATTAGTTGGAGTGGTAGAAAAAGCCCTAAATGTGTTTTCAAACTTATCTTGAACAAAGCAGTCAAACCTGAAATGATCAGGAACAAAAGTTGTCTGTCTGCCATCGTACATCCGAAACAGATCAGGCGTTTCTCAATACATGTCTGGATTATAACAAGGGTGTTTTTGTCCTAGGTGGCCATGGTGGAGGTCCAGTTGGAGGTGAAGTACAGTTACCCCCGAGAGCTCCTCATTGCCTTCAGTGTGTGCACCACCGTGCTGGTGGCGGTGCACCTCTTCGCTCTGCTGATCAGCACCTGCATCCTGCCCAACGTTGAAGCTGTCAGCAACATCCACAACCTGAACTCGGTCAGCGAATCGCCTCACGAGCGCATGCACCACTACATCGAGCTGGCGTGGGGCTTCTCCACAGCCCTGGGCATCCTGCTGTTTCTGGCGGAGGTGGTGCTCCTCTGCTGGGTCAAGTTCCTGCCCGTGGACTCGGACGAGCTGAAAAAGGCGGCCCTCTGCACCACCACGACGGCGAGCCCCGAGGTGCCCAAAAACAGCGGCTGGCAGGCCGCGCTGGCCTCCACCATCATCATGGTGCCCGTGGGGGTGATTTTTGTGATGTTCACCATACACTTCTATCGCTCTCTGGTGCGCCACAAGACTGAGCGCCACCACCAGGAGATCGAGGAACTGCACAAGATAAAGGTGCAGCTAGACGGCCATGAGAGAGGCCTCCAAAATGTGTGAAAACATGGCGGCAGCTTTAAAAACTCTCCTCTGTGTTACGTAATTATCAAGCCGTTTGTCTTCTTTGCCATTTGCTCTGGATGTCGTTAATGCCTTGAACACACGAGCCGTCTTGTTCTATTACAGATATGTTACTTCAGACTGCTAATTTATTCATAAGATGAATGTTTAAGAATTGTGTGGTAACTATGTTTTTCATCTGATGCTCTATACTGTTGGTAAAGGACAAAATTTAAAGGTTTACAGAAAAAAAAGGGCTAATAAGCTTAGAGTACCAAATGTGCTATACTTTTTATATTTTATGCTAGGGTTTGACTGCTAGTTGGTGTTTCATTTTGTTAGCACATGCCTGTATTCAGTCTGAGCGTCGATAGGCTCAGAACATCTCGTCTCGTCTTAAATGTGCAATTATTCAGGATGATATTCACTTCCACCAAAATTAGCTTCTACCTTAAGCTAATTACCAGCTGTTCTTTTTGTGATCAGCCAAAGATTGTCTAATAAATCTGGAGTGTAGATTATATTTTAGAAATAACAGCTATAATATATGTTGGATAAACTGAGAAATCAAATATTATTAGCAAAGTTTGGCCAGTTTTATTTGCTCTAAATCAGGATTTCCAGTATTTGAAATGAATTGCTTATAAAAACATAGGTATGCCAAAGTAACAACATGCTTTCTCCTGTTACTGTACCTGCCTTTCTAGCTACCCAACTCTTTTCTATGGATATATAAAATTAGAAGGCTTATTTACCTCCTGATACAAATTAGACAGAAGGTTCCTGAACCTTTAAGGTTTATATTGAAGCGTGCAGCGTGACTATCTTGGCCTTTTCCCCGCTCTGTTACGACTGATGGAGAGTAATCCTCCACCACATATCTGTGTCTGAAGCTGCATGGTGACTGACTGTGGTTAAGTCTTAAAAAAAACGTTGCGTTCTTGTGAAATTCTGCAGAGATTAGTTGGCATCACTGTGTTTTCATGCAAAGTCTTCTCCTTGACGTTAAAGTAGCTTTTATTTCCTGTCTGTTACGAAGACCGCGGAGCCTGTGTGGAAAAGCATCAGAGACGATTCTCATTACTGATGCTGCTTAAATATACGAAGCTGTTCACATTTTGTTCTGCCTTACAGAAATACTGCCTTTTCTGAACTGCTGTTTTGTTCCGGGTCATAACACGAGCGCGTCTCTCACTGGAAGCGGGTCCTGATGCGGCGTGCTAAATGTTGTTGTGCCCTCCAAGTTTGCGTACTACATGTTGGAGTCATTTTTAGTTTCTTGGGTGAGGGCGGAATATTTTTTTTATTTTTTTGTGTGTTCTAAGTAAAGGTTATCACATTCCAAATACCCCGGCTGACCAAAGTGTCGCTCAGTTACGGTTTCTTTGCGCTCAGAAGAGGCAGAAGCGGACGTGTAGTTCATCTGTACAGGGAATGTCTGCCATCGTTCCGTGTCTGTGGCTTTGTGTCGAACGCTGCAGAGGTTGAAGTTGCAGTTCACGTCCTGCGACACACTGCCAAAATAAAACTTAAGGTGGATGTTTTCTTCCCTCCTCCTCTCAGAAGGGAAGTGTCATTTCATAACGAGAACAAGGAATGTCTGTAAATTGGACTGAAGGTCGGGGAATGAAAAAGCATCTCAGCAACTGTTTTGTTTGGTGTCTTATTTTACTACAAATATTCATGGTTCTCAGGGGAGGAACCCTTTTAGATGGAGCAGTTCCCCTTTAACCTCTGCTATGAGACCCTGTTGGCTGTGCTGACATGAAGGAGATCGTTGAGCTGCTGTTCTGGACTTTTATTAGAAATGTCAGGTTTTCCGTTACATTACGCGTTTTCTTAAAAACATCATATTGATCTGATTAAAGGGATAATCTGGTCAATTTTGAAGTGATGCTTTGTTGAAGCCTTTATAAACCTGAACAATGATTTTAAATAAAAAATAAAACAGAATAGGCCCTTGTTTACTAACCTATTAGCTTAGCCTTTTGCCCTTTTTCCTGAGAGCTTTTCAAAAATGACCAGACTATCCCTTTAATGGCTGATTTGAAACGTAACATTTTTAACCATACAGATTATTTTGGCATTTATTAAGTTTCTTCGAGAAGCGTAGATTGAAGTTTCCACCAGACTTTATATGAACACTATTTAAAGGGACTGTTCAGCTCTTTTCAGGTGTGGTTCTATGGAAAGGTTCTACTGGATGACTAACTTTATAGATATCTGTTTGAGCATCCTCAGCTGGGAGGAACCAGGAGGATGAGTTAACAGCTAGTCAAAGTGGGGCCAACACCAAACTGGATCTCTGCCATCTTAAAACAACCTAAAGTTTAGGTATATTTTTTTAAACTTTTACATTACCATTAATTTCACGTTTGAAAGTTGTTAGCAAATGCAAACAGCAGCTACTTCCAATAGGAATATAATAATATTTCTACTGGATTACTAATGTGAAATAGGTTTATTTAAAGAAAAAAATTTAAAAATACAGTAAATACTCTCCTCTTCGTCCCTCAGAACTAAACTCCAAACTGATGGCAGTCAGAGCCATCCACAACAGGTAAGATATTAGCTGCTCATAACCTTTCCACAGATCCTCACCTAAAATAACTGTCCTTTTAAGATTTACAATAAAAAAGAAGACTTTAAAGTTCTGACCAGGTATAATTTAATATCTATGGTGTTTTGACCACAGCAGAACATGGTGAGAAATTAATATTTGTCGAGAAGATAAAACAATAAAACACTCCACGACGGCATGTTTTGTCTGTAACGACTCATAAAATTCAGCATTGTACTGATTTGTTCTTTTAAGTTTTATTTTGAGTTTTAAAAGGAACCAAAAGGAGAAAAGGAAACAAAAAAGAAGATTCTGGAGCGTTTTAAAAGAAACCTGCCTTTATTTTTCAGGCCAGCAGAGGGCGTACAGTGCACATTTTATGGCACTAACTCATAATGTACAATTCACCTTCAACATTTTGGAAAAAAAGGTGCTCCTCATCATCATCATCAATAATTGTGTCTCTTTTAGGACACACGTTAAACCATCTTCCTCTCCTTTACATGCATATGCTACATATTTTACACTTTTATCTCCAAGACCTTCAAAAGTACATTAAACACATTAGTTCATATAAACATTTCAGGTGCAGGTAACGACTTTCTCTCATTCTTTTAACAAATTCATGTGGGACTAATTAATTCAATAGCCTTGGAGAAAGAAAATCTCATGTTTTAAATTTTACAAATACAAACAACATGATCACAAGCCAAAATTTCATTTAAATGTAAACTGAAAAGCAAAAAAATTGTTTTGACAGAAGGTGAAGATGTGGTTCATTTGAAAGATTAAAAACATTTGGTGAATGTTTTCTAAAAAAAAAAAACGAAACTTTCAATAAGGTAGTCTACACATTACACTGTATGTAATTAAAAGTTAGCTTAATGATAAAACTGCATGCAGATGATGAAAGCAAGTATAAACTAGTCTCCTAATGCCCTTTCAGTTTAAAATAATGACAGCAAATACAATGACCTCATGAGCTACTTAAAAAAAAAAATAAAAATCCGGTTTAGCTGTTGCACAACGATCGCGGCGCTCTGGGAAATGTTTCAAACAGCGGAGTGCTCATCGTGGCTGTCGAAGTTCCAGATGTGATTTTAGTGCCTTTTTAACCGATTTGCTCACTAAAAACTTCGATGTGGACAAACTTTTCTTTCTGCCTTCTTGCTGTTCTGTCCAATCAGATCCCAAAAGCACATTTTAGTACAGGGGTCTCCAAACCTGGTCCTCGAGGGCCACCATCCTGCAGGTTTTCCTTGTTTCCCTGCTCCAACACACCTGATTCAGTGGTTAAATGACCTCTTCATGTTCTGCAGAAGCCTGTTAATCACCCATTGATTCACATCAGGTGTGTTGGAGCAGAGAAACAAGTAAAACATGCAGGATGGTGGCCCTCCAGGACCAGGATTGCCCACCCCTGTTTTAGTAGCTTTGAGACAAACAATCATGGCCGTTACGGCAGCAGCCAGACGTGCTGAGGCAGAAGAGTTTCCTTTAAAGTCTCACTGGGCTGCGACTAGTTGGCGAGTGGCATTGGTGAGGGAGTCACCAGAACGCCGAGCGCCGTTCACCGAGGTTCTCAGCTTCCTCACAGAGGCATGAAGTCCTGTCGCTCAAAACGTGTGACACGTTCTCTTGTCGTCACGAGCCGAGCGCCTCCAACCCACTGTCAGGAACACTGGCGCTGTATTTTGACACCTGCGTTGAAGCCAGGAGCTCTGAGAGCCACGTTGATGAAGAATTATTATAAAACGGGTCCAAATCTGCTCAGCTTCATATCAAAAGCGTACGCCAGCAGATTAAAGATGTATCAAAAACAGCTGCCAAGGTGGGTACGAGCAGAACGCAGTTTTGCGAGCCGTGCACACAGGAGTCGGCCATGTACTCAAAACTTTGATTGTTTTCTGGCAGATCTGAGTCTCCAACAGTCGCAGCTCAGTGAGGTGCCTCCACGTTTCACAGGACATGGAAGTGGTGTCCTGTTTCAGTGAAAAGATCAAGAAGCTGCAGGAAATCTGGGCCGTAACAACAGATTGTTTTTACTGTGACATATTTGCACTGTTGCATTTTGAGTAAATAAGAAGGTGTATTCAGAAAGTAAAGATCAGGTCATTTGTTAAATTGAGATATTTACAAAATCAAGTCGAGATCTGAAGTTAAATCGGCTGAAAAGTTATTAAGCCAATCAAAAATATGGTATTCTAGTGCAAGAAACCTTGTTGTTGTCCAAGTCCAACCCAGACTGTTCAGAGAAAAGACAGACAGCACCTCTCTGGTATCCGGTTACGTTGCGAGTCGTTATAATAAAGAGCGATGATCGGTGAAGGCGGCAAGCATTACAAATGTGAAATCTATTCAATGTGCAAAAACATAAAAACTGATGAGTGTGACCGACATGGTGAGCATCCGCGTGAACCGATAAAAGGCATCTAAAAAGTTTAAAAAAAACCCATAAATCAGCATGCACTTTGGGGACTCGTGTCGTACGGTAAGGCAGCTGAACGTCTCCGTCACCTTCCCCGCCAAAAACACTCCACACAGACGGGTTTCCCCCTGGGGGGGGGGGACTTCTCTCCGAGCAGAACCAGACTGGGAGCCGTTAACGAGCTTTCGGTGCTTTGGCAGTTCGGACTCTTAATGAACCACAGAGAGTTCTGTCACTTACCAGGTAAAGAGCCGATAATAAACAAATAACTGTTAATCTGAGGACACTGGAGTTTAACTTGTGTACTGCTTACACTCGTTCCCCATGTAGATCTTTGATTTTGATCTAAAATGGGGTTGAAATGATCCAAATGGAACCTGTAAGCAGCTTTAAGGAGACCTCAACAAGGTTGGAGTGTTTCTGAAGCTTCATTTGAAACATTTATCAAACAATTTAGTTTCTACGTTGAGTTTACACAACAAGGACCTTCAAATAGAACTTCTCAAACAGAAAACGAAAGAAAGAAAAACCGAATTGAAGCTCTTCTTTCTGTCCTTCCTCTCGCTCGTTACCGTCAGTGTCCGCTATTATGCACAGTTTGTCCCGATAATCAAAACATTCAAAAAAATTCATGAGCCGCAGAGACTTTGAGACGACATGCCACAGGGTACGAAACGCCAAAAGAAAAAACAAATTAAATCACCGGTTTAAGAGCTAACATAGCTTATAATCAATCAGTCTAAGAAGAAAAAAAAAGGGAAAAAAAAACCTGATGAAACGGCTTGAAGGCTGTCACTCTGTGGACAAATAAACTCATCTTAGCTCATCTCGGTGGTGGAAAACCCTCCTGCGTGGCCTGATTCTCCTGTTGGGGGTCGGGGGGGAGTGGGGTTACACTCTGAAGCTCTCCCCCTTGCCGTCGATGTGGCGCAGACGCAGGTAAACGTCGGTGCCGATGCCCTGCATGGACTGCACCGACAGGGAGCCCCCCAGGTACTCGGCGTAGGCCCTGGACGTGGGCAAGCCGAAACCAAACCTGCGGAGCAGAGAGGAAGAAAAAGCAGCAGTCAGGCGCCTGAAAGGTGACGGGGAACAAGCGGCTGGTGCTGACGCTCTCACCCGTGCATGGGGCTGGACTGATTCCCGCTGTTGGTGATGGTGTTGAAGAGGTTGCTCATGCGGGGGTCCTGCGCGCTCTCCTCTGCGGTGCTGAAGTGGTAGTTCATCACTTTGTCGATTATATTGTGAGGAATGCCGCCTCCACGGTCTGAAATCCTAAAGTTAAAGAAAACAAACCGTCACAGTTTGATCTGAACTGCGGCTAAGAAGAAAAAAACGTTACCTGATTTCCTCCAAGCTGCTCTTTATTTTCACAATATTAACAGAGAAATGTCACAAAACTTCAAAATAAAACCAGTGTGTGTTATATGTACGTCACACAGGCCACCTGAGAGAGAAACGGACTGAATGTTGGAGTCAAACATTCGCTCTCACAGACATTTAGTTTGGACAGCCTGGATGAAAAGCAGTTTCTGCTTTTGGAGCTTTCCTTCAAACAGACTGAACCCCGAGCAGCTCTGTGGTCCTTTTCTTCAAACACGTCTGTGTCTGTTTTAGCTTTCTTTTACTAAAGAATATTTTAATAAACATATCAACACTTAATGCTAAAACTTAGAGGTTCAGATGTTCGTTTTACAACTTAGGAGAGGTCAGCCGATGCTTGTTTGTTTATGCTGATCTTTTAAATATCAGGGCACCAACTTTTTCTTCTTTTTTTTTTTTTTTTTTTAAATGTCTGTCC
>NC_051442.1:4628487-4639460 GCF_001649575.2 Kryptolebias marmoratus
GGGGGGGGCGGCAGAACGTCCGGCTAACCTCCCGATCCGAGCAGTTTTCCTCTGGCCTAAAAGCCGTATGTCTGATGGAGGACACATTTAGCAGCTCACCTGATGACGAAGTCGATGTCGTTGTTGGCGATGGTGACGACGACATCAGGCACATTGTATGGGGTGTCCAGGTGGCTTTCCATGGTGGCTCTAAAGAAACAGACAGAGGGACACAGAAAGAAAAGAAAGCCCACGTTTATACAACAATTGTGAGCAATAAAACTGTGACATTCTGTAACAAATAAATGAAACAATGGAAACAAAGTAATTAAATAATAAAACCTCTAAACACTGACTGTACAAGAGAAAACATGAAGGTGTCTAAGGTCATGTTTGAATTAAATAATACGAAAACTAAACTCTTGTAAGTACTCTTTAATTCTATCCTGAACTAATAAACAGAAAAGAGTTTAAAAATCATCAGCTGATGCTCACACACACACACACACACACACAACAGGCTCCAGAAAAACTGCTTCACTGAAGTCAAACGGTTCTGTTCTGTCAGGCTGTTAATGGAGAAAAGTTTATAAATGTAAGAAGAGACTTGAAGTTTCTTCAGTTTTAAATGACTTCACTATGAAATGACTGATGACAGTCAAAAAAAAAAAAAGTTAACAGAATAAAAGTCTAAAAATAAAGAAATAAAAGAAGCATCTTTGTGACCGAGACAAACTGAAAAGATGTCTTTTTTTAGATCCGAGCGAGTAAACTCAACAGGAGAAAGGAGGTGAACACGTTTGGGTCGTACCTCATGGCGTTCTTCAGGAGCTCTGGCAGGATGTAATCCAGAGGCAGAGGGATGAAGGGGAAACGCGCCGCCACGTGTCCATTGATCCTCACCTTCGGGGAGTTTCCGTACTGATGCTCACACAGACGCCTGTTGGGCACCACGGACATTCGTCATCATGTTGAAGTCGGAATATAATAAAGATTTTACTAAATGTGTCCAATCAACCAGAAGTCAGGTTTTCATTTTTATGTTGAAAGGTTCGTGTTCATGATGGAGGAGTCCTAAAGTGCCCTAAAGAGAGACGTTTAGGACACTTTTAATCAAATGTACAGGAAACAAGAGGAAAGTCTTGATCATTTTTCCCATGAGATTAAAAAGTTAGACTGTTTTTAAATTTGTATCTGACTAAACCTCTTAAAAAACTACAGCAGGTTCGTTTTAACAGGACACATTTAGACAGTTTAGATTTTTTTATTAAATATGACACTTGGAATGAATTTATATACAATTCAGCCAGTAATAAAAAGTAAAAAAGTAAGTAAAAATATAAAAAATATTCTCAAGAATGTGTACTTTTGTTGCGTTACAGATTAAACAAAAGCAAATAAAGGGTTTATTGCTCCTCACACCGCTGATTCGCTCCCAGAATCATCTGCTCCTCTTTAAACCTGGCAAACCGGATTAACTCTCCAAACAAGTCCTTTGATAAGACGACAGAAGGTAAACGAGATTGATGGCTCATATCTCCGTCACACTTCCAGCCACTCAAACACACACGTGCCCCTGAACGTTTATCAGATGAACTCTGACACGCCGCTGTCAACGAGGAGCTCGATAAATAAACGCGCTGCGAAACAAAAACCACTCACCTGGCGAAGTCCACCCACTTCTCGATGATCTTTTTAGGAGACAGACGTCTGCAGATGATCCCAACGAAATCAGGCTGAAACAAAAACACAAATCAATCACAAGCGGTTCTATAATAACCTAGAAGATCTAGTGGTATAAACTGACAAAAAAAAAAAGATGTAGCTTCGTTTAAACACAATAGGCTGTTAGGAAACTACAGCAACTTTCAATAAATCTTTCATTAAGATCAACAAACTGAACAAAATAACAAAATAAATAAAAGTTGGGTTTTTCCCCCACTTATGGATGAAGGTTGAGCAATCTGACAAATATATCTAGACTATCTCATCTATTTCCAGCCCAGATCAGTAACTCTTTGGTTTAAAACCAAACTAATCCCAAATCAGAGACTTTGTATTGTTTTGGGACACAAATGGCCGAGTTCCACAGATACATGGAGAACAGGGACTGCCTGTCCCGCTCCTCCTCCTCCAAAAGAGAAACAAATAAAATTAGAAAAGCGTAAAAAGAACTGCGACTGACCGTGGCCTATCCGATAATCTGTTAGGACTGAAGTTAATCAAATATTAACTGTGACCATTTAGATTACTTGGACATTAACCAAGCCGTTCCTCCAGATGCTGTATCTGAACACACAGCTGTGCTGAAACAGTTTGAACGATGTGACCAGCAGACGTACATTGTCTTCGTGCAGGGCGAGATGGTGCGTGGCCAACATACGGATTCCCAGACGGGAGCACAGTGTTGTATCCAAAAAGTTCCGGATGATCGTCTCATCCTGTAACAGCAAGAAAACACAGTTCATTACCAGCCAATAAAACACATCCTCCCCCAACAGCCTGATTAACAGTAAACCAGAGGCTTTTTGGCTCGCCTCATCAGAATGAGGCTCCTGAGTTTATAGTGTCAGACTTTTAAAATGATAAATACTCCGACAGTGAAAGAAGCCTTTCTTAAATCAAAGACAACATGGGAGGAAATCATGAATCAGAGTGCTGCGAGTACCTGGATGTGTCGGCGACACTCCCTGAAGCCCTGGGCCAGCATGGTCACCACGTCTTTGTGGTCATCCAGCAGCTGCTGCACCAGTTTACAGAACCGAGCCTCCGCTTCCTGATCCTTGATCTGTCCGAACACACAAACCTCCCATCAGACCTGCAGATCCTGACTTTCCTGGAGCGTGCTGTTTAAATGTGATCCAAACTCAACTCTTCCTCTGCCCTGATACATTCATCTGTTTGTGTCCCTGCAAATATTGCTCCACAGTTTTATTCTAGCTGCTTCAATTTAGTTTTCACTTTCATGGTTTTTATTAACAAGGTTCTTATCAAAACATCTATAAAACCATTCCTTTTTAAGTCAAACGTAAACCATGTGGCAGATTGGGATAAAAAAAAGAGTTAAGAGAAGTAGAAGCAACTAGACAAGACTGAGGAGAGTGAGATGGGAAGATGGAAGGAGTGTGAGGAGCTGAAGAATGAAGAGGACGAAAGGAAAAGAAGAGCAGAGGTTATAGAAACTGGGGAGCAGGAAGTGGAAAGGATAAATGAGGATGAGGTTTGGAAAGTTTCGAAGAGGATGAAGAAGGGGAAGGCAGTTGGACCTGATGAGGGATGGAAATGTCTCGGAGAGATGGCATTTTTGAGAGTGAGAAGATGAAGATCTGGGAGAGAGTTGTGGAAGCTAGACTCAGACAAGACGAGACTATTTGTGAGCAGTAGGGTAGGGTTTCATTCCAAGAAAGAGCTCCACAGATACCATGTTTGCTTTGAGGATGCTGATGTGGCTTTTTCAGATTACTTGGACAATAATGAAGCCTTTGTGTTTTTGTGGATTTAGTAAAATCATACGACAGGGTGCAGAGGGAATCTGGAGCGGCAGAGAAGGATGTTAGAAGTTAGAGAGGACAGACTGAGATGGTTGGGACATGTGCAGAGGAGGGACAGAAGGATGTTAGAGACAAAGAGGAGACATATGGATGCAGTTAGAGAGGACATGGAGGGAGTAGGAGGACAGAGTTAGACGGAGGAGGACTCGCTGTGGCGACCTCTGAGGGAAAGAAAGAAGTTCCTGTTTTGCTCCACCCTGAGAAACGCTGAACTCAACCTGTGTCTGCCTGTCTGCCCGTGTCTGTGCAGTACTTCCTGTTTGTGCGCAACACTCACCTCGGGAAAGTCGCTCAGCATGTGGTAGGCTCTGATGTACAACTCATGCTGCGGGGAAGACAAAAAAAAAACAGGCAGAGGTTTTAGTCAGGGCGATTCTCGGGAACAAACTGTTCGAGTTGACAGCATCACGCCAGCAGCAGCCGACCCCCACCAGGCCCCGCAGTAATACCAGCAAGCCACCATGTGGCCGGGGAGCACTGCAGGACAGGTCACTGAGTTTTCCTCTCAGCGCTTTCTTCTGTGCAGCACTCAGAACAACTACCTGCAATACACCTTATTGCATTTTTAAAAAAATATAACCTACATTTGAACAGGTGGCTTATAAAAGGACTTTTGCTTTTTGCAATTAATGCAGAAAGCTCTGAGACGCCAGAGGAGGAGATATCTGGGTTAAAGTTCATCAGCAACAACAGCAGCTGAGAACAGCTTACTGGAAGAAACCGGCTGAGGGAGATGCAGACTCAGCAAATATGTCCAAAGCAAATGACTTTTCTTTTTTTTTTTTTACAAGTTAATGTAAGTTTGAGTTACTTCTTTTGTAATATCAGCTTGTACAGGATGTGCCAACATTTGCACAAAGTAGTACAGAGGAGTTTTAAACAGAGAACAATGTGTTCCCAAATCTGATCGCCCTTCTTCTGGAGAAACAGGACTTCAGAAAGTCGACAAAAAGCGTACAGAAAAGCCAACGTAAACGTGAAATAAATCGATGAAAACTGGAGAACGCGACAGAGTTCACATGCAAGACATTCTGCACATTAAAACCGCCAACGCTGACAAAAACGGAGTACTTTGAAACGACTAGTATTTGCGTCTGAAACGGTTTAGAAGTCAAGCCTGTCGCTGACTGTTATGTCTGCTGCCGGTTCATTTGATACGCAGAAGCGGACAAACGTGCTTCTCACACAAAACGTGATCGTGCCTGAACCGAGAGTTTGTGGTGTTAAGAGGTAAACAACAGGGGTGTATCAGTACTGACAGTTCAGTGCAGGTAGAGGGACAGAAACGACAAATCCTTTAATCACCGCTGCCATCCAGAAACAAGTGGACATTATAGTTAACAACATGACAGAAAAAAAGCAAAGAAGCTGGTTCTAAAATGCACAGAATCTGCCCATTTGATTCAAATCAGCTGTGTGGAAAAGCTCTGCTCTCCGGTGATCACAGCCTCGCTCTGCCCCTCAGTCCTCCCCGTAACCATCTAACTCCCACCAGCATTAAGCTTTTGTTTGCGGTGAGAAAAGTGCAGCGGACATTCTTTCCCAGGTCAACACAATCCGCTGGGTTTTTTTTTCTCCAGGTATTTAGGTCTTCAGCTCTGCTCTCATCAGAAGGAGCTGAAACATTATACCCACATGGACTCGCCGACTTCCACCCCATTCAATAAAAGACTTCTCAGGAACTTTGGTAACTCAGCCAGAAATTCTATTCTTCTCTGTTCAAGCAGAACCAAAACATCGTTTGTTGGCACAGAGTTGGATGAGTTTGTTAAAGTTAAATAACTGGGGGTTAATTTAACTCAAACTCAGAGAATTTTAAAAAAATTACGTTAGAAAACAGCAACTATTTCTTGCTTTTGTTTACAACTAAATTCTGAGATCGGTTATGGAAATTCTCCTGTTAGAGTTCAGAGTAAATCGGCACATTTGCATCTGATTTTCACTCCAGCTTTCGTTTCAACGCTCGGTTTCCTTCCCTCAAAACGACTTTTCTTCATCCTCACAGCTTTCAGTCGCCGTTTCTTTTCACTTTCGACCCGGCGTTTCTGATTCCATCGCACTCCCCCTGACTCTGTTTACACCCGGAGATGACCCGGCGTGCCCCGAGGCCGTCTGAATCCAACTCATTAATGTTGGCTTCAAAACCTGATCCTGCTCATTTCACCCATTTGTTACTAATTCTGCTGCAGACTTCAGGTAGTGAATCGTGTTTTTACAGGTTATTTTTAAGCACAGATGATAAACAGATACAAAGAAATTTAAAAACATTGAAAAAGTGCATACTTTGACATCTTTAAATATGTACTCATATTTATTGTTTTTTATGATTTTTCTTAAAAGAAATAAAGAAATTATTTTAGTAAACAAATTATTTTGTTTAAATTTATTACCACTTTTTAAACTTTTTGAAGAAATGTGGTTGGAAAAGCCTCCCCCCCCTGTCATTCAAAGGTCACCAAAGGCCCCTCCTCTGTGTCCCAGTTGTCATTTTCCTGTTATAGCATCAGCTGCAGTGGCGTGTTTCACATATAACTCCACACAGCATGAATCCAGACTGCACTTTGGACGGTTTGAGGGATTCTGTCCTTACCACTTGCAGAATAGTGGGGTTGCAACCGATGATGAAGGGCAAACTGCGGAAGCCCTTGATGCGGTGGGCGATTCGGACAGGCAGCTCCTTGTGAAGGTACTTGCCACTGCTCTGAGATCACACACACACACACACACACACAGAAATAATCATGAGAGACTCCAGGTTGTTTTAGCAGACACTCTGCAGAACTCAGCGTGGAGAAAATGTTTACCAAGATGTGGTGTCCGTCAGGAGACTTCCCAGAATACAGGAGGGTTGCTAAGGTTAGTCTCATTGAAGCCTGGAGACACAAAAACACACAAAGTCATGTACACACAATCCCAACCGCAAGCTAAGGATGCTGCGAAAAACAGGTCATTTTTACTTATCCTAAAAGATGACACAATTAGTATCATCTAAATACTCTGAGGTTACTTTCACTTCAGTTATGTTATGGTTTTATTAAAATGTGTTTACGTTTAACAAAAGAAACAAAAAAGGTACAAGAAGTTGAATGTTTAAACACAAACACTGAATAAAAAACTGTGCATTTCTGGAATTTATAATAAGAAGAACATACCAACCAAAGAATAAAAAAAGCAACATTACAGATTATTTTAGACCTTTATAAGCATATTTTAAATATAACTGGAATTAAGGTTTTAAGAGTACCTCATATTATTTTAAAAATGGCAATTATAACTATTATCTATAGTCAAAGGGATCTGTGTAAGATGTTTCCAAAATATGACAAAAATCAGTCAGTTATAAACACACCTCACTGATATTCAAGTTGTTGTAAAAAATGTAACCACAAGGCTGTAAAAAAAACAAATCCTACCTTCAGAAAATAAGGTCATAAGCACTTAGGTTCTTTGTAAGGCTTGTCCCAGATTTTGTCTCCCATAATACACAAAATCTGGGACAAGCCTTACAAAGAACCTGAGTGTGCAGCAACAGTCTGGATAAAATTACATATCTGAGAAACACCATGACGCTTCAAAAATCGTGTTATGTAACATGATTGCAACACCGAACACTTTAGATGTCCTGGTGTTAAACAACATCTTTCAACAACAACAAATTAACAGTTCAAATAGCCAATTAGGGCATCTTTAAATCAAAACTGAAGTCAACTCTTCTTATGATTTCTTCTAGTTTTAAAGTGTTTTAAGTATGTAAAAAAAGACCTGATTACACCTCTTGTCAACATTCAATTTGTGTGTGAATGCCTCTTATCTTGATGAAGAAAGAAAGCAAACAAGGTCGAACCAGTCAGAGCACATCTGCAGGTGACTGACTAACAACAAATGAGCCCTGAAGTCAAACAAGCATTTATTTCACCAAACGTGGCTGCGCTTATCCTGATATGAACATGTGCAAAGCTTCAGGCAAGAACAGAACAAGGAGAGGCATCCGTCTACATGAAACCTGTGAGCAGGAGTGGAGGACAGACAGGAAAAATATTTGACCTAATTCTTTTAGGTCCGACGAGCAGCGACCTCAGAGCAGTTCATGGTGAGGCTGGGAGCCACTAATGAGCCACATGACGGTTTGATTTTTCATTTTTTCAAAGTAAAGAAGAAGAATGATGTTTCATTTATGTAACTGAACTCGACAAACAGCCGTAAAGTTCCCACGTTTTGCAATGATGGGACGCTGAAGAACTTGGACTAAAGCCCTTTGGTGAGCGTGCCACAAAAGAAGGAGTCACCCGAGTTCTTTGGCACGATCCAAAAAAACCATTTGGTTTTGCCAAGAAAAACCACGAAAGGAAGGAAAACCCGATGACAAAGATAAAAGGTATCCATAATCCACACATTTTTTCTTTAAAAAAAAAAAATGTATAAAACGTGCTGCCTGCTGCCACATGTGTTTGTTTACCCGCAGAAACAGCCAGAGTGTCAGAAAATAGGTCAAACATTAAACTTACCGCTCTGATAGTGTTTGAATGCCAAACTCTGTCTTTATGGCGCTCCGCCGCCCTGATAGATTTAATCAATATTTAATCTTGAAAGTTGTCCTGCTTGTTCTTTTTGTGTGCTTGTGTTTAGCATTCAGATTCACGCTTGTATTTTCATCTAAAAATCTCCTCCTCTTGTCCTGTTCTGCCATATTCGTTTACATACAGCCTCTGGGAAGCCTAATGTAGATCAAATACATGACTCCTCCGTCTACATGATTTTTGGCGGATTCAGCCGAGTGCTTTGTTTACATTGAGTGCGGCCCGCATTTCAGAATTGCATTTAATATATCTGGAAAACTACTGGAGTAAACTCTTTCAAACTGCACCATTTGATATAGTTCAGGATAACCTTTTTTTATGACTGATTTCATACTTTGCAAAGAGTAACTTTAAATTAAACTGTTAGGATAATAGAGCTACTTCTTTATGATTTAATGTGTGTAAGCAATTCGATCTCAAGTCCACATACCTAAACATTAATTTTACTGTAATCAGAGTAGTAATAATTAATTTTATTTGAACCAAAATGGGCGAAACATTTAAGAAGACATCCTGTCTTCGAAAGATGTGGTCACTTCCTTGGTTTAATTTCTCTATCGTTGAAAATTTACCCCACATATTGGGCAATCTTCACGTTTACAGTGTTGTTGCTTAATAAACATCTTCCCTTTTCTTAAAATTGCTGGTAGTTGTTATAAAGAAGCGTTGTGGCTGCAAGTTTATCTAAAAAATATTCTGCTAACTAAACATTTTGTTCTTACTACGTTGCGTTCAGGGAACTGAGGACAAATAGGAAAATTGGAACAATCCCGTGTCTTCGATATATTAAAAAAGTATATATCAATGATGTGCACACATTAAACGTCCTAAAGAGTGTAATGTAAAAATGAAAAGGCCTCGAGTTTACATTTTTTTCTCATTTTCATTTTTGTTTTATTTAAATAAAAATTTAAACATTTTATTTTTTTAATCCATCAGAGTTGCGATGTTTGTAACAAATTTATTTTACATGGGAAAATAATTCGAGATTTATCCTCTCGCTTAGTTCAAGTGGAGCTGAAAGAAATCTTATTTGTTTGCTCTCAACATTAATTCGTCGAAGTAGCACGTGAGACATTCTGATTTACTGCAATTTCTCAGTCAGTGAACGCAACACCAACTGAGCGCTAACCGCTAGCTTTGCTATCAGGCGTCAGCTAGCTCACTCCCTCCTAGCCAGAGATGCATGATCATCTTCTTGGGGGAGAACACCGGCATAAAAGTCACCTTCTCACCTTTTCCGCAGACACGTCTATTGCAGACTGGTTGTAAAACGAAGTGACAGTCTTCGAGCGCTCTCTTGCTAGCTCTGAAAATCCCTGCGCCGATGATGTGGACCGAAATCTGCGGGTCCCGGTGACTGACATCTGCGGTAATGTTTTGGTTGCGGTGGCCAGCAAGAGGCTACCGAGCCTCGGCCTGGCCCTGCCGGTGACACCGCTCAGCATCTCCGCCGCTATACCCGCCATTCCCGGACGCATTTGGAGCCGAGCAGTGAGCGCGAACAGGGCTGGCCTGTTCTCGTAGAAACACTAAAATTCTACAGCCGTTATGAGGCCATCGGGGTCGTCGTCTCGTCCTAGTGCACAAAGGCACTGAGTACTAGAGTAGCGAGAGGGTACGGAAAGGCCTTTGTGCGCATTGGCCAGTGGGATGAGATCTCAGTGAATGACACGACCGCTGAGCCAATCAGCTTCACCGAGAGGCGGAGCCAAACCGAAACCACACCCCGGCACATTCTGTACTGTACATTTTACTCGCACGTTCCCTGAGGAATTATAACAATACCAGAACTAATTTAATAATAAAATTTGAACTCAAATTAGAAGCATATGAAGACAAATTAAATGTAAATACGGAAAATTATTTACCATATATTTTCAGTCAAGTTTTTTTTTTTTTTCAGGTAAAACTTATAATTTTTCTCACTCTTTTGTTGTTATGGCTTTTTTGGGAGTGATCAAAATGGACAGAATTAATAAAGGAGCATATCAGGGGGGCATCTCAGGTTGAGAGGTTTGGTGACTAAAGCCAGTATCTTACTGAGGCTAGTTTGCAACTCAATGACTCAAAACACAGCTGCAGTCTCACTAAATTAAGGGTTTTTCATAGACAGTTTTTGAAAATCACTGCCTATTTTTGTTCCAGGCCATGCACATTTATTGCTGTCCACTTCATTTTCGCCTCAGACTAGAAACCTGGTCACAAAGCACAACAATTAGCAAAGCCTGCTGGTTTGGAGTGTGACGTTCGCAGATCTTTTGACCTCCAAGATAACTGCAACGTAGCATAAAAATCCAGCCGCAAAATGTGGTCTAAAACACCTTTGTTATGCCTAAACATTTGGACACAAACTTACTGTTAGATCCTTCTATATATTACTTTTAGAATAGCACACGGAAGAAAATTTGAAAAAACAAGAGAAATTAAGAAATAAGGCTAAAGACAAAGCATTTGCAAGACAGGAAGATAATTAACAAAAGCTATAGGAAAAGTTGGAAATATTACAATTAAATTACAGAAACAAAAATATATCAGACTGCACCTGTACTCTGGCTTCACACTCCTGATAGACAAACCCGATTGTGGCATTATTTCAAAAAGGTGCGTAAGCAAAATTAAAACCACTTTCAGAGAATCATGGTAAGGACAGTTTTCAGTAACAGAAGTGATGAAGCTGTATGAACGACTTGTGTAAAAAAATCTAAAAATGGAGAAATTCCATCTTCATTTTACCACTTACAGAACAATGACAGCTACTCATTATTGTAATGTACAGGTGCTGGTCATAAAATTAGAATATCATGAAAAAGTAGATTGATTTCAGTAATTCCATTTAAAAAGTGAAACTTGTATATTATATTCA